>NC_088387.1:58306818-58625909 GCF_037993035.2 Macaca fascicularis
CACTTCATTTTTGCTTTCTATTTGTTTCCTCTGAGTTTTGTTTCCATTTTCTTTTTCCTTACTTCTTGTGGGTTACTCGAATATGTTCGTGAATTCTATTTATTTAGATATGGTTTTTTGAGTATATCTTTTCCTTATAATTTTTTCATGGTTGCTATGATTTTGCACATCATTTATGCTTAGATTTTCTGATTTTTCATTTGTTCCAAGCATGTTCGTAATTTCTCATTGAAGCATATATAATAGCTGCCTTTAAATTCTTGTTGGATTTAAATCCTAATGTTGCTGTCATCTCAGTATTGGCATCTATTCATTGTCTATTTTCATTCAGTTTGAAATTTTTTAGTTCATGGTGTGACAAGTAATTTTCAATGGAAATCTGGACATTTTGAGTATTACATTATGAAACTCCAGATCTTAGTTACATGTTTTGTTTTACATGGCTTTCTCTGACACTACTATGGCAGGAGGGGGGGTGGGTACCACCTCTTTATTGCCAGCTGAGGGTAGACATTTAGGTCCCTCACTCAATCTCCACTGATACCCAAGTGGGGTTGAGGCCTCCTTGTTACTGCCGGGTGGGAGTGGAAGTTCCAACTCTCCACTAAGCCTTTACTGATACTGCCTGACTGAGAGGAGTAGGAGTGTGTCATCATTGCTTCCCACATGGCCTCTACTGCCACCAGGAGGGAGGTGGCCTTCTTTGCTGATATAAGTCCTTACTGTCCACTGGCTCTCCTCTGACACCACATAGCATGTAGGTAGGAGAGGAGTGCCTCATTAATACTGAGTACAGTGGAAATCCAGACTTCCCATGTAGTCTCCACTGATACTATAAAATTTCTCAAATTTCCCAGTGGGATGAAAGTCATAAAATTCTACTTGGCCTTCTCTGATACTTCCCCAGTGGTGGGGTTAGAATGCCTTTATACAGCATGGCCTGAAGGGAATTTTGGGCTCCCCATTTGACGTTTGCTAGTATAGGTAGGGTGGGGTTACAGTTCTTTTCTGTGGTGGAGTAGAGCAATTATTGCCTAGAAGCTTTTTCTCTTGCAAAACTGCCCCCTTTCTTGGTCCTTTGGCTAGAGAGAGGAGGCTTATAATGGGCTTTTTTCTTTGTCTATGCCTGTTGGTGTTTCCAGTTTGCTGGCTTCTGGGATCTATACAAAGTAAAAATAAAGCCCAGAGAACTCACCGCCATGTTATTCCTTTAGTTATACTTAGAGGAAAGAACAGATGAAAGAATATCTACTCTACCTTTCTAGAAGCTAAAGCCGTGTGAAACTTTTTGTTTTGTTGGGTTGTTGTTGTTTTGTTTTGGAAACTCATTGTTGAGTCCAAGTGTGGGACCACTAGACTAGGTAACTGTGAAGCCCATTCCAGCTCCAAGTTGGTTTTCTGTATTGTGGTCCTGGATCTGGGTTCTTTAGGAGGAAACTTGCAGGCATTAGGTCAACTGGTTGCTAAGCCAGTTGCCATAGGATGTACCCTTCTCTCAGACCCCTGTGATTTTCTATTAAAAAGTTGAGCAGCTGCTGTAAAGGATGTTGTTACCAATTCCCTTAGGCCACATACCAGGATGTCATATTGGGAGCTGGTCCTCTGTATGGAAAAACTGAGGCCTCCTGAACCAGATGGTATCTAAACTCACAACTGTGAATTTCCTCATAGAACAGAAGCTTGCAAAATTGTCTGTTTTGAATCTTAAACTGAACCCTCTCTATTTTAAGATCACTCTTAGTTTTTCCTCCGTTGAAACTTATGCTTTTTAAATAGATTATTTTAAGACAAGCTCTGTCGTGGTTTCTGTTTATAAAGTCATAAATAGAATTGTCAGAAGGTATGTTCATTAGCAAAATATTTTATATTATATTTGATATTATACAAAGAAGATGATATCTGTATATATTATTTTCCTCTCTCACTGAGTGAATGTAATTATCTTTATGATATTCATTTTGTTTTGAAAGTTAAAAAGGGGAAAGTGGCATGTTTTTTAATTGAGAAAAAAACAATTTTTATCGTTATAAAATAGAATAATAGTAGTTACCATCATCCTGTGTTGTAGAGCAGAAAGCTGGTATATAGACTATGTATAACATTACTGAAACAGGAGATTTTCCCTGACCCCTTTGTGGGCCTCAGCGACAAGGGTGCCTCGCTTACTCAGCCCACAGCTCTCAACCCCTAGCAGGAAGGGGAGCACGCAGGTGAGTGGGTGCCAGGAGTCGTGGCAGCAGGATCTAGTCCGGGGGTACCCATGACCCCTAAAGCCCCAGAGGGTGTGCGTTACAGTACGCTCTTTTAGCTTTGCTATCCGAGGACAGCTCAAGTGTTAAACAGCTCAGTGGGACCTCTGCGTTTTTGCATGAGGCAGTTGCTCTTCACCAGGAGGGCAGAGGGTCAGTGTGACAGCCTTTATCATCTGCAGCCATGGCACCCAAGCTCTTGTTCGGTGTCCAGGAAAAATCAGGTCCCATGAACAAATTGAAGGGTGGTGAATGCAGAGGATTTTATTGCCGATGGAAGTGGTGCTCAGCTGGAAAGGGAGTGGAACAGGAAGGTATTCTTCCCTTGAAGTCTGGCAGTCTCTGGAGGGACTCTGCTCTAAAGTTCCGCTGTCAAGCCATCCCATTGAAGTTAAGCTGCTTCTCTCCAATGTTCAACTACTCCTTCTCTTTTCCCCTTCTCTGCTCTCTTTCAGTGGAGCCTGGGGTTTTTATGGGTACAAGAAGGAGGGCAGGTCGGGCCATGGGTGGTTTTGAAAAAGGCAATGTTGGAGTGGGAAAATGGGAATGCATGTTCTTACTTTGGGCTGTGGTTCCAGGCTTGAAAGTGGAGCTTCACAAGGGAACCCACCCTTTTCTACCTAGAATTTCTCTGCCTCCTGTCTCTATCATTACAGACATGATTTTCAATATATATGTGTGTATATATATATATATATATATATATATTTTTTTTTTTTTTTTTGAGACGGAGTCTCGCTCTGTCACCCAGGCTGGAGTGCAGTGGCCGGATCTCAGCTCACTGCAAGCTCCGCCTCCCGGGTTTACGCCATTCTCCTGCCTCAGCCTCCTGAGTAGCTGGGACTACAGGCGCCCGCCACCTTGCCCGGCTAGTTTTTTTTTTTGTATTTTTTAGTAGAGACGGGGTTTCACCGGGTTAGCCAGGATGGTATCGATCTCCTGACTTCGTGATCCGCCCGTCTCGGCCTCCCAAAGTGCTGGGATTACAGGCTTGAGCCACCGCGCCCGGCCTGATTTTCAATATTTTTAAAGAACGAAAATAAGTTTCTCTATGTCTCTCTAATCTCTGTGTCTCTCTAGTCTAGTCACTGACTAGGGTGTAAAAAACGTCAGTTAAATACTCCTTGAATATTATAACTCCAGATCATGACAATCTTGGGGGAGGTTGACAATACATGAGCTTTGTCTTTTCAACTAAATGTTGTCTTCTAGTAATCCTGTTATTGGAAAACTGAGAACAAAAATTATAGCATTTGAGATTAATGTCGGGCTGGGCACAGTGGCTCACGCCTGTAATTCCAGCAGTGGGAGGCTGAGGTGGGTGGATCATGAGGTCAGGAGTTCGAGGCCAGCCAGGCCAAGATGGAGAAACCCTGTCTCTACTAAAAATACAAAAAGTATCCGGGCGCGGTGGTGGGTGCCTGTAATCCCAGCTACTAGGGAGGCTGAGACAGGAGAATTGCTTGAACCAGGGAGGTGGAGGTTGCAGTGAGCTGAGAATATGCCACTGCACTCTAGTCTGGGCGACAGAGCAAGGCTCTGTCTCAAAAAAAAAAAAAGAGATTAATGTTTTAGATAACAAAATAACTAAGGTCAAAGCAGAAAAATTACTTTTTAATGGAAGTAGTCACCAAATGTGTCATTTAATCCTTGAATTTTTTTTTTGTTTGTTTGTTTATATATTTTATTCTCTTGGGGTTTGTCTTTTTTTTTTTTAATTACACTTTAAGTTCTGGGATACATGTGCAGAACGTGCAGGTTTGTTACCTAGCATGACATGTGCCACGGTGGTTTGCTGCACCCATCAACCCGTCATCTACATTAGATATTTTTCCTAATGCTATCCCTCCCCTATCCTTGCACCCCATGGCAGACCCCAGCATGTGATGTATTATATTTCTGGTTCTAGATCCTAGAGGAATTGCCACACTGTCTGCTATAATGGTTGAACTAATTTACACTCCCAACAACAGTGTAAAATCATTCATATTTCTCCACATCCTCTCCAGTATCTGTTGTTTCCTGACTTTTTAATGACTGCCATTCTGTCATGAGATGGTATCTCAACGTGGTTTTGATTTGCATTTCTCTAATGGCCAGTGATGATGAGTTTTTTTTTTTTTTGATATGTTTGTTGGCCTCATAAATGTCTTCTTTTGACAAGTGTCTGTTCATATCCTTTTTTGATGGGGTTGTTTATTTTTTCTTGTAAATTTGTTTAAGTTCTTTGTAGATTCTGAATATTAGCCCTCTGTCAGATGGATAGATTGCAAACATTTTCTCCCATTCTGTAGATTGCCTGTTCACTCTAATGATAGTTTCTTTTGCTGTGCAGAGGCTCTTTAGTTTCATTAGATCACATTTGTCAATTTTAGCTTTTGTTGCCATTGCTTTTGGTGTTTTGGTCATGAAGTCTTTGCCCATGCCTATGTCCTGAATGGTATTGCCTAGGTTTTCTTCCAGGGTTTTTATGGTTTTAGGTCTTACATTTAAGTCTTTAATACATCTTGAGTTAATTTTTGTATAAGGTGTAAGGAAGGGGTCCAGTTTCAGTTTTCTGCATATGGCTAGCCAATTTTCCCAGCACCATTTATTAAACAGGGAATCCTTTCCCCTTTGCTTGTTTTTTTCAGGTTTGTCAAAGAACAGATGGTTGTAGATGTGTGGCCTTATTTCTGAGGCCCTGTTCTATTCTGTAGGTGTATATATCTGTTTTGGTACCAGTACCATGCTGTTTTGGTTACTGTAGCCTTGTAGTATAGTTTGAAGTCAGGTAGCATGATGCCTCCAGCTTTGTTCTTTTTGCTTAGGATTGCCTTGGCTATACGGGCTCTTTTTTGGTTGCATATGAAATTTAAAGTACTTTTTTCTAATTCTGTGAAGAAAGTCAATGGTAGCTTGATGGGGATAGCATTGAATCTATAAATTACTTTAGGCAGTATGGCCGTTTTCGTGATATTGATTCTTCCTATCTGTGAGCATGGAATGCTTTTCCATTTGTTTGTGTCCTCCCTTATTTCCTTGAGCATGGTTTGTAGTTTTGCTTGAAGAGGTCCTCCACATCCCTCATCACATCCCTTGTAAGTTGTATTCCTAGACATTTTATTCTCTTTGTAGCAATTGTGAATAGGATTTCACTCATGATTTGGCTCTCTGTTTGTCTATTATTGGTGTATAAGAATGCTTGCGATTTTTGCACATTGATTTTGTATCCTGAGACTTTGCTGAAGTTGCTTATCAGCTTAAGGAGCTTTTGGGCTCAGACGATGGGGTTTTCTAAATATACAATGATGTTATCTTCAAACAGAGACAATTTGACTTCCTTTCTTCCTATTTGAATACGCTTTATTTCTTTCTCTTGCCTGATAGCCCTGGCCAGAACTTCCAATACTATGTTGAATAGGAGTGGTGAGAGACGGCATCCTTCTTTTGTGCCGGTTTTCAAAGGGAATGCTTCCAGCTTTTCCCCATTCAGTATAATACTGACTGTGGGTTTGTCATAAATAGCACTTATTATTTTGAGATACGTTCCATCAATACCTAGATTATTGAGAGTTTTTAGCATGAAGTGGTGTTGAATTTTATCAAAGGCCTTTTCTGTATCTATTGAGATATTCATGTGGTTTTTGTCATTGGTTCTGTTTATGTGATGGATTTCGTTTATTGATTTGTATATGTTGAGCCAGCCTTGTGTCCCAGGGATGAAGCTCACTTGATTGTGGTGGATAAGCTTTTTGATGTGCTGCTGGATTTGGTTTGCTAGTATTTTTTTTGAGGATTTTCACATCAATGTTCATCAGGGATATTGGCATGAAATTTTCTTTTTTTGTTCTGTCTCTGCCGGGTTTTGGTATCAGGATGATGCTGGCCTCATAAAATGAGTTAGGGAAGATTCCCTCTTTTTCTATTCTTTGGAATAGTTTCAGAAGGAATGGTATCCATTCCTCTTTGTACCTCTGGTAGAATTTGGCTGTGAATCCATCTGGTCCTGGGCTTGGTTGGTAGGCTATTAATTACTGCCTCAATTTCAGAATTTATTATTGGTCTATTCAGGGTTCGACTTCTTCCTGGTTTAGTCTTGGGATGGTGTATATGTGCAGGAATGCATCCATTTCTTCTAGATTTTCTAGTTTATTTGCATAGAGATGTTTATAGTATTCTCTGAGGGTAGTTTGTATTTCTGTGGGATAAGCGGTGATATCCCCTTTATCTTTTTTTATTGTGTCTATTTGATTCTTCTCTCTTTTCTTCTATATTAGTCTGGCTAGAGGTCTATCTATTTTGTTAATTTTTTCAAAAAACCAGCTCCTGGATTCATTGATTCCTTGAAGGGTTTTTCGTGTCTCTATCTCCTTTAATTCTGCCCTAATCTTAGTTTATTTCTTGTCTTCTGCTAGCTTTTGAATTTGTTTGCTCTTGCTTCTCTAGTTCTTTTAATTGTGATGTTAGGGTGTTAATTTTAGATCTTTCCCACTTTCTCCTGTGGGCATTTAGTGCTATAAATTTCTCTCTAAACACTACTTTAGCAGTGCCCCAGAGATTCTGGCATATTGTGTCTTTGTTCTCATTGGTTTCAGAGAATTTATTTATTTCTGCCTTAATTTTGTTATTTACCCAGTAGTCATTCAGGAGCAGGTTGTTCAGTGTCCATGTAGTTGTGCAATTTTGAGTGAGTTTCTTATTCCTGAGTTCTAATTTGATTGCACTGTCTGAGAGACTGTTCGTTATGATTTCCGTTCTTTTGCATTTGCTGAGGAATGTTTTACTTCCAATTATGTGGTCAATTTTGGAATAAGTGTGATGTGGTGCTGAGAAGAATGTATATTCTGTTGATTTGGGGTGGAGAGTTCTGTACATGTCTATTGGGTCCGCTTGGTCCAGAGCTGAGTTCAAGTCCTGAATATCCTTGTTAATTTTCTGTCTCGTTGATCTGTCTAAAATTGACAGTGGGGTGTTAAAGACTCCCACTATTATTGTGTGGGAGTCTAAGTCTCTTTGTAGGTCTCTAAGAACTTGCTTCATGAATCTCGGTACTCCTGTATTGGGTGCATATATATTTAGGATAGTTAGCTCTTCTTGTTGCATTGATCCCTTTACAATAATGTAATATTCTTGTCTTTTTTTATCTTTGTTGGTTTAAAGTCTGTTTTACAGAGACTAGGATTGCAACCCCTGCTTTTTTTTTTTTCTGCTTTCCATTTGCTTGGTAAATATTCCTCCATCCCTTTATTTTGAGACTGTATGTGTCTTTGCACGTGAGGTCGTCTCCTGAATACTGCACACTGACAGGTCTTGACTCTATCCAATTTGTCAGTCTGTGTCTTTTAATTGGGGCATTTAGACTAAATACTTTTAAGTTTAATATTGTTATGTGTGAAATTGATCCTGTCATTATGATGCTAGCTGGTTATTTTGCCCATTAGTTGATGCAGTTTCTTCATAGTGTCGATGGTCTTTACAATTTGGTATGTTTTTGCAGTGGCAGGTACCAGTTTTTCCTTTCCATATTTAGTGCTTCCTTCAGGAGCTCTTGTAAGGCAGGCCTGGTGCTGACAAAATCTCTCAGCATTTGTTTGTCTATAAAAGATTTTATTTCTTTTTCACTTATGAAGCTTAGTTTGGCTGGATATGAGATTCTGGGTTGAAAATTATTTTCTTTAAGAATGTTGAATATTGGCCCCCAACCTCTTCTGGCTTGTAGAGTTTCTGCAAGCAGATCCACTGGTAGTCTGATAGGCTTCCCTTTGTGGGTAACCCGACCTTTCTTTCTGCCTGCCCTTAACATTTTTTCCTTCATTTCAGCCTTGGTGAATCTGATGATTATGTGTCTTGGGGTTGCTCTTCTCGAGGAGAATCTTCGTGGTGTGCTCTGTATTTCCTGAATTTGAATGTTGGCCTGTCTTGCTAGGTTGGGGAAGTTCTCCTGGATAATATCCTGAAGAGTATTTTCCAACTTGGTTCCATTCTCTCCTTCACTTTCAGGTACACCAATCAAACGTAAGTTTGGTCGTTTTGCATAGTCCCATATTTCTTGGAGGCTTTGTTCGTTCCTTTTCATCCTTTTTTCTCTAATCTTGTCTTCACATTTTATTTCATTAAGTTGATCTTCAATCTCTGATATCCTTTCTTCCACTTGATCAGTTCAGCTATTGATACTTGTGTATGCTTCATGAAGTTCTTGTGCTGTGTTTTTCAGCTCCATCAGGTCATTTATGTTCTTATCTAAACTGGTTATTCTAGTTAGCAATTCCTCTAACTTTTTTTCAAGGTTCTTAGCTTTCTTGCATTGGGTTAGAATATGCTCCCTCTAGCTCAGAGGAGTTTGTTATTACCCACCTTCTGAAGCCTACTTCAGTTAATTCATCAAACTCATTTTTCATCCAGTTTTGTTCCCTTGCTGGTGAGGAGTTGTGATCCTTTGGAGGAAAAGAGGTGTTCTGGTTTCGGGAATTTTCAGCCTTTCTGTGCTGGTTTTTCCTCATCTTCGTGGATTTATCTACCTTTGGTCTTTGATGTTGGTGACCTTTGGATGGGGTTTTTGTGTGGGTGTCCTTTTTGTTGATGTTGATGCTATTGTTTTCTGTTTGTTAGTTTTCCTTCTAACAGTCAGGCCCCTCTGCTGCAGGTCTGCTGGAGTTTGCTGGAGGTCCACTGCAGACTCTATTTGCCTGAGTATCACTGTCAGAGGCTGCAGGACAGCAAAGATTGCTGCCTGTTCCTACCTCTGGAAGCTTCATCCCAGAGCGGCACCTGCCAGGTGCCAGCCGGAGCTCTCCTTTATGAGGTGTCTGTTGACCCCTGCTGGGAGGTATCTCCCAGTCAGGAGGCAGGGGGTTCAGGGACCCACTTGAGGAGGCATTCTGACCCTTAGCAGAGCTCAAGCGCTGTGCTGGGAGATCCACTGCTCTCTTCTGAGCTGGCAGGCAGAAATGTTTAAATCTGCTGAAGCTGCACCCACACCCACCCCTTCCCCCAGGTTCTCTGTCCCAGGGAGATGGGAGTTTTATCTGTAAGTCCTTGACTGGGGCTGCTGCCTTCTTTCAGAGATGTCCTGCCCAGAGGGTAGGAATCTAGAGAGGCAGTCTGGGTACAGTGACTTTTGCTGCAGTGGGCTCTACTCAGTTCTAACTTCCAAGAGGCTTTGTTTACACTCTGAAGGGAAACCTGTCTACTCAAGCCTCAGTAATGGCGGATGCCCCTCCCCCAACCAAGCTTGAGCATCCCAGGTCGACTTCAGACTGCTGTGCTGGCAGTGAGAATTTCAAGCCAATGAGTCTTAACTTGCTGGGCTCTGTGGGTGTAGGATCTGCTGAGCTGGGCCAGTTGGCTCCCTGCCTTCAGCCCCCTTTCCAGGGGAGTGAATGGTTCTGTCACGCTGGTGTTCCAGGCGCCACTGGGGTAGAAAAAAAACCGCTGCAGCTAGCTCGATGTCTGCCCAAATGGCCACCCAGTTTTGTGTTGAAACCCAGGGCCCTGGTGGTGTAGGCACCTGAGGGAGTCTCCTGGTCTGTGGGTTGCAAAGACCATGGGAAAAGCGTAGTATCTGGGCCAGAGTGCACCATTTTTCATGTCACAGTCCCTCACAGCTTCCCTCGGCTTGGGGAAGGAGTTCCCTGACCCCTTGCACTTCCCAGGTGAGGTGATGCCCCACCCTCCTTTGGCTCGCCCTCCATGACTGCACCCACTGTCTAACCAGTCCCAATGAGATGAGCTGGGTACCTCAGTTGGAAATGCAAAAGTCACCCACCTTCTGCATTGATCTCACTGGGAGCTGCAGACCAGAGCTGTTCCTATTCAGCCATCTTGCTGGCCACTTCCTAATCCTTGTATTTTTATGTGAACTACTTGCATGGTGCTAATATTTGAAATCAATAGTAATTATTGAAAGATCTCCCTAGATACAAAGCATGGTGCCAGGCACTGTTAAAGAATAGAAGATGTAGATCCTGTTTTTCAGGTGCTTACAATCTAGTAAAATAGGACATAGACCGAGGAAGAGTAAATAATGACAGCAGTTCAGTTCAAAGTGAGGCAGTGCTGCAAGGAAATGCATGACCAGTGGCCACATGAGTTAGCTGTACCAAAAATCTATGAAAGTTTTGAGGAGGAAGGCTCGTTTTAGATTGAGCTTTATAGAGAAGATGACAATTGAATCAAGTCATCAAGGGTAGGAAGGATGTGGATATATGAAGGTAAAGAAGGTTGGGTATTCCAAGTCTTGACATCTCTTCCATTAAAATCTTTTAAAAGGAAGCTGGATAATTTTCTCTGATGATCTGTTACCCATGACCCAACATACTGATACCAGTTTAAAACTCTTCTCTGCCCTTCACTATTTTTTCGTGCTCCCTAAATGGCCAGCCAACTAACAGGGATTGGAGGAAGGGAGTGGTGGTCAAGAAACAAAGAAGATGAGAGAATAAAGTCCTCCAGGGAGACCTGATAGTGGTTGTGTTTAATTTTACATTTTAACATGGATCAGGATGAAATACATCCTCTTCACACCATGCAATTTACAACCCATTTAAAACAAAAAATGATTATCCAGGCCAGGCGCTGTGGCTCACACCTGTAGTCCCAGCACTTTGGGAGGGTGAGGTGGGCGGATCACCTGAGGTTAGCAGTTTGAGACCAGCCTGACCAACATGGAGAAACCCCATCTCTACTAAAAATACAAAATTAGCTGGGCATGGTGGCGGATGCCTGTAATCCCAGCTACTCAGGAGGCTGAGGCAGGAGAATTGCTTGAACCTGGGAGGCAGAGGTTGCGGTGAGCTGAGATTGCACCATTGCACTCCAGCCTGGGCAACAAGTGCGAAACTCCATCTCAAAAAAAAAAAAAAAAAAAAATTACTATCCCACTTCTATCCTTCTATCAAAAGTTAACACATTTTAAAAGGCCCACAGTACCCATGCTTCAAAAAGTGAACCAAGGGCATGCAGAATTGTCACCTAGAGCCTAAGAGTGTTGAATAAGAAATTGTTCCAGTGTGGTGCTATCATATCTAAGGGAGGAACATAGGGGTAATCACTGATCATTTCACAATTGCAGTCAATGAATCCAGGAAAGAAAAAGAAAATGCTTAACACCTGGGCAATTAAATTATTAATAATAAATTGGTGATCAGACTCAAATGTACTCTGTGTGTTGAAGGACAACAATGAAGTCCATTTCTACCTTAGTTGCTGATTGTACTTCCCCTCGAGCTATTAGGTTCAAATACAGCCTTCCAGATAAAGCTTTCCCAGTTCTTCATTCCACTCTGTGCTGGCTGAGTTTTCATTCTAAGCACTTGCCTGAGCATTTTGGGGAATCTTCTTCTCAGCAGGGTGCTGATATTTGAGCAGAAAAGAAAATTGTTCTCATTTCTGACTCAAAGGTGGTATATTTACATAAGCCCCTCTTTCATTTAAATCTGTCTTAATCCTCAAGGATTTAGTAATTGAAATGCAAAATGCATTTTTCATCAATGAAAAAAAACCATAAGAGAAAACAAACAGTACAGATGAATAATTTTTAAAAACCATTTTCATTTTTATTTTCTTGCCTAAAAGCAGTGTGGTTTCAAGATAATTGTTTGTATTTTCCTGATCTGGGTTGAAAACAAATGTGTACGTATATGCATATGAAGGGGTTCAGAACATGCCACTCCAAAATATGTTGCTTTGGCATGCTGATTATTTTAAGCTAAAAGAAGAAATTGAGAACCAACTCTTTATCTCAACTGCCTAAAATAAAGTATAAATTTCCCCTTTTATAAAGGAAATTTTCATTAGTAAAGGTATTTGTTCCAGGAAGACAGCCATCCCTGATGACAACTTTTATCACCTGAGAGACTCTTAGCTGTATAACAAGGCAGGCAACCTTTATTCACTATACATTTCCTCCTCTAGCCTTCCCACAATTTGCCTCCACCACCCCTGAGCAGCCCCAAACCCCTATTCCTTTCTGTAACTCCGGACGATATGAAAGTCTCAATCATCTGGCTGCTTAGTTTCATATTTCTGTGGGACTCCTATGTGTCCATATGTAATTATTTTTCTCCTATTAATCTATGTCAGTTTAATTCTTAGACCAGCCACAGAACCTAGAAGGGTATAAGAAAGCAATTTTTCCTCCCAAACACATGAAATAAGGAAGATAGGAGGTTACAATTTCATTTGAAAGTACAATGTAATCATTTTAATCTTACTTTCAACCCATCTCTAAGTTCAAGATAATTCTGATAATTTTTATTTTGAATTTCATAGCTGAATTGAAAGGCAGCTGGTCTACATTATCACTCCAACAAATACATTAAAATATGGTTAATTATCTCTTATGGTTGCAAGAGCATGGCAAATGTAGAATTTATTCTGGGTCTTGAATGGCTTTCTTGAGAGTTATTACATATTTCTCCTGTGGTGAGGTGCTAATTACAAGTGCTCAGTTCTGCCCCAGAAGACCTACTGCTAGATCAGAGACAAGGCAAAAGCTCCTGGTTTACATCCACTTCTAAATTTGTTTTTCCACTTACTCCAGCTCTATATTTACTTTTGGGGATGTTAGAGAAAGGCATTTTGTTTTTACAAACAAAAAGTTCTTAAACCTTAAATATTCTTGTTATTACTTCAATTAAAAAAAAATATTTTGCTGGATAATCTCAAAGGTTTCTTCCAGGTTTAAAATCCTTCTATGGATTGTAATTTCATTTAGTCCTTTCCACATTATCACTAATATCCTTATTTGCATATATATTTTTTTCTTCTCCACGTGGGTTGCTGTGTTTAAAAAATGCTACTTATTTGCATTCTAATATAGGAGGAAGGGAGGAGAGTAATAAGGTCTCTTTCCACATAAGCAAAGTTGTCCACTAATCAACATTATTGGCAATACTAAAGCCACTAGAATCTTAAAATTATTTCTATTTTTGTTTTATATTTCTTATTATATGCTATAAAGGATATATAAAAGACTCAAATGTGTACATTAGACTTACTTTTGCATGTTAAAAAGAAATCTAGCCTATTAGGCTAAGGTGAGGGTCTAGCATGGATTGGCTCCTACTTACCTCTCCAATTCCCTTTTGAGCCCCTTTACCCTCCCTCCCTTAATTCCTCCCAGTTTGTTTTAGGCCTAAACAGACCTTTTCTTTCTTAAAACAGGAGGAGTTTTTTCCAGGTTCAAGGCTTTTCCATTTATAATTCCCTTTGTGAGGTAAGGAAGGAACTCCCCCTCTCCCTTCTTATTCTTCAGATCTTGGCCTTAAATATCAATGCCTCAGAAAGATGTAGAGAACCATCCCAATCTAAGTAGGTTCTCACCTCTGTAAATTTCTTAACATTGCACTATTTCCTGCAAAGAACTTATTGTAATATATGTGTGTTATTTATAGTATGTTCCATAAAGATAGAATTCATCAGTGTACCTGGAATTAGCACAGTGCCATGCACAGACTGATCTCTCTGTTGAAAAAATAAATGAACAGGAGAGCATTAACTCTGAGCAAGTTTATTCTGGAAATGCCCCAGCTCAAGCCTGAGAATATTATTACTATCAAGGTAACTTCCAGCCAGAATAAGTAGTGCTATGAATTTAGCTGTATGGTGAAACAAGAAAGCTTATTCTCAGGGCCACAAAGTAAGAGAAGCAGCATGAGAAGAAAATCATGCAGACATAAATCATGTGCAGAACCCAGGTGTAATCCTAAGGGTTGTGGCTGACACCCCTCTTGAAATGGCCTCATTGCCTGGGGTGCCACCTGAAGTTCTTGGTCTCGTAGCCAAGAAATCAAGGACACAATCACACCAAGGGTGAGGTTAGAGCAGAAGTTTAATAGGCAAAAGAAACAGCTCTCTGCTGCAGAGTGGGGTCCCCAAAAGGGTTGCCATTCTGCAGGGAAATGCAAAGGTTTTTATAAATGAGTTAGTGGGGAGGGAGTATCTTATTTACCCAGGGCATGAAAAACAGGTTAGAACCAGGTGTGCCATCTGCATAGAGCACGAATCTCTGGCAGCCCCCACCCCTACCTTTTATTATGCAGATGGCTTCTTGGCCTGAGCTTCTTTGCCTTGCTTACTTCTTTCCTACTGTGCATGTGCTAAAAAAGCGGAAGTGGAGTCTGCATGGTGGACATGCCTGGCCCCAGGTACTCCTTTCCGCTGGTGCAGCTGCAGGCCATCCCCCCATGAGTATGTCCAAAAAAGGAAAGGAATATGCTCACTAAGGCCCATTGTGTTTACTGGGACCCACTGTATGTATGTGAAACTTGCTGATTACCCAGGAAACTCCACTTCTGTGTCATAGCTGCTTCCTTATCTATTTTTGCAGCCTGATCTTCCAGGCTGCTCTTTGTTAAAAGAGAAGTGATTTCTTGGGCTGCTTTTTGTTAGAAGGGAAGTTCTGCTGAGAACTCTTTGCCCTAACTGTCTGCCTAGCTAGTTTCTTTCTACCTCCTCTTTCACTGTAACAAAAACAGGTTAACAAGAGAAAAGCATAACAAACTTATTTTATCAAAGTTTGATTTGATACGGGAGGCTTCAGAATGAAAATCCCAAGACCTAGGGAAAATTGTCTGTTTTTATGCTTAGGTTCAATGAAGCATAGACAGTTGTGTAGAAATATGATTGTATACAGGGTATGATCTAATGGTAATCAACTGAGGGGAGAAACCCAGCAAGGCCTGTCTGTTCAGATTCTTGAAATGCCTCTGTGGGAAGCATTTCATCCTGCAAGGTATGGGGCAGAATCCCTGTGGAATGAGGTTCTTCAAGTGAAAGGGAGAAAGTGGTCTTTCTAGGTTTTATAACTTGTTTTGGGGAACAGGAGTTTTAGTTGCTATGACTCACCTTGGGGAAGAAGAATACTAGTATATAGGCCTGCTTTCGGGGAGGAAAAGGGGTGGGAGACAAAAGGATGAGAGAAGGTCAGAGAGAGACTTTGCTTCTGTGATTCTTCCAGTCTCTTTCATTTCAAAGTACTCAGCATGCCAAAGACATCATACTTTGGGCTATTTGTGTTCTGAGCCCTAACAGTGCCATCTCCCTTTATGTATAAAATGGTAGAGTTCATCTAGGCTTCATTAGGAGTAAGACTGAGTGGGTAGACATAGGAGTGGAGGGAAAGTTTGCCATTTGCCTTCTGAAGGTTTGCTGAAATGAACTGACAGTAGAGACATTAATAGGAAAAAGAGGCATACAAATTTATTAACATGCAAGTGTATACAGAAGCCATACAAAATATGAAACTCAAAGAAGGGTCAGATGGTTAAGGTTTAAAAATCTTCTTCATAGGGGAGAGGGAACGGGGGATGTAGGCAATTTTGAGGGGTAGTAAATGATTTTCAGGATAATTGAATGAGCCCAAAGAACAGACATTGGCCTGGAACAAAACTTCATTCTGAGCACTAGGGGAGGTGGTGGGATAGTGAGGGGCAGAACTTCCCTGTGAATGAAGGTTCCTGTATTATGTAAATAAAGTCTCCCAGGTAATCTCTTGGAGCTGCTCTCAGAAAAATGAATAAAAAGTCTGTCCGAGCATGGTGATGATGTTTAGTCTTTTCTCCAGTGGTTAAACTTGCCTGGTTGTTTGATGAGATTCCTAGGGAGGGGGTCTTAAGACAATTGCATTTCTTTTGAAAGAAGTTTTCCTCAGTCAGACAAGGGAAATTCCAGAGACAGCCTCTCCCTGTGCTTGGAGTTTGGGGTAGAAATAAGAGAAGGCTAGAAAATCCTTGGTTCTTAGGCAGGTTCTAAGGCTTTCCAAGTTCCTTTAATTCAGAAGTGTTCAGCATGACAAAGCATCACAGTTTGGGGTATTGTTCTCTGCACTCCAACAGTGGAAATGGTGAATAATGTTGATGCTTCTGCCCAGATCCCTTTTAGCACCCATGCTGCCATTCCCTTGGACTTTCCTTTGCTTCTAACAGCTAGCATCTGGGGTTCTTTTTGGAGGACTCTGCCTGTACTGCTACAGCCTGCTTTGCTGGCATCATAGAGAGCAGGCAATGGCTGGGAATTACATTATCCACCCCCATTCCATGATTGGGAGGATTGGGAGCATGAAACAAAAGCCCTAGGCTCCTTGCCTCAGAACAGAAGTTCCCTGATTTCATCAGGCTGGAGCCATCCTTGGCTAGATGCACCATTGCTTGGCTTCCTCCTTTTCCCTGATCCTGCTCTTCTTCCTTAGAGATTTCTCCTGGGAGCACTGCCTTAGTAAATCACATGCACTTGAATCCTCAAAAACCTAATTTTAGGGTCTACTACTGGAGGACTAGTCTTAAGATAGTGGGACAAAAGTTCTTGGGATTTTTTTTCCCCCCTTAAGCAATATGCACATATTGACTACCTATGTGTAAGGCAGTCTAGAGAAGCAGAGAAGAGCATTCTAAGCAAAGAGAACAGCCAAACAAAGGCATGGAGCCATGCACATGACTAACTGTCCAAGTACTTTAACATGGCCAGCATGGAAGGTATGTAAGGTACAGGGAATAATAGTCAAAGACGGGGCTGGAAGGTGTCACTTGAGGCCACATTAGAATAGACTTTGAAGTGATGCTAAGAAGTTTTTTTTTTTTAAAAAAAAAAGGAAAAGAAAAGCAAAAAACCTATGGGGAGAAAAAATAACATTTTTCCCCTACCTGCCTAGGTCCTAGCCTCCATCTTGGGCCCTGGAAGTCTAACTGACAAAAGACAGATTAACAAAAGAAAAACAGACTTTACTAACACATGTAGTACACATACATGTGGGAGAAACTCAGTGATGAGTAACTAAAAACAATGGTTAGAATTTGAGTTTATATAGCATCTTCACAAAAAACCAGCCCACTTAGATGTGACAAGACAAAGGAAAAGGCTTCAAGCTTTCAAGGGTGGTAAACTGTGGAAAGGTAAGTGTATGGGGGAAACTAAAGGAATAAGGTTTGTTTTCTTGTGTCCATGTCAGTGCCAACTTTCTGTCTTCTTCATGGTCATGAAACTTCCCTAGGAGAGAGGATTTGTGGCAGTCCTCACTTTCAGAAGTTTCTGCTTTTAGTCAGACAAGGGAGGCACTGAGAAGGCTGCTTCTGTATCTGTTGAATCTGAAATAACTTCAGCTCAAACTACTTCTTATGCTAAAGTGGCATATTTTGGGGTGGCGTATTTTGATCCACTAAAAACCCAATAAGGAAATTGAGCCCTTACCATGTGCTTTCCATTTAAATAATCCTCACAAAAACATTATAAAGGAGATACTATTAATATCCCCATTTTGTATCTGAGGGAATCAAAACATAGAAAGGTTGTTTAAGGACACCTAAAAAGAGCCAGAGCTGGAATCCAAGCTTGTCTGACTTCCAAGCCCATGAGTTGGTCTATTCTTCAAAATACGTGAAGCAAAATATCATCGCTAATCAGTAATTCTGGTGCAAGTCTGGATTGGACTAGGGAGAGAGGGGAGTCATAGACTCCAAACTGAGCTCCCATTCCCATTGTTATTGCAGACGTCTTTTATGAAGAAATAATGATGGCTTGGACCAGGGTGATGGTGGTAAGGACATGAGAAAACTGGACAGATTTAGAGATGTCTATTCTGCTTAAAAGTGCTTTACTCAATTGTGCTACCCAGGTCAGGCTATGAGTTTGATTTAGAATACATGTCTATTCCCAGCAGAGTTAGAGGGCAAATTGACAAGGACCCATTTATTCAACAATGTGTATTGAACTCTCACTGTATTGTGCTGGGTGATACCAGTTAGGTGACATTACTAGAATGAAAGCTTGTATGTTTCTAATGAGTCAGTAACCATTTTAGGTTGTCTAAGAACCCATCAATATTCAGAAATCAAAACAGATATGTTTATTGTTTTGAGTTTTGTTTAAAGCCATAATGATTATAAAGATAATGACTTCTCATACCAATTTCACAGGGACAACTAGGAACCTATTTTTGTTGCTTTTTGTTTTTCGTAGTCAAATTCTTTTTTTTTTTTTTTTTTTTTTTTTGAGACAGAGTCTCGCTCTCTCGCCCAGGCTGGAGTGCAGTGGCCGGATCTCAGCTCACTGCAAGCTCCGCCTCCCGGGTTTACGCCATTCTCCTGCCTCAGCCTCCCAAGTAGCTGGGACTACAGGCGCTGCCACCTCGCCCGGCTAGTTTTTTTTTGTATTTTTTTTTAGTAGAGACGGGGTTTCACCGTGTTCGCCAGGATGATCTCGATCTCCTGACCTCGTGATCCGCCCGTCTCGGCCTCCCAAAGTGCTGGGATTACAGGCTTGAGCCACCGCGCCCGGCCCGTAGTCAAATTCTTAAGCTTACATACCAAAAAGGTACTTTCTAATAGATTTTTCCCCTGGTCAACGTTTCTTGAGAAATATTGTGGCTGGTTTAATCAAGGTATTGTTTAAAAAAAAAAAGTAGGGGGTTAGAAAGGACAGTTAAAATGATATTAAATGTACATATAATATCGAATCCAGAAGACTGCTGCTTTCATAACAAACTATATTCAACAGTGTTAAAAAAAAAAATCTGTTGTGTTTTAGGAATTTATCCTGCAGATACACTTGCACATGTATGAAATAACCAACTTACAAAAATAGTCCAGCATCTTTATAGTAGTAGAAGATTGACAAGAATCTAAAACTCCATCAATAGGAGACTGGCTAAATAAAGTTTGGTATATCCATTCAATGGAGTACTACATAACTTTAAAAATGAATGGGGTGGCTCTGCAGGTATCTATATAGCTTTTATGTTTTTTTTGAGACAGGGTCTCACACTGTCACCCAAGCTGAAGTGCTCTGGCATGATCTCAGTTCTCTGCAACCTCTGCTTCTGGGTCTCAAGCAATCCTCCCACCTCAGCCTCCCAAGGAGCTGGAACCATAGGTGTGAGCCACCACACTAGGCTGTTTTGTTTTGTTTTTGTAAGATGGGGTCTTGCTATGTTGCCCAGGTTGGTCTTGAACTCCTGAGCTCAAAGTGATCTGCCTACCTTGGCCTCCGAAAGTGCTGGGATTACAGTCATGAGCCACTGTGCCTGATGCTAAGTATCTATATAGTTTTAAGATGTATTACTAAAGGAAAAACACAGAGTGCAGAACAGTGTGTTGTAATTTATGTACAAAAGGTGATGGTTACATGCACACACATATATTTACATACATACTTTGGTTATGCATTGAATATTTCTGAGCTATAGGCCGTGGGACAAAAACGAGGCTTAAATGGGTGGGAGTCAGGTGAGCAAAGAACATTTCTTTTCACTATGTATTCCTTTATTTTTTTTTTAAACTCTCAAAATAAATATGTGTATTTTTTTTCCTGTTAGGATAAACAAAAACTTGGTTTTCATTTAACACCATTTCATTGATTTTCTAATGTATATATAACTTTTATTTAAATTATGATTAACTGGCAGTGGAATTATAGGGTTTCCCCCCCCTCCTTCTTTATGCTTTATTAGAATTAAATAAAGCTGCACTGGCCATCCACTTCTGTTGTTCAGGAAACATTACCAGGATCATGATCTGCAGAGGTCAATATTCCCTTAAGGTTTAGGTTTATACAGATTGTACCTCTTTTGGAAAGCTTCTTAATCTAACTTTATTGGCTTAAAATGTAATGTCTTTTGCCCTGTAATGCACCCATGTATCATTTCTTCAAATACTAGTAAAAATGCTTAGGAAAGACATAGGCTTTTCACGTATTATCATGCTGCTTAAAGATTTCCTGGGCCCAATTTCCTGGGCCTGGACTCCATTAAGAGACGGGGGCAACAAAATGCTTTGTTCTCTTGGTAAAGGTGACGAAAGTGAAGAGCATTAAAAAAAAATGGCATAAAGTGGTAATCAGTTTCACAATGTGAATATTCAAACTGAAATCCATGCTTCAAAGGCACAGTTAGTGAAAAATTACTTGTTTCTACAAGTAATCTAGATCTCTCCAATAACTTTCATATATACATACTTTCTTCATATAACATTTTCTTTTTTTTTTTTTTAAAGACAGTCTTGCTCTGTCACCCAGACTAAAGTGCAGTGGCATGATCATGGCTCACTGCAACCTTGACATCCTGGGCTCAAGCGACCCTCCCACCATGCCTGGCTAATTTTTTATTTTTAGTAGAGATGGCGTCTCACTATGTTGCTCAGGCTGGTCTGTGATCCTCCCACTTAGCTTCCCAAAGTGTTAGGATTACAGGCATGAGTCACTGTACCCAGCCAAGATTTTCTTTTTAATTCTACATAAAATTAGTTTTCATGCTTCCAACTAATTGCTCTTCTAAAGATACGTTTGATTCATTTGTTTTCTTCTTTTCTGGCTTATATAAAGTGGATAGAAGGTAATGATAGAGGAAACCAACAGGAAGGAGTAAGAGCATGTTTTCTTTATTAGTGTGTGTATATATATTATTAGTGTGTGTGTGTATATATATATACATATATATAAAATTTTTTTTTTTTTTTTTTGAAACGGAGTCTTGCTCTGTCACCCAGGCTGGAGTGCAGTGGCATGATCTCAGCTCAATGCAACCTCCCAGGTTCAAGTGACTCTCCTGCCTCAGCCTCCTGAGTAGCTGGGATTACAGGCATGCGCCACCGTGTCCGACTAATTTTTGTATTTTTAGTAGTGACGGGGTTTCACCATGTTGGCCAGGCTAGTCTCGAACTCCTGACCTCAAATGATCCGCCCTCCTCAGCCTCCCAAAGTACTGGGATTACAGGCATGAGCCACCACGCCTGGCCTATTAGTACATTTTTAACAAAGAGCAGCAGGTAAAGAAATGTGGCTTGCCAAGTTCCAGTCCTAATGTCATGAGAATATAGAACAGAGTGTTTGGAACCGAAAGAAAGTAACAACTGGTCCAGTTCATACTTACTTTATACAAAATTTTGTTCCTTCTATAGGAAATTTTGTTTTTATGCTTCCAATTAATAGTAGTCCTAAACGTAGTTTTACTCACTTGCTTTTTCTTTTCTACATCATATGAGATAATGATCTAGGTAATTTTTAATTTTTTAAAAGGAGACGGTCTCGCTCTGTTGCCCAGGCTGGAGTGCAGTGGTGCAATCCTAGCTCACTGCAGCCTTGAATTCTTGTGCCTAGGTGATCCTCCTGCCTTACTTTCCCGAGTAGCTGGGATTACAGGAATCCACCACTGCACTCAGCTAATTTTTAAAATTTTTTTGTAGAGATGGGGTCTTGTTTTGTTGCCCAGGCTAGCCTTTAACTCCTGGCTTCAAGCAATCCTCCTGCCTTGGCCTCCCAAAGTTGTAATTTTAAATACATCCAACCAACAAATATTTGAGTATCCATGAAGAGTACTACATTAGGCCTGGAGATACTTATTAATACAATATTGTCTATTACATGTGGACAGTGTGTTAAGCATGAGGACGAAAACATAGAAAATGCCTTCTGCCATGATAGGTTTGGGGAAAAAGCAAGACTATTGAAAAAACTCCACTATTTTTCTAGTAATAAGCTTAGATTGAAAACTCCTAACACTAGCATAAACTTCTGTGGCATTTAGTGGTTTTGAAATAGAAATGATTCCTTATCTGCTAAAAAGTAACACCTCCAGTGAAAACCTATTATCATTTTTTTAATATAATGAAAATGTTCTAATTTCATCCAATGGCATAACACTGTTAACAATATTATCTGCAACTTATTTAATATTAGTAGCGAGCCTTAAAACTGAATTATCTACAAAGCGTGAACCTTTAAGATTTTAAATATACGGTATGTGTTCAATGTAGGTAATGTTTACAAATATATACTGAAATAGACTGATTCATTATCACAAGGTGAGTTTCTATGTTCTATTTAAATGAGATTTATGCTTTATCTTTCTAGCCTTACTGCCTTCCTCTGGTTAGAAAATACATATATATAAAAATTCTTTAGGCAAGCTGGGAAACATCCAAGTTTGCTTTCTTTTCTTTTTTTTTTTTTTTGAGATGGAGTCTCGCTCTGTCGCCCAGGCTGAAGTGCAGTGGCACCATCTGCTCACTGCAAGCTCTGCCTCCTGGGTTCACACCATTCTCCTGCCTCAGTTTCTGGAGTAGCTGGGACTACAGGCACCTGCCACCACGCCTGGCTAATTTTTTGTATTTTCAGTAGAAACAGGGTTTCACTGTGTTATCAAGGACGGTCTCGATCTCCTGACCTAGTGATCCACCCGCCTCGGCCTCCCAAAGTGCTGGGATTACAGGTGTCAGCCACTGTGCCTGGCTGCAAGTTTGTTTCCTGAGTAGACACTAAATATTAGCTAGAAACAGAGTCTGAGTCACTTTCATTTGGGTATATATTTATTTAGAATGCATACTAACAGCATGATGATAAACTATCATTCACAAACCTGTACCAAGAAGCACATAATCTTTAAAATGTGTTGTTTTTCACAAGTAATTTAAGTGAACATTACTATTATTTGGTACTTGAGTCAAAGACGACATTTAGATTCTTCAGCTTTGAAGCACTTAGTAACATCCTTGTCTAGTCAGGCAGAGGAAAGAAATTCAAAAGCAGTTTCTTTTTCTTCTGTGAGTTCCTTTGCAGTAAGATCCATCTTCTCACGTGAGAAATCATTAATAGGGAGACCTTCAACAAATTTCCAGGTCTTATTCTGTTTGAAAATAATGCAAATAAGAGATTTAAAGTGGAACTGATCTTTTAATAAGCAACAACCTAGTTTGAACTTATATTTAGAGGTGTATCTGTTTTAAAGTCTGATTCTAAAGAAGTAAATCAAAATCCAGATTTTAATTAATAGACAATTCTAATAAAAACTCAACACTTGAATTTTAAACCTCTTGAATCTAAAAAAAAAAAAATCTTTAAAATGATTGACTTTAGCACGTTTATAATAAACAGCAACAACACTGAAAATCATTGCTTCATTTAGAAATATACTATTTGTAGGTCTCTAATACTAGAGGCATAATAACATACTGTGTTTAGTAGGAAAAGCTGAATTTTCCTTTCTAGATTAATTTCAATCACAAAAACTTTTAATGACCTGAAGTTGAAATACATATAGTTTTAAAGCTGAGAAAAATGTCTATTTTAGTAAAGGAACAATTTTCTAGATGAAGTTATACCATTCTGTTTTATTTTTGGGGGGACAGGGTCCTGCTCTGTTGCCGAGGATGTGGGCCCACAGGTGTGTGCCACCATGCCCGGCTAATTATTTTATTTTTGCAGAGATGGGGGTCTCAGTATGTTGCCTGGGCTGGTCTTGAACTCCTGGGCTCAAGCAATCTTGCCACCTTGGCCTTCCAAAGTGTTGGGATTATAGGCGTGAGCCACTGTGCCTGGCCAATAATACCATTCTTAAGGGAAACATATAACTACTTTCTCAAAGAAGGAAAATAGCTCCAAAATACCTTACCTTGATTACAACAGGGAATGAGTAGAGCAGATCATCAGGAACACCATAGGAGTTGCCATCAGAGATAACACCCATGGACACAAACTCTCCCTGAAAATAACAATGTTTCACATACTCATGGTGATTAGTTTACACAACTGACACATGAACTAATAAAATTAAACCAGGTGACCCTTTCTTACTATGTTCATAACATCATTACTGTGTAAGGAACTATCATCAGCACCAGGTACTTCCACGACAAGATAACTTTCATGGATATTATTTCATTTCATGCTTCCATATCATATGTGAAGTAGGCCAGGGAAACCTAATCCTCATTTCCTAATCCTCACAGATGAGGAAGCTGTGGCCTAGAAGAAAAAATTTCACCCCTACTATGTATCAGGCATTGTGCTACGTGTTTTCCATATGCAATCTCCTTTAACCCTCACAACCCTGTGTATAATAGTAATGTCATGTAAAAGATGACAAAACAGCTCAGAAAGGTCAAGGCTAAGAAACTCCAAAGTTTACTTAGTTAATAGGCAGCTGAGCTGAGAAATGAACCTAACCTGATTATAACCTAAAGGCTATATTCTTTTTATATTATATCATCAGGCAACAAAAATAAAACAGAGTGACCTGTGCAAATCACTAAATCCTTACCTCTGGGGTTCCAAACCAGATGTCCCTGACGTGGTCACAGATGGCTTTTGCAGCAGACATTGCACTGGATAGTTTTCGAGCCTTGATGACAGCAGCGCCACGCTGCTGCACAGTCTGGGAAAGGGGCAGGCGAAAGCAGCAGTGTTACTTGGTCATGATAGCAACATTTTCATTGATTCCAAGTCGAACTTGGGGTGAAAGGCTATGACCAGAGTTTAATGTGTCCCCTCCAAAATCATGCAACCTGATGTTAGCCTTACCAATCCTTCTGGAAAAAGAAAACTGTATCTTCCCATACAAAGTTTATCATATGTCAAAGACATGGATCTTGGTATAAGTTGCAACTGCTGTGCTACAGATCATATCAGATCAGACTGGATCATGACTGGCTTACTAAGATCCCGAAAGTATGCAGTCATCAGAGCAACTGTGAAAGACCTGCCCTCCTTGAAGGTTTCCTGTCCTGAGTCTCTCAAGAGTTCTTTATGCTCAGCGTTAAGAAGGCTCACAGATTTTTCTTACCGTGACAAATTCTCCCTTGAGCCAGCTGTCATCTTTCAGAGCTTCGTAAACACCAACTTCCTTTCCTTGCAATTTCACCTTGGCATGGTTGACATCTGGATACTGAGTCGAGGAATGGTTTCCCCAGATAATGACATTCTTTACATCATTAGCAGTCACACCAAGTTTAAGAGCAATCTAGTTAAATTGAAAACAAATACATTACTGAGGCAAATGCTTTTTATTTCCAATTGGGACCTGTTTTGACAAACGCCCTTAAATAAAAAGCTTCTGAAATTTCAAGAGAACACAAGAGTTATATTGACTTGTAAAAAAGGTAAATTTATTGCTTGGCAATTTCCTACAACAGCTTAACAGTGGTAAAAACCGTGGACTTGAAGCTTATGGAGTACAATGTTTAAGGGTATGAAGCATCCCATAGTTTGTGGTTATTAGTATAGTAGGTGTATCAAACATAAAACATTAATCAAGTTACTATTATTTATTAATCAATTTACTGTTTCTTAAATATGTAAATGTGATCTTTTGTTTCACTGTTAATGTTTACCTGGAGATGTCTTCTCAGTGCTTCTGAGTAATCAGGTATTTAGGCACTTTAGGTAAAATTTTTATTACATACCATATACAAATTAATTTTCAACCCTAAATATGAAATTTTAGAGTTGGATAGGACTCAAATTACCAAGATATGACTGTCCTCATTTTATATATCAGGAAACTGAAGGAAAGAGATTTTATGTGTGTGTGTGTGTGTGTGTGTGTATACACACATATATACACACTAAAATTCTAACATATGTAACAATCTCTAGCTATAACTCCAGAAAGCAGTTTAGGGTCCTGCAATGCCTTGCAATCACATATAGCATAATAGCCACAAAAAAAGGTTAAAAAGTTATGTCTTGAGCTGGGCATGGTGGCTCACGCCTATAATCCCAGCACTTTGGGAGGCCAAGGCGGGCAGATCACCTAAGGTTGGCTGTTCGAGACCAGCCTGACCAACGTGGAGAAACCCCATCTCTACTAAAAATACAAAGTTAGCCGGGCTTCGTGGTACATGTCTGTAATCCCAGCTACTTGGGAGGCTGAGGCAGGAAAATCGCTTGAACCTGGGAGGCGGAGGTTGTGATAAGCCGAGATTGCACAACTGCACTCCAGCCTGGGCGACAGAGTGAGACTGTCTCAAAAAAAAAAAAAAAAAAAAAAGAGACATGTCTTGGTAGATTTAAATAAAATCAGCCTGTTTGTTATTTGTCTGATAAGTTTATGTGCAGAAAATAAATTGTGATCAGGTGTATGTATAATTTGTTCCTAACTAGACAACAGAATTTATGATGAACCAGAAGGGAATGTGGAAAAATATTTTTTTTTTTTTTTTTTTTTTTTTTTTGAGACGGAGTCTTGCTCTGTCACCCAGGCTGGAGTGCAGTGGCCGGATCTCAGCTCACTGCAAGCTCCGCCTCCCGGGTTCATGCCATTCTCCAGCCTCAGCCTCCCGAGTAGCTGGGACTACAGGCGCCCGCCGCCTCGCCCGGCTAGTTTTTTGTATTTCTTAATAGAGACGGGGTTTCACCGTGTTAGCCAGGATGGTCTCGATCTCCTGACCTCGTGATCCGCCCGTCTCGGCCTCCCAAAGTGCTGGGATTACAGGCTTGAGCCACCGCGCCCGGCCTGTGGAAAAATATTTTAAGAAGCTGATCTGTTTTGGTGACATTGTGGGCCATTCTTCCTTCCTCTGTGTCCCAGTAAGAATGGGAGAGAAAATTAGTTGTGCCAGAGTCTGTAGCTTTAGCACATAAATAAAGCATTTGAGTATTTACCATGTAATAAAAGGAATACACTTTGATATTTTAAGGAAAATTTTAAAACAAGGGTAATAACAACTCTAAACTGAAACAACTCAAATGTCCTTCAAGAATGGTTAAATATGCCAGGCACGGTGGCTCACGCCTATAATCCCAGCACTTTGGGAGGCCGAGGTGGGAGGATCATGAGGTCAAGAGATTGAGACCATCATGGTCAACATGGTGAAGCCCCGTTTCTACTAAAAATATAAAAATTAGCCCAGCTACTCAGGAGGCTGAGGCAAGAGAATCTCTTGAACCTGGGAGGCAGAGATTGCAGTGAGCCGAGATCGTGCCATTGCACTCCAGCCTGGGCAAAAGGGTGAGACTCCGTCTCAAAAAAAAAAAAAAAAAAAAAAAAGAATAGTTAAATAAACTGTATTACGTCTTACATATGCAATGGAATAAATAAAAGGGGTAAGTGGAAAAACAGGAACAACCAACAACCTGGATGGATCTTAAAGGCATTAAACTAAGTGAAAAAGAGTTTCAAAAGGTTCCTTATTGCATGATTCCATTTTTGTAAATTTTCAAAATGACAAAATTATAGAGGTGGAGTGCAGATAAATGATGTCAGGGACAGAGGGAGGTGTGACCATAAGGGAGAGTATGCAGGAGTTCTTTTGTGAGTGATGAAGAAATTCTGTACCTTGACTATGGGGGCAGTTATAGGAATCTACACTTGTAATCAAATGTCATAGAATCATTCATAAAGACACAGAAAAAAATAAATGAATATAAAACTGGTGAAACTTAAGTAAGTCTAGTTAATAGTATTGTGTGTAGTTCATCAACTTCTTGGTTTTCATAATACTCTGTAGTTATGTAAGATACCATCAATGGGTGATAGGTACAAGGGACTTCTCTGTACTATTTTTTTTGCGACTTCTGAGTCTAAAATTATTTCAAAATAAAAAGTAAAAAAAAAAAACCCAACCAACCAACCAAAAAGGATAAAGATGAAAAAAAAGGCCATTATCTAAAATGTCTGCAATGACTTGACTGGTCTTCACACTAATTTATTCAGTTAAGTAAGAAGTAAACTGTCTTTACTTTCACTCTCACTCTTAAACTAGCTGAGACTGCTTTCTGAAATCCTAAAATAGTTAAAAGTTTACTTAAAAATTTCTGTTTGTGATATTGTAAATCACTTTTGACCGATCGAATCCCTGCAAGTCTTGCAAGTATTAGGACTATTATCTACAATATTTGCATTAGTCTCCACAAATTAGTTGACGGTTGGTTTCTGGGGTCCTCAGCTATTGATCTGCTTAGCCTGTGGGGTAGGGTAGAGTGGCACGCTGTCCAATGAGTACCATTTTTTATGGGTGCCATGACCTGAAAGAACTGGGAAAAAAACTGCTCTTACTTACATTTATACTTAAATTTAGCTGGTATGGTATAGAAAAAGATAAATTTATACCTTGAACAATTAACTCAAGATATATATATCACCAGGAAGTTAGAGCCTGTAACTTCCCTGAATGTCAGCTTCAATGCTCCCAAGTACAGTGAAGACAAAATGCCTCTAGGCCTCTCTGCCCTCGGTCTTCCTGGGCTCCCCTGCTTCCTTTGTTCTTGTTGCCCTCCTCCTCTTGCTCCTTTGATCTCTTGAGCTAATCCAGTTCTGTCTGGACAGCAAAGGCCAGGTACTTTGCACCCAGCAGATATAATTTCTTAATATGATTCATGTCACAATTAGTCTAAATTTATACGTACCCGGGATAACAGTTCTTTACTCCCCTAGACACTCATGTCTGTCATAGAGGTCTGTTAAAAGTTTTTGATTAATTCTCCAGCCCTAGTAATTTTCTTACCAGCTAACTGGTATCATTGTCAAATTACCTTATCTGGTATCACTGTCAAATTACCTTGTCAGCAGATGTAAATATAGCACTGGTTTGCAAATACACAGGGAAGTTCTGCAGGTGTTAAACAGTCCCTAAGTAGCTAAGGCCTCTGAATTCCAAGACAAAATATCTAGCAACCATTCCTGTAAGAAAAACTTACCTTTGGGTTTGTTATTTTTCTCACTGGATAAACTACTTCTTTTAGAGGAAGAAAGTGCTTCTTCAATGACTCCTTAAAAGCTCTCACTATGCCAGATTGACATGCTGAAACAGTGCCAAGCCAAGGTCCCAGGAGTAATAAAGAACATGTCCCAAAGTGAAGGTTAAAGTCTGAGGAGAGCACTGTCTTTCCTCTTTGCTCATTCAGACTTTAGCCCTGCAGTGAAAACTGTTTCAGGCACTAGGACAAAGTATCTCTTAGCAGTACCTTTGGAGGCAGAATTTTCCAAAGCCTGTCTCCACCAAAGCCTCAGGTGAAACAACAAAAAGTGGTTGCTAGTGTCATTGTGTTACCTTTTTCTTGTTGCAGGAACTAAATAAGTCACTGTCTGGCAATCCAGAGTTTACAACTGTAAGGCGTATAATATCTCTTCCTTTACAACTGTCCCACAGTACTCAAACTGCCTGCCTCCAGTCATTCAAACAAACTCCTATTTGTTCTCAGCTACCATCAGACCCAGCCCATAGCCTAAAGCCTCTCAGGGAATATCTGCACTTTAAACTAAAAATTTAAGGGTTGTTATCCAACAACCCTTTACGTTAGGAATGTTTAGGCTGTATGCTTCTTAGAAAGAAGAAATCAACTAATAATAATAGCAGCCAACTTTTCTTGCATTTACTATGTGCAGGCACCATGCTAAGGGCTTAAAATGGATCTTATTTAATCCTCATAAGAACTCTCTGAGGTAGATACAATTATTACATTTTAATCATTGAATGTACTTTCTCAAAATCACAGAGCTAGTAAGTGGACTAAGGTCAGTTGATACCATTAAGTAAGACCATACATAAGGGTTTTGAGTCAGGCAAATCAAGTGGCTCCATAATTTATAAGCTGTATGACTCTGAGCAGGTTCTCTGACTTCCCTGGGCCTCAGGTTTCTTACCTAAAGCAGGGATAATATAAGATACCTCATATGGTTACTATAAAAATTAAATGGAAAATTACATGTATAGCATTCAATTTACAGTAGATGCTTAACAAATGTATATTCTTTTCTCTTTCATAGGCATTCCAGTGCTGAAGGATTATTAATTCTTAGGTTAGGGCAGCAGTGCTTCAACTTAGACCTCATAGCATCTTCTGGTTAACAATTTTTTTTGAAACTCAAGTTATCTTTCTCTAGAAGAAAAAGCACTGAACTCATAGACCTATCTAGCAGTGATGACCTACAGACAAGAAGGGATGGCCAGAAAAGCATTAGGGCAACGGACAGAGGTTCT
Source organism: Macaca fascicularis (assembly GCF_037993035.2). Taxonomy (NCBI): domain Eukaryota; kingdom Metazoa; phylum Chordata; class Mammalia; order Primates; family Cercopithecidae; genus Macaca; species Macaca fascicularis. The sequence goes on from NC_088387.1 coordinate 58,336,730, forward strand.
GTCCAGGAACGGGCACCAGGACCAGTTAGATCTGAAAAAGCCTAGGAAACTAGCTCAGATCAGTTGCTTGGCTTCTAATTTTTTGAAAAGCTATTGTTAATTCCTTGGTCACTGGCTCCTTGGCATACTTATCTATGGCTCCAAGGGTAAAGAAAATTAGCAACAGAGTTTAGCTCCTAAGCAGTGAAAGTAGCAAATTTCACAGATACACACAGAATATTAAAAATACATAAACTGAAAATTAAATATAAAATTACAAAATCTGAATTTGATTGCTTAGCTGCAGGTAAAACAGAAGCAGAACCACACAATCACGCAAAGCTCAAGTCTTTGTTTATATAATCTCCTATGTATCTGAAAAAATTAAAACTAAATTATGTACCATCATGTATACTAATTTTTAACCACTGTAACAAAAGAACATTAGTAACTGCATTTCATTATAGTTAGCAATTGAAATATAGTTAAAGACAAAATCAAGTAGGAAGTAAAGCCTCTGGTCCTTTACGAGAATACATTTAAAGACTCCCTAACAAATTAATAATAATTCACTTTTAATTTAATAAAAGTAACAGGTTCCTACTAAACAAAAACAAGAAAAAAGTACAAACTCAGATTCAGTTATTTTAAAAGTGAGAGAAAAATGTTTTAAAGTTGAACAATCACAAGATTTAAAAGACATTTTTCTTACTTGAGCTTTAGCTCGGTTGTGATCCAAACGAGTCAAGCAACTGAAGTTCTCCTTGGGGATGGATGGAGCCGACTTGGACGCAGTCAGGCAGTTGGTATTGGCTGGGTTACCCACAACAATAACCTAGGAGGAATGGAAGGCACTGAAGACTTACAGATTATATACTTACTAACCATGTTAAAATTTGATTGAAAATGTCTAACAGGTAGCCATACAGGGGAGGCTTGGGAAACACCAAATACAATATAGCATAGGAAAATACATTTTAAGTTATAAAAATCTTTAATAAAATGGTAATAAAATTTTTGAAATAATATCAGATTTATAGAAAAGTTACAACCATATTACAGAGACTGACTCCCTTATATCTTTAGTCTTTGTTTTTTTTTTTTTTTTGGTACCTCTTTTGACAAGCTGCAGACAAGATACTTGATTGTCTCTAAGTACTGCAGTGCTGGCAAATATTTCTGACAAACAAGGACGCTTTGCAGAGGTGGAATTACTGTGCAAGGAATACTTTACCTCCAAACAGCCTGCAATTTAGCAGTCTGAACAACCTTGTAATCTTTTACTGGTACTTGTGGATTTCTATTCAACTCATTTATATTATTTTCTGTGATGACAGAAAGTAAGTTAACTATTTAAAATGAAGTCCACAGAAAGCAAAAAATGCAGACATCTATGAAATGTTACTGATAGAACATTATAATGGGCAACTTAAAAAATTTTATAAAAATTTTCTTTCACTTTTTTTTTTTTTTTTAAATAGGAAAGTATACAGAAATCAGTTAAACCTTTAACCGGCAAGCCTATTTGCTGTGTGACAATTAAGTTCTAGTTAATTGATAGTTCACTAATAAAAGAAGGTTTGGCTGGGTGTTGTGACTCACACCTGTAATCCCAGCACTTTGGGAGGCAAAGGCAGGTAGATCACCTGAGGACAGGAGTTTGAGACCAGCCTGGCCAACATGGTGAAACCCCATCTCTACTAAAAATACAAAAATTAGCCAGGTGTGGTGGCGTGCGCCTGTAGTCCCAGCTACTCAGGAGGCTGAGACAGGAGAAACGCTTGAACCGGGAGGTGGAGGTTGCAGTGAGCCAAGATTGCACCACTGCACTCCAGCCTGGGTGACAGAGCAAGACTCCGTCTCAAAAAAATAAAAAAAAATAAATAAAAAAGGCTTATTGTATTATTAAGACATAGTTAGAATTTAAATAGTTTTAACACAAAGAGACAGAACGGTAAGTCATACTGACTCAATTCTTCAAGAAACAAGCATATTAAAATTCCTCTGCATTAAGAAAATCTGAGCGAGCATTCAGAAACCACTATATTCTACTCCTGAGAATAAACTTACCTTACAGCTAGCTATCTCTTTTCACAATCACACACAAATTTAAATGTCTAAATAAATATTCCCACTCAGCAAAAATGCACCAGAAGGTCCTGTGCCTTCTCTATAGGTTTAAGAACTAATATTAAATTTTCACGTTATACTAATAGGAAAAATATTTTTGAACACTCTAAATATAGATTTCTACACTGTAACAAAAAACCCAGAAAGGGAGAGCTTATCAAGCAAAACTCTATAGCCATATTTACTGATGATTGCACAGAACTAGAAAAAAGGACAAATAATTTTGGTTTTGCTTAAATGCTAAAAGCGTACGTTTCAAATGCTAACAATGAAAAATCCCTAAAATACAGTGTTGGTCACCTTAACTGACTTCTTGGCGTATTTGTCTAAGGCTGCACCCTGGGATTTGAAGATTTTCACATTTGCTTTCAGTAAATCTTTTCTCTCCATGCCTTCTCTTCTTGGCATGGAGCCCACGAGAATGGCCACATCCAGGTCTTTGAAGGCAACCTCTTCTTTATCTGTTGCGATGACATCTGTGGACATGGCAATAAATATGCAGAGCTACTTAAACACCAAAGTTTTGAAGTTTTCTTTTTCATATTGAATCTACCCATAAATTCTTTCACTTGTTGCAAGTGTTTATATATCACACTGAAATGCATTTCAGGAGCCTAAGAAAAGAAAGATAATATATTAATTTAACAATCATAACATCAGAAATGTCAATAGATTTATTTTGCTTTTCCTATTTCAGTAATTATCTTAAATGTCAAAAACTCCATAGCTTTTATCTTTTATAATCATATATGATGCAAGGTATAATGATGACTTTTGAAGCAATACTTGTTATTCACACTAATTACCACACAACACAAAAGAGCAACTAATTCACCTAACCTTTAAATTACAATTACTTTAAGGTCTAAGACACCAATCACAAATTTAAAAATAATAAATGTTTATTGAGGAGTTTTGTGCCAGGGATAATGCTAAGAGATTTATATTATTATCAAATTTAATCTTCACATTTTATAGATGGAGACACTGAGATTTAAAGAGATTAACTCGCCACCATCAAAAGATAACGGAGTTGTAATTCCAGCCTAGGTTGGTCCAGAGTTCAACCACTATGCTCCAGTGTTAGTACAATAAGCAAACATCACTTGCTTTTTGACTGAAGAACATACGTCATCACACTTCTTTGTTGATTGTATTAAAAAAGCTATGACCAACATTCAGCATTTTCACTGGAAAATTGGCTAGTTGCATCATAGTCAAGCCTGCCATAAGTCTGAAAATGGGCATAGATAGGAACACCAGTTGGAGGGAAAAAAAATTATCTTCCTTAAAAAAAAACCACGTTCTTATTTGCTGAACTTTCCCTTCCCTCTCCTATTCACTTCTGGCAGAGGACAAACAAGTGAAATCTGGGCCCTTTGGAGAAAGCACAGGGAACTCAGCAAAGAAAGGAATACAAATGGGAAAAAGCAGCAAAGTTGATTTGGAAAGAGCTGTGGGTAAGAAAAGGGAACCAACAGAATAGTGTGGGCAGCCACGTATTCTTCTACAGAACTTTGCAACCAAAAGACTTAGATGGCAGATTATCCCTTCTAGCAAATGTTTATTCAACAGATGAAAAATTTTAAGGAAAGTTTTTCTGGGAAGGTATATATTATTTTGCTTTGTGCAAACTTCTAGGAGAGTTTCATTAATTAATCCTTACCAAAAGAAAGACTATGATGAAGATATAGCTGAAGAAAAATATTCAAATTAATTTAGAATATTTTTAAAAACTTTTCAATCAAATTTAAGGCTTCCTTATTATGTTCGTGTTATAGTTCAATGATCTGCAAAGGCCCTTAGCTGAGCTCTTCTGGGTTTTTTCAAACTATAGAGCATATGGTAAGGACAATTTATACTATGTCTCAACCTGATGATTGGTAGATGGGATGGGGACCATATAAGGACCAACCAACTTCCAGAGCAATGTATAGCTATGAAGGACATCCTTCAAAACTGAGACAAGTTTTCCATTACAGGACGCTACTATTACCATTTAAGTAGACTCCATTAACAACACAACATAGACAATTCCTACGTTGTCTATAATATGTGTGTGTAGACAATGTCAGGTGTATAACCCTTGTGCAAAATATTACACTTAACTGGTATAATAAATTATATACACACACACATTGGGGGAAAAAATGATAGTCCTTTACCTGACATTGTTTCTCATTTTTTACCCTTCTTTATCCTTGGTATACATAAATAGCTAATAAGTATGGTAGTTCCAAATAAAAAAATCCTCTTATGAATAATTTCTAATTAAGAGCCTTTAACAAAAACCTAAAATCTGTGTATTATTATTATTTTTTTTCTTTTTTTTTTTTTTTTGAGACGGAGTCTCGCTCTGTCGCCCAGGCTGGAGTGCAGTGGCGCGATCTCGGCTCACTGCAAGCTCCGCCTCCCGGGTTCACGCCATTCTCCTGCCTCAGCCTCCCGAGTAGCTGGGACTACAGGCGCCCACAACCGCGCCCGGCTAATTTTTTGTATTTTTAGTAGAGACAGGGTTTCACCGTGGTCTCGATCTCCTGACCTTGTGATCCGCCCGCCTCGGCCTCCCAAAGTGCTGGGATTACAGGCGTGAGCCACCGCGCCCGGCATATTATTATTTTTTTTCTAGACGGATTCTCGCTCTGTTTCCCAGGCTGGAGTGCAGTGGCACAATCTCGGCTCACTGCAAGCTCCGCCTCCCGGGTTCACGCCATTCTCCTGCCTCAGTCTCCCCAGCAGCTGGGACTACAGGCGCCTGCCACCATGCCCGGCTAATTTTTTTGTATTTTTAGTAGAGACGCGGTTGCACTGTGTTAGCCAGGATGGTCTCGATCTCCTGACCTCATGATCCGCCTGCCTCGGCCTCCCAAAGTGTTGGGATTACAGGCGTAAGCCACCGCGCTCGGCCCTAAAAACCTGTATTTTGTAAGAAATCAAATACTATAAAATCCCTTCTCTACTCCCCAACTCACCTTTCAGGAGGGGAAGGGCACAGTCTTGCAGTTCCATTAGGACACCGTCCAGGACACCCATCATGGGGGTGATATCCAACAGCACAAGAATTATAGGCTACCAAAAAGCAAGGACAGCATCTGTTAGTGTAGGCTATTTCACTTAGACACAAGAAAGTCTTTTCACAGACTTTTTATTTGGTATGTACATGCATGTAATTCCCATTAATTAGTCATGATCATTATTTCAGGAGGTCAGGTATCTAGCACTATGCCACTTTCAGAAAGAAGGATGCTATAAAACCAGCATTGGTTTGCTAACAAACACAGTGAGAGGAATCACCACTACTCAGTTTTTTAAGAGTACATGAAAAAAAACATTAAACTGAGTGACATGCCATAGTTTGCTCTTATTGTTAATAGCTGTATGTTTGATTTCAGTTCATGAAAGAATAATTCAGTATCCATGGGTCAAGAAACTGAATAAATGAATACCTTAGAAAATGATTTTAGTGTGCATTAATCAGGCTTGCTGAAAGTCAGAGTGCCTGCTTCAACTGGGAAGCAGATTTCCTGACTCTTTTGGTTCTAAAGGCCATTTATTAACAAGGGAGTGCTTATTGAGTAACTCTCTCCCACATGACTGTAAGTCACTATCATTAGTGATATCTCCCATTGACTGACACCTGCTGGTTGCACCAAGTCAACTAAGTACAATATATGGAAGAGTTCTCATTTCCAAAGTGTTTTCAGTGCCTGGAGGCATACATACAAATTTACTTGCTTCCAATTATAGCTGTGTGCCTATTACATTTACTGAGATTACACATTCCTTCATTGTTTTACAATTTGTGTACAAATACAGAATTTTACTAACCATATTCTTACTCTAATAACTTAAGATTTATAGACACCTGTTCCTACCTGATCTTTACCAAAGACGGATCCATTTCCAATACTATACAGCAGTGAATATGCAATTTGACCAGCTGCTCCAGTCACAAGGACTCTGATTGGTTCAGACTGTAATGAAAAAGACCCATTAACATCTTTAAGTACTACTGTACCTTAAAAATATCCAGAATTTTTATCTATAGTAAGAAATCCACATACTTTAAAAGTGAATGTAAAATTTTAAAGTCCTTTTGCATCTGGCTTAGTAGAAAATGAATGTGCTGCATATTTACGTGGTGTTATTTAACTCTCACCATATAGGGAGCTAAAAGTGTTATTCTGGATTTACTTACATAATCTTATCCACCTTTTTTGGGGTATTTTACCACTAAAATAGGCTGAACAATGTTGATGTGTTCAGTATGTGGTGATCCAAACCCTGGCAGCCACTAGAGCCACACAAATCCTTATTATGCAAAGCCCCCACTCCCATCTGCTCAACAGAATCTTCATACCAAGAAAAGGAGTAAAAGAGGCTAAAACTTTCCATTTACATTGAGCCAATATATTTAAATAAGACAATTAATCGGCAGGGCGTGGTGGCTCATGCCTGTAATCCCAGCACTTTGGGAGGCTGAGGCGGGTGGATCACGAGGTCAGCCTGGCCAACATGGTGAAACCCCATCTCTACTAAAAATACAAAAGTTAGCCAGGCATGGTGGCACGTGCCTGTAATCCCAGCTACTTGGGAGGCTGAGGCTGGAGAATCGCTTGAACCCAGGAGGTGGAGGTTGCAGTGAGCTGAGACTGTGCCACTGCACTCCAGCCTGGCAACAGAGCAAGACTCTGTCTCAAAAAAAAAGGACAATTAATTGCTATTCAACTTCATTGTCTGGAGGAGAAAAAACAAGATGTTTTATTTCAGGAGAAACAACAGTAACATGTAGTGACAGACAGCTGACAACCTGATTCCAAGGGAAAATTATTTTTAAAAGCAAGGAGGGAAGACATACAAACAGAAATTTCAACAGATCCTGAACAAACTACAGACATAGAAACAAAGATAACTGATATTCAAGGTGATGACTCTGAGTAAAAAAAGACTAAGCTGACAGATTTTTTAAAAATAGAAATATTTCTATTAAGAACAAAACAATGTTTAGAAACATAATGGGTAAGTTTAATTAGACAGAAAAATTCAATTATGGTGAACCATTCCTTTCCCCGACAATGCTGGGTAAATGTACTTTCACTGTCACCTTTACCCCTACCGGCATGGAGAAATGGTCCACTGATGTGACTGAGCCTAGAAGTATTTGGTTTCTTTTTAAGATCCTTCCTCCAGATGAAACAAGGATGGATAGCCTCGAAGGCTTCTTTTAAGCTTCTAACTCTAAGCTCTGAGGTCAGCAGAACTCAGCAATTTGGTACTCACTCACAGAAGTCAAAGAAAAAAAAAATTCAAAAAAGAAGTGTCAGGCCAGGCATGGTGGCTCATGCCTGTAATTCCAGCACTCTGGGAGGCCGAGGCAGGCGGATTACCTGAGGTTGGGAGTTTGAGACCAGCCTGATCAACATGGAGAAACTCCGTCTCTACTAAAAATACAAATTAGCTGGGTGTGATGGCAGGCGCCTCCCAGCTCTTTGGAAGGCTGAGGCAGGTGAATGGCTTGAACCCGGGAGGCAGAGGTTGCAGTGAGCCAAGATAGTGCCATTACATTCCAGCCTGGGCAACAAGAGCGAAACTCCATCTCAAAAAAAAAAAAAAAAAAAAAAAAAAAAAAATAAATAAATAAATAAATAAATGTCAACTGGTGTAGAGAAATGAATTTGATCATAGCCAGCTATATACTATACAATATTTGTTTTCCAATTTATTGCTATTTATAGAAAAATCTTTAATGGCCTACACATGTTTCATTCTGTCATTTTCCCTTCTTTCCTTGAAGTCAAGTAGAGTAGGTGAGGAAAAGGGAATACAGGAAGAAATTATTACTCCCTTTTCCTTTAGAATGCAAGATCCTTAAGAACACGGACTTTGTCTATTTTATTTACTGCTGTATCTCAATTGCCTAGAAAAACACCTGGCCTGTAGTTGGAACTCTGATATTTGCTTGAAGGAATAGCTGGATCCTATAAAAGTACCAAAAAGATGGAAATATAAAAGAACTGTTTGGGAACATATGTAGTATGCTTTAACATTTTTTAAAAGGTATTTTATTTATTTAAGATATTTCAGGCTGAGTGCAGTGGCTCACGCCTATGATCCCGGCACACTGCGCCGGGGGCCGGGGTGACTGGATCACTTGAGCCCAGGAGTTCGAGACCAGCTTGGGCAAAACGGTGAGACCTTGTCTCTTAAAAAAACAATTTAGCTGGGTATGGTGGCACATGCTGTAGTTCCAGCCACTCAGGAGGCTGAGGCAGGAGAATCACTTGAGCCTTGGAAGTTAAGGCTACAGTGAGACATTACTGTGTCAGTGCACTTCAGCCTTGGTGACAGAGTGAGATCCTGACTCAAACAAAAACTCATTCATATGTACCATGAAAACAAAAGGTATTTTATTCATATATAGTATGTATTGAGAAGGCTAGAAACTCAGTGACCACAATAGTTTCAACTATAGTTAACAAAATTATTTATGTCATTAGTACTAATGATATTACCTTATAAATCCACTGATGAGCTGTTGTCTCATTTAATTCATTCATTAAACAAAACAGCATTAAGTTCCTATCATGTAGTTGGTACTATTTTAGGCCAGGGAATCCATTGGTGAATTACGTGAAGGAAACGAAAGGATACACCAATTTTCTAAAACAGGGGGCTACAGGGGCAGTAGAGAGTAGTAATTAAAGAGATGGACTCTGGAGCCAGACTTTCTAGGTTCAAGTCCTGGCTCCACAACTCATTAACTGCGTGCTCTAGGACCAGTTACTTAACCTCTCTGCATTATTTCCCCATAGTAAAATGGAGATAATAATAGCAATTACCTAACGAACAGAGTAGTTTTAAGTATTTACAATTATCATCACAGAATTTTCCTCTAAAGACTCTAATAGCCTGTGGTTTTCTATTTGCATTTCTGTTGCTCTGTATTAGACCATGAAGCCCCCTTAAGAACAGTCTGCCTTTGATATGGATTTGCATTTCCATATAGTGTTCAACCAGTATTTGTTGAATGAAGGAAGGTTAGGGTATAAAGTACGAACACATACTACTTCAATGTACAGCAAAGTAGGATAAGAAAAGGGGGGCTGGAGAGATGGAAGATCACTATCTGTAAAGTTTAACCTCCCATAAGGTCATCTATATGGTTAGAAAAATGCAGTCAATTTTAGTAGCTACTTAAAAACATGTTCACAGTATCACAGTCCTTAATGAAGGGGTTGTGGCGACCTAATGAACAGTTAATTCCACCTCAGCAGTTTTCTTCTGTATTTCTGGAGAAATTACTTTCACAGGTAGGTAATTCCATCTTATTAATGGCAGTCTGAGGCTTATTAGTGTTTGAATGTTTGAAGATGAAACAGAGAAAGAAAACTCCACGTATGGTTCTTTCTGCTCCTCTGCAACATTGCAGTTGAAAAGCAGGAGGGTGGGAGAGTCCTGCTGACTTTCACAATGTTACAGTGTGAACATAGGTTACTATTCTTTGCTCAGATATCTGGGCAGTCTGCCAAGATCCAAAGAAGGAATGTCTTTGCTCTTAGCAGGGCACCAATGACTTTCCTGCAGATGCATGCTCTGTGCTAACTTCTCAGCTGTAAAGATTGAATTTAAGTGTCTGTTATTCCACAGACAGATCCACATATTCCTTTTTCACTTTCAAATTTATATATATTTCTAAATTACATGCATTTCTATAACACAAAAAACTAAGCGGTACCATTTAGATTCCTTCCTACAGTTTATTTACTGTCACTCCCTATGGACAACAAGCAAAGAATCCTCCCCTTTGAATGAGCTTACAAAACAAGGCTCTTTTCTAACTCTGTCCATTCACACACTCCCCTGAGGGGGGGAGGGAAATTGAGTCATGTGTGAGTTTGCTGTCAGTTCCAGCAAACTGCCAGACAAATTCTTCCTCATGTTCTGTCTCTGTGTTATCTGGCACCCCAGTGACGTTCCAGCGGTGGGGCCTTACTAGGGAAAACCAGCTAAGAATCTGGGGCCCAAAATCTCTCTGTGACCTTAAGAAAATTATCTGACCTCCCCAGACTACATTATAAGAGTAGATAATATATTCTCCAAATCCCCTTTTAATTCTAGAATTCCAATATTTTGAATTGCAAGGAATAAAGCTATCAAGTAATCTATATGCTGATAACACAGTTGAGTTTGTATATGCAGTATGAACTGGTAACTTCATCCAGAATCTCAGTTAGTAAAAATTAAGTTTTCAGGGAGTTGAGTACACCGTCTCTCCCCCGCTGCAAGACCTCACTGCGGTGGTCCCTATAAAAATAAAAATTCAGAAAGGCTTGATAAGTGTAAGACACAATATAGAAAAAATGGCAAGAGTGTGAGACTCTTGGGACAAATCACATTCTCTCTGGGTCTCGATAAACTCAGTTTTAAGATGTGAAGTGGGGAGATTCGTCAAGATGACCTTTAAAAGATCCCATTCAGTTCGAAAAGCAAAAAGTCCAAGGTTCTCACATAATAAGTACCTCTGCTTTCTAGCTAAGATTATTAGGACAGAAACCACTGAAACCTAATTTAAATGACTAATTATGTGACAAAATATATAGGAAACCTAGGTTTAACACCTACTGGAAATTAGTAGCTGTCTCCACTGGCCCCGTTACACAGGCAGAGAGAGTAATGCCCTTGCCTTGAAAACGTTGTCTTTTCAGATTCTGGGAAATTTCCAATTTATTCAAACATTTCTCCACATTCTCCAGCCATTTTAGTATTTTGGACACAAAGTAGGAAAAACAGTCGCAACTATAAATACAAGCAATTGTATTGATAGTAGGAAGCGATTTCTTTGAGTTTGATGACAAATGTCACCTTCAAGCAGTACGCAGAATATTCCTACGTCAGAGTTCCTTCACCAACCCCCTCCTTTCTGCAGAGACAAGCGATGGAGATCTAGGTTATCCAGGTCTTCCATGACAAAATGGTTACTCTGTTACATTTAAAAGAGGTGCTTCTGGAATTCATTACATACAGTTCAACAAAGACTATCCGCAGTAGTTATTGGCTACTGATGCCGTCACTTCAACATATCCTGGCATTACAAAACAGGTCAATGAACGGGTTCCAAATAACATTTTGAGAAATCAGACATGGCGGAAACACGTCTCCTGCAAACGCAGATCGTAATCTGGACCACCAGGTAAATACTACCTTTCCAGCTTTTAGCTTTCAAGGGCCCTGTGACAAAAGCTCTTATAAACACTGTGGGCTAATGAGGAGAAAAAGGGGTTAGCACCCAACCTTTCCCTCCCATCGCAAACCTTATTGTCCTTATCAAACAAACCCCGTAACATCCTTTGGAAAATAGCTGCAGCGTCGTATTCTGTCCTCCCGCCATGCAGCAGGATTAAGATCGCGCCTCTCCCAGGACAACTACTTCTCCAGAATCCTCCTAAGAGCGCCCTATGCCCCGCAAGGTGGAAATCAATCCCTTCCCAATTACTGGGTCACTGCGACAATCCCAAGAAGATGAGTCCGAGCTTGTCAAAGAGCGCGAAGGACGGCGCCTTGCACAGCTGCCTCCCAAAAGTCCCTAAAGTGCAAGAAACCCCACAAAAGGGCGCGAGGGCCAGAGGTGGGCAGGAACCCGGGGCCCACACTCACCATGGCTGAAAACTGCGGGGACAATTTCAACAACTGCAAAATGAGCCTCAGAGAGTCAGGTCACCTCTACCGCGGAACTGACTCGGAGAGGGCGAGCGGTGTTAGCGAGAAAACGCTCCGCTCCCGACGCGGCGCTCTCTGGGAACTGTAGTTTACGCTGCCCTGCTTCTGGCGCAATCTCCAAAGTGTTTCCTTCAAGTGTTGAACTACACTTCCCGATCCGAGGGGTTCTTCTCACTGCTTTCTCACTGCGCTCTGCTCCGATTGCAAAGTAGTCCCGGAGGATGAGCCGCTGTGATTGGAGGACGACGACAAGCGCATGATTTGGGGTCAGGAGGAAAGGACCTGCCTGATGGCGCCCGGCAATTGGCGGGAGAGATTTTGTTTGTAACTCCAGGGAGGAGAGAATGACCCCTTAGCGACATCACCCCCCACGCGCGTGACTGAGACTTCGTCCTCCCGTGAGGGTAAACGTGGGAGGTAAAGAGACCTTCCGCTGCGTAAAGCTGGCTCGACCCGGAAACAAAATCATTTAAAAAACGATTCACACTCTGGAAGGGCGGGGGAATTGATGAGTTGGGACGACCGGACAGCTTCTCAGGTTGCTAAGCGACGATGCGGGAGCTCGCGCACACCCCGGACTCTTTGTAACACCTGAGGGAACTGTGGTGGCGGCGGCGGCCTGGAGACCCAAGAGACCAAGTGAGCTTGTCCCTCCCTCTCGGGTCCAAGGACCTAGTACAGGAACCTTCTGCCCGGGTAGTGTCTGGTGATGAGGCGAGAGTTTTGCCGGGACGCCTACTCCGAAGCGGCCAGGAGTCGCGCTTCTTCCCCATCCCGAGGCAGGTGAGCCCTGGCCCGAGGGCAAGGGGTTGTCTTTTAACCTTAAGAGTCCGGACTGCGGTGGTGCGCCGTCCTACTTTGCTTTTATTCACTGGGCGGATGCCTGCTAGTTCGCGGATGCCTGCTAGTTCGCGGGTGCCTTTACTGAGCGGAGTATGAGGGGCGTGGGAATGCAACTATTCTGCAGGGGGTGGTGCCCTGGAGTAGGTGCACTCCCGATCTCAAATGGAGCTCTTCCAGAATTACATCAAAAATATTTATTGAGCATCTACTTTGTAGGAGGTGAGCCTCTCCCTTCCAGGACGTCACAGTATACGGATCTAATTTTCTCTAAGCCCTCCGTGAATGTTGAGTTTTGCCCATTCTCTTGGAAGAAACAGGGTGCGCCTTATACCATCTTGAGTCTTAAAGTTATGCCAAACCGGCATTTCTGAGGAAAGACTGGCAGCTGAATGGGAGACGCTGGTTGTTTAGTCAGTCAGTCTGAGCTGGTAAAACAACTTAAGAGGTTCTCTTTACAATTAATGCTGCCAAGAGAATTGCTGTGCTCTTTAAAAGCTTGTTTCATGTGGATGTTAAAAGGAAGATACGATGCTCGGGAGTACCATACACAGCATATACGTAATGAAAATGAATAAAACATCTCGATTAGATAACATTGTTAGAACTTCCGTTTTTTCTCTGTCACTGATAAATGAATGCCAAGTAATATCTTTCAATTTTTCTCTATTTCTGTTTGAGGATTTGCTATTTTTGGAAAGGAATGTAATGCTTTACTTTTAGCATTTATTAATGCACCTGAATGACTCTCCTTGTATCGTTTATTCATTTGGCTCTCAGCCAACATACTTTCCTGGTTTTCCTCTTTTATTACTGGTTCTCAGTCCTTCCGAGTTTTAAAAATTTTTTTAGTTGTGATCTCTTAACATCGGGGTGGCTGTATTCTCTGTCTATACTCAATCCCTCAGTGAGCTGATTCATGCGTTGCATCACTTCAAATGTTACTTTTATGTCAAAAACTCTCTAATTTATGTGTCTAGTCCTGAATTAGTAGATGTACATTATTCTCAAGCCTAGGTTCTCCGAGTTTTTACTCTCAGCAGTTACAAAAAATTTCTCCCATTTTCCTCCTAAATGAATTATTCCACTAGCTGCTAACAGAAAGATTTTTCCATGTTTTTGTCCTTAAAACTCTCATGATTTTACCTAATGTAAATGACGAGTTAATGGGTGCAGCACACCAACATGTCAGGTATACATATGTAACAAACTTGCACGTTGTGCATATGTACCTTAGAACTTAAAGTATAATAAAACAAACAATCTCATGATTTTTGTCCTTGATTTACAGTGAATTTTACAAGGGAGAGTTTTTATAACCAGAATTCTCACTGCAGTCCTATTCCCATACTCCAACAAGGCCACAAACATGTAAGCCCCCGTATTCCCATCCAGTCCAGACATACAGAATTGAAGTCACCTGTATGGTAGCTCCTGGGCCTTGTTCTGTTTATAGCTAGTTGACCTTGTAAATCAGGTTAAGGAGCATATTAGCACTGATTATAAGTTACCTTTCTCAGGTAATATAATACACTGCAAGAGAAGATGTTTGGTCAGGTGGATATGTCAGCACATTTCCAATTATACTAATAAGATTGTCTCTGTTCTCTTCCTTTTGAACTGTCTTTGGTAATAGCTAATGTCAAGTAGCACAATATGTCATTGCACGTTCATTGTGAGTTTGAATCTCCAGGTGGTTTGTGAATGTGTTGCAGACTTTCATATTTTGTTAAGGCCACAAACAGAGCATTAAACTGTTGTGCTATATTTGGAGATATACTTAACATTTTTTTTTTTGCCCAGCCTCTCATTATTTAGTAAGGTAATATTTAATTCAAATTGTAGAAAATGTTTGAAATACTATTCTAACAACATCCAGCAAAGATATTAAAGGAGCATTAAGTTAAAATCCCTGAAATAGAATGTTGGCTCTTGATACCCAAGGCACTTTGGAACTCACAAGATCTTATGCTTTTTTATAGTATAAAATTATTTAACCTCAGCTAGGTGTGGTGACTCACACTTGTAATCTCAGCACTTTGAAAGGCTAAGGCCAGAGGATTGCTCGAGTCCAAGAGTTTGAGACCAGCCTGGGCAATATACTGAGACCTTGTCTCTACAAAACATTTTTAAAAAATTAGCTGAGTGTAGTGTCATGCACCTGTAGTCCCAGCTCCTCAAGAGGCTGAGGTGGGAGGGTTGCTTGAGCCCAGGAAACAGAGGTTGCACTGGCACCACTTGTACCCCAGCCTGGGTGACAAGGTGAGATCCTGTCTCAAAAAAAAAAAAAAAAAAAATTATGTAACCTCATATTAATTTTATCTCTAGCATATATAAAATTGTTATAGGTCTAGTTAAAACTCATTCATTTTAATGTTTTCTTTAATGAAGTTCTATTACACTTTTAAGCTATTTTGTAACAATTTTGTTATAATCTGGTTCCTTTTTGTTAAAAGTAACAATGTAATATTTACAGAGTACTATAATGTGAAGATGCCTTTACACTGCTGTAGGTCTCAGTAGTTACATTTTTAGAAATATGTGCTTTACCATAGGATCATGTAATTAATAAACAGCCATGTTAGATAATAAAGTGTGATTGAAAATAGGATTATTTATAAAGCAAGATTAAGACTTGTGAAATAAATCAGAGACCAAATTATTACAAATATTTTTTAAAGGAAAGATTGCAGAGCTAAATAGTTGACCTTAGCTGAAAAAAAAAAGTTGACTTTTTACCCTTTTTAAAGTTTAAGTGTAATGCTAGGTATCTTGGAAATTATTTGGTTGGCTTAAATGACATGCAGGACATTTTTCAAAGTATTCTCAAGTAATTTCTAAAAGGAATATGTAATATTTAAAAAATAATTATTACATTCACTTCAGTGAATCTTAAACATAGTAATTCCAAATTTAGTTATGGCAAAAATAAAAGTGCTTGTAATTTAATGTAAAACTGTAGTCACAATGAGAACCACTTTATTACTATGTCTTATAATTTTATACATACACAATTTGTACACGTTTTAAACTATAACATTTGACTAGAATTTTCAGGAATGGTGAAATACAGGATATTTTAATAGAATAAAAGTTTTAATCATGATCATTATGTAGTCAAGTTGCTTCAAGTGGTCAAGTGGTAGAATTGAGTGGAATAATTTCCTAGGACCTCCTCTTTTAACTTTAGGTAAAACAAGATAAAACAATCAGGATTCTGTTTGATAGTTACATGTTTCCAGAAGTATGAGCTACCTAACCTTGAGTTTTTTTCAAGTGGAAGGAGCAGAATTTATTGGTCTTAACTTTACTACCTAGCTGTGTGACCTTGAACAAGTTTCCTGGTCTCTATAAGCCTTCATTTATTAATAAAATAAGGCTAATAACACAGAGTGATCATTATATCTGGAAACATAATGTAGCAATTCCATTCCTTTACATACCCACTTAAATCAAGAGAGGTACAAGACATTCATAAGCGCTGTTTCTAAGAGCACAGCTCTAGAAATTACCCATATGGCCATCAATAGGAAAATGTAAAAATCTATTGAAAATGAATAGAACATAGCTACACACCAACATGGATGAGCATCAAAAATACAATGTTGATTGAAAAAAGCAAACCATATAAGAATATATACAGTATGATTTAATTTTTATAAAAATTAAAAATTAGCAACAAATACCATTCAGGATTTCATGCATATCTGGTAAAACCATAAATAAGAGCAGAGGAATGATTAATTCAGAATTCAGGATAGTGGTTGCTTGGGGAGGAGAGTAGGAGATGGGGTATTGGTGTCTTCAAAATATTAGTAATCTTCTTTGTAAGCTGTGTTAGTATGTGGATATTTATTCGTTCATTTATTTTGAGGTCGTCTCACTCTGTTTCCCAGGCTGGAGTGCAGTGGTATGATCATATCACTGCAGCCTTGAATTCCTGGGATCAAGTGATTCTGCTGCCTTGGCCACCCAGAGTGCTTGTATTATAGGCGTGAGCCACTGCATATAGTCTGGTTTTATTATTTCTTTTAATTTAAGATACACATATACCTCTGACCACTCTTTTTTCTTCTTCTTCTGCTTTGAGATGTGGTCTCGCTAGGTTGCTGAGGCTGGTCTGTAACACCTGGGCTTGAATGATCCTCCTGCCTCAGCCTCCCAGGTAGCTGGGACTACAGGCACTGACCACTCATATGTAATCTATTTTATATAAAACATGGTGACTTAGAACTTTATCTTTTATTATTGAACAGCAAATTTGAGAAAGAATAAAGTCAGTCATGAAACTGGTACCCTAAAATAACTATTTACATTTTTCAAAACAAATTTTTTTTTTTTTTTTTTGAGATGGAGTCTTGCTCTGTCGCCAGGCTGGAGTGCTGTGGTGCAATCTGGGCTCACTGCAAGCTCTGCCTCCCGGGTTCAAGCAATTCTGCCTCAGCCTCCCGAGTAGCTGGGACTACAGGCATGCGCCACCATGCCTAGCTAAATTTTGTATTTTTAATAGAGATGGGTTTTCACTATGTTGGTCAGATGATCTTGATCTCTTGACTTCGTGATCCACCTGCCTCGGCCTCGCAAAGTGCTGGGATTACAAGCATGAGCCACCAGGCCCTGCCAGGTTTTCAAAATTTCGAGGTTAAATTTAAATGTCATCTTGCTATTTGTCTTCCATTTGTCCCATTTGTTCTTTGTTCTCTCTTCTTTTCTTCCTTCTTTTTGATTAATTGAAATTTTTTACAATTCCATTTTATCTCTTTTGTTGGCTTATTGATAGTAACTGTTTATTTTAGTGACTGCTGTAGGGTTTATAGCATACATCCTTTTATCATAGTGTATTTTCAAGTAATATTATACCACTTCATGTATAAAAACCTTTCAATAATTTACTTCCATTTCTCCCTTTCTAACCGCTTTACTTTTACATGTTATGAGCCCCATACAACATCATTGTTATTTTTGCTTAGTCAGTTATTTTTTAGAGATTTAAATAATGAGAACAATATCTTAAATATTCGTCAATATAGTTACTATTTTCAGTCCTTTAATATCTTTTTATAGATCTATATTTCTAATATAGTATGATTTTTCTTCTGTCTAATGTAGTTCCTTTTTAAAAGTATTTCTTGTGGTTAGGATTGGCTACTGAAAAATTCTGTCAGCTTTTGTATGGAAAAATGTTTGTTTGAAAGACATTTTCACCGGGTATAGAGTTCTAGGTTGACAGTTTTTTCTTTCAGTACTTTGAAGATCTTGATCCACTGTTTTTTTTTTCATTTGCCTTGTTTCTGATGAAAAATCTGCTATCATCTTTATCTTTCTGTATTTGTACTTAAGTTTCTGTTTTTCTCTGGCTGTTTTAACATTTTTCTCTTTATTACTGGTTTTGAGTAATTTCATTATGATGTGCCTTGCAAGTGTAGTCTTTTTCGTGTTTCTTATGGTTGGGGTTTAGGGAGCTTCTTGGATCCATAGGTTTGTAGTTTTCAATGAATTTGGGGAAATTTTGACCTTGTTTCTTGAAATTTTTTTTCTATTTTTTCTGTATGCCCTTTGATTCTTGCACTGTTTTGGGGGATGACAGTTATATGTATTGTGAGCTGACTGAAGTTGTCACAGCTCATTGGTGCTCTGTTTATTTTTAAAATTCTCTTTTCTTTCCAGGTTTCATTTTGTAAAGTTTCTGTTGCTAGGTCTTCAAGGACACCAATTTTTTATTTGGCAATGTCTAATAATGCTGTTCATTCTATCCAATATATTTTTCATATATACTTTTCATTTCACATGTTGTTTTTATGTGTAGAAGTTGGATTTGGGTCTTTTAAAAAATATATTTCATGTCTACTACATTTGTTTAACATGTGGAATACGGTTATAATCATTGTTTTAATATTCTAGTCTCCAGATTATAAATGTCTGCCAGTCCTGGTTTGGTTTTAATTAATTTTTTTTCTATTATGGGCCATATTTTTTTTTGAGACGGAATCTCCCTCTGTCGCCCAGGCTGGAGTGCAGTGGCCGGATCTCAGCTCAGTGCAAACTCCTCCTCCCGAGTTTACGCCATTCTCCTGCCTCAGCCTCCCGAGCAACTGGGACCACAGGCGCCTGCCACCTCGCCCGGCTAGTTTTTTGTATTTTTTAGTAGAGACGGGGTTTCACCGTGTTAGCCAGGATGATCTCGATCTCCTGACCTCGTGATCCGCCCATCTTGGCCTCCCAAAGTGCTGGGATTACAGGCTTGAGCCACCGCGCCCGGCTTTGGGCCGTATTTTTATACTTCTTTGGAAGTCTGGTAATTTTTTAAATTAAATGTCAGATTGCGAATCTTACATTTCTTTTTCTTTTTTTTAAGATATGGTTTTGCTCTGTTGCCCAAGCTAGAGTGCGTGGCCAGTGCAGCCTCAGCCTCCCAGGCCCAAGCAGTCCTCCAGCCTCAGCTCCCAAATAGCTGGGACTGCAGGTGTGCACCACCATGCCTGGCTAATTTCTTGTAGTTTTTTGCAGATACAAGGTTTTGCCATGTTTCCGAGGCTGGTCTCGAACTCCAGGACTCAAACGATCCACCCATTTCAGCCTCCCAAAGTGCTGGGATTACAGGCCTGAGCCACCATGCCCAGCCTGAATGATTTTATCTTTCTATAAATAGCTTTGAGCTTTATTCTGTGATGCAGTTAAATATTTGAAATTAGTTTAATTTTTTCAAAACTTGCTTTTAAGATTTATTAAGTATTAGTCAGGATCTGAGTAGTGCTTAGCTACTAGGGCTAATAATTTCCTACTCCTGAGCCAAGACTTTTCTGTATACTCTACCCAATGACTGTGAATCACAAAGTTTTTCTGTCGGGCTGGTGAGAACAGGCACTATTCCCAGCCCGATATGAGTGCCAAGCACTGTTATCTGTAATCATTTCTGGTTGCTCTTTCTCCAGCCTCATGGTTTTATAATATGCATGTGCTGTCAGTACTCAGCTGAATTCTCAAGGGGATCCCTCTGAAAATCTCTGGAGTTCTCTCTGTATGATTCTCCCTCTCCAGGGAACTAACTACCTTGTCTTCTCCAGTTTTTCAGTTCTGTCTCCTCAACTCAAGTTGTTGCTGGGCTACTCCTGGTTTCCCCTTCCTTGCACTGTACATTCTCTCACACAAAGACATATGGAAATATGTCTTATGGAACTAAGCTCTAACACAGCTTTGTATGCCTACCACGTTGGTTTTTAGTTCCTACTTTTTGGTGAAGAGAAGTGCTCTCTCTTACAAACTCAGCTATTTTTTTTAGTCTTTTATTTTGAAATAATTTCAAATTTACTGAAGAGTTGTAAGAATAGCGAAAAGAACTTCTAAGGCCCCCTCAGCTAGATTTACCATTTTAAACATGTTGTCACATTTGCTTTATCACATGTTCCCACCACACTATCCCCTTGCCACACATTACTTTCAAATGATTTTTTCTGAATGATTCGAGAGTAAGTTGCAGACAATGTGTCCTTTTATATTCCTATATTCTTCAGTGAATATATTCCAAAGACAAGGGCATTCTTTTGCTTAACCACTATTACAGTTAGGAAACTTAACATTGATGTATACAATTATCTAATATACTCTCCTGTTGACCCGCTGCCAGTTGTGTCAGTAATGTCCCATGATGTTTTTCCCCTCATACAGGATTGTGCATTTAATTTAGATGTCATATCTCTTTAATCTCCTGTAATCTGGAACAGTTTAACGGCCCTCTTTGTCTTTCATGACATTAACATTTCTGAAGAGTATAGGCTAGTTTTTTGGAGACTGTCCCTCAATTTGTGTTTGTTTGATTTTTTTTGTGATTAAATTCAGGTTTGTATTTTTGGGAGTAAGATTACGTAGGTGATGTTGTGGCCTTATCAGGGCATTAAATCAGTATGTGTTATTATTTTTGATGTTGATTTTAATCATTTGGTTAAGGTATTCCACAGATTTCTTTACTATAGAATTACTGTTTCTTCCCCTTGTAATTAATAATCATTGGGGACATACGTTGAGACTACATTAATATCCTGTTTCTCACCAAACTTTTACTCATAGTTTTAGCACTCATTGATGATTTTTGCCTGGATCAGTTATTACTATGGTTGTAAAATGATTTTCAAAGTCTGTCATTTTTTCACCACTTAGTAAATGGCATTCTATTGTAAGTTTGGGTTTTTCCTTCTCATCTGCCTTTGTTTGCTGCTCCTATAACAAATACCACAAACTGAGTGATTTATAAAGAATAGAAGTTTATTTGGCTCGTAGTTCTGGAGGCTGGGAAGTCCAAGAGTGTGGCATTGGCTTCTGGTGAGGGTCATCTCATGGCAGAAGGCATCACATGGCAAGCAAGTGTGAGAGACAGAGAGAGGGAGGGGGCTGAACATATTGGGAGCCCACTCCCACAGTAACTAACCCATCCTCGTGATAACATTAACCAGTTTATGAGGACAGAGCCCTCATGGCCTAATCGCCTCTTAAAGTCCCCACCTTTTAATACTATTATAATAGCAATCAGATTTCAACTTGATATTTGGTGGAGACATCCAAACTAGCATTATCTATCTTGTCTGTCTATCTGTGTATCTACCTACCTACCTATCCAATCTATCTACTCTGTTTGGATTCATGACTTCTCATTTTATTTAGTGGATTGCATCAGTACTAAAGGCTTTGTTTTTCTTTAAGTGATTGTTGATGGTTTTTTTTTTTTTTTTGTGAGATGGAGTCTAGCTCTGTTGCCCAGGCTGGAGTGCAGTGGAGTGATCTTGACTCACCACAACCAATGCCTCCTGGGTTCAAGTGATTCTCCTTCCTCAGCCTCCTGAGTAGCTGGGTTTACAGATGTGTGCCACCACACCCACCTGTGTTTTGTACTTTTAGTAGAGATAGGGTTTCACCATGTTGGCCAGGCTGGTCTCGAACTCCTGACCTCCAGTCATCCACCCACCTTGGCCTCCCAAAGTGCTGGGATTACAGGCATGAACCACTGCGTCCAACCAGTTGATGACTTTTTTCTAATTTGGCATGACTTAATAACAAGAATGAGCTAAACATCAACACAGATGATCTTTGATTTAGCATCTTTTATTTAACACTTATTTACCAGCCTCCAGACTGTGTGAGGTGCCCATTCCTAGTCCACTCAGGTTTATGTGGGGCACAGTTGGAGAAGAATTATGTTTACAGCACACATGATCTTCTATTTAGCACTTTTAGTGAAAAGTGATATAAGATGCCCTTTCAATTATTTTCTGGAGAACATAAGGAACAGAGACCACCTCAGATGCTTTGTCATAGGATGCTATAGTGTAAGGATATGCATGATAATAAGAAGAGACAAATCTTGACCACTTAGGAAGACCTCAGGGGAACCCAGGGAAAGCCAAACTGTGAGATTCCAGTCCTATTCTCTCCTCTCCTAAATAGGAACAAATAGGGCCGTTATTTGAGCCTCATTAAGAATAAGTGAATCTCATGGAGAATAGAATCGATATGCCATTCTAGAATCTCCAAAAGTTATGGGTTCTGTGTTACCTGTCCTAGCTTCAGCAGTCCACAGATCTTAATTCTAGTGTTTTATCAATAACCTAACTTTTAAAATCTTTCTGCTTTTCTTCGTGCTCTTGTCTGGGTGTCCATAGTTCCTTGGAGAGACAGAGATGGATTGGCCTAGGAGTTCATCGCTGCTGTTGTTTTGGCAGAGCTTCCCCTCTTAAGTTTCTCATGTTTTACTTACCAACCTCCAGGCTATGTCAGGTGCCCATTCCCAGTCCACTCAGGTGTGGGCATGGTTGGAGAGGAATCATGATGTTTAGAACACATATTTCTTTTCATGGAGTATCTTGTGGCTCCCCTTGTGGTAGGGTTGGTGGAAAGGCAGTTTTCATAAGTTGCTATTATAGATATTAATTGGCAATATGGATTTGCATCCTGTTCTTCATCCTAGAGACAGAGTCCTACTCAGAGCTCTACTCTGCCTGTAGGTAATATAAGCTAAGTGGTTTACTTTTTGAGTTATTTTCGGAATACTGATATGGTGAGATTTATTTAAATTTATTTTAAATAATAATGCTGAAAATTGGTATAAAACTGGGACAAGGATTTCCAGTAATTTGATACCTTGTATTATTCACTAAAATTATTGTGAAACCATAACTGTTAATTGAGTCTGCCTTATTAATTTGACTTGATTAAGAGTTATAAATATAACACAGTGTATTTTTTTAACTTTTCTGTTATTACCGCGTCATTTAGTATTTCCTTAAAAGAGTTATTCAGTATTTCTGTGAACATCTGTGTATATTATTTGCAGTTAACATTTTCCAGAAGCCAAAACTAGACTTCCCACAATGTATAATTTACCTTTGAAGATTTCCTGTGTTGGATATCACTTGTTCATGTGTTCTTGTTATTTAATATGAATGAAATATTAATAACTAATTATTTAAAGTGCAGTATTTAAGTTAATTCCATGTATAATTAAAAAATTTAAATACATTAACATTTCACAACATAGTCTATGATTGGGATTAGGACTGTTTGTGTTTGCTGTTCAAATACTCAGTATAATATTTGATATTTGGATAAACTGCTATTTTTCATATCAAGTATATTTGTTTAAAATTTTAAAGGGGATAGACCAGGGAGCTTGGAAAATTTGTATTTGACATAAAATTATTGATTATTTTCAGATATTAAAAATGTAGAACAGTTTTTGGCAATCTCACAGGCTTACATGACTATTAGATTTTGCAGGTTTGCATCCTTTAAAGATATGTTACTTTTTCTGTCTACATAAAATATTTAATTTCTGGGTCATGCTTGAAATGGGATAAAGGAAGGGAAAAGTGAGATGAGATGCCTTTTCACTTCTTTTCTAGAGAACATAAAACTGCATTTCCGTTCAGCAGACTCTCCCAAACAATAAACTTTATTTAGAGGAAACACATCTTTAATTTAAGGTACAATACTTTCCATGTACATTGTGTGAATTGTTAGGGGTGTTGACAGTTAAAAAGCTGTCTTACTGAACCAATTATTTACAACAAGCCCAGGCCAGCCAGAACTACTTTGAGAAGGGGGATATAGACTTACTAATATATGGCAAGATTACTCTAGAGACATGAAGTCTGGGTTTTTGGCTTCAGGAAATATCACTTTGGAAATTACACTTTAGGTCAGATTAAATATAAAAAGTTGAAATATGCATCTAAAATGAATTAAGTTACCATATTGACTAGAACTTCTTGATTGCAAAGGGATTTTTAAAAAGCATTTTTGTTACTGTTATTTGAAATTACATTCAGAATGTTTGAAACTGCATTGTGGAACTACTTTATAGTGAAGACTTCAAAAGAACATGGTCTTTTCTGGCTAGGAAAATCTGATTGTATTATTAAGTTACCTGTGAGAAACCTATTAATGATGGATATTTAGATATGATTTATGATATAATTAGAAGTATATGTTTGGTCTCTTCCCCTGGTTCCTGGCACACAACAACCCAAACCCTTGGAATCTCTAAAGTGATAACGTGTTTTTTGTATGCTAATGAGATGACTGGTAGCTGGAGGCTCCTGGATAGCCTCAGGATAGGGGGGCTGGTTGCTAGAGGAACCAACTTTGTGATTAGAGGGTTGGCTCTTTCAGCTGAACCCCACATCCTATAGAAGCTGAAGATTGGATAGATTCCCCTTTGACTATTGATCTAATCAGTCATGCCTACTTAAAGAAACCTCCATAAAAATCCAAAAGGACAGGGTTCAGAGAGCTTCTGGAAAGTTGAACAGCTGGAGGTGCCTGCAGAGTGGCATGCCCAAAGAGGACATGGCACTCTCTGCCCCTTCCCACATGTCTTATGCATCTCTTCCATCTGGCTGTTCGTCTGTATCCTTTGTAGTAACTTTTATGATAAATGGGTAAGTATAAGTAAAGTGTTTCTCTGAGTTCTGGGAGCCACTCTAGCAAATTAATTGAACCCAAAAAGGGGTTCGTGGGAACCCTGATATATAGCCAGTTGGTCAGAAGCACAGGTCACAACATGGGGTTTGTGATTGGCATCAGAAGTGGGGGGTGGGGGGACAATCTTGTGGGACTCAGTCCTTACCTGTGGGATCTGATGCTATCTCCAGGTAGATAATGTCAGAATTGATTTAAATTATAGGACGACGCATTTGGTATCTATTAGAGAATTGCTTGTAGTGTGCAGAGAAACGCACATACATCTGGTATGAGAAATGTGTTGAGTGGTGTGTGAGGGTAGAAAAACACTTTGGTTTGTCCTGTCTCTATACTGTATCTAATTGAAAAGATAAAATTACTTAACTGTGTGCCTGTAAAAAGGAAATAAACTCTTGATGCCAAATTATGAATTGTGCTCTCATTGTATTAAAATACATATACAACTGGATGAAGAGTTAAAATGCCAGAGTTAGTCTAGGATTCATGTTATTTACTGGATTCCTATTCTAAATAATATAAATTGTCTCCCATTTAAATATTGGCACAGTTATTTTCTGTATTGTCTATCATATACATACACGCACACATGTGTTTGTATATACTGAATGCTGTATACTTTATATGTGTAAGTCTCTATATTGTATAGTAAATATTTTTAGTTGTATGCAGTATATATACTGTATCGTAAATAAGATATATTTAGTAGTATACAGTATATATACTGTATAGTAAATATCTTTAGTAGTATACTACATATAGTATAGTAAATAAGATATCTTTTATATCTTATTTATACAGTTATACAGTATATATACTGTATATACAATGTATATAATATATACAATATATACCATATATACTGTGTATGCATATATGTACATACTATATATGTGTATATAATATATACCATATATACCATATATACTGTGTATGTATATATGTACATACTATATATGTGTATATAATATATATGTTTTATATGTAGACATACTATCTATAGTAGAGAACAATACATTTCTAGAGTATTTCTATTATGTAATATAGAGAAATAATCATTGTATTGATCCCAAGTCTGTTTAGTTATAGCAGTTGTCCCCTAGGCAGCCCTCCTTTGCCATGTTTTTCAAGGTTGCATTACAGAATTATTGATGACGGATATGTAGGTTTATCTTTCTATTTTAACCTTCTACCAAGCAGACCATTTTTAAAGGATAAAGTTAAAAAGTGAATATGATCATGATTCTCAAAACAATATAAAATGATAATTTGTCAAAGATTATATTTAACTAAATAATGATATTATTGCCAGTTGAAGTACCACATATTGAATGCAAAACTGGCAAAACTGATGAATATCCACTGAGCAATAATCAGTACCATTCTACAGGACATAATTTGCATTTCTATGGATGGGAGTTATTTGTATTATTATCAGTTTTCTACAACTTTTCTCTCTACAGAGTTGTAGCATGGCCTAGTCAATGACAGTCAAATGGACAAGCTAGCCAAAACACTCACTGAAGTTCAGTCTTTTACATTTTTTTTCTTATTGTTCAATACTGTTACGCCTGGTACTTCATATTAGCTTGATTTTAGTAGCTTCAGTAGAATAATTGATTCATGTCTACCCATGTTTTAAATTTATTCATGTCTACCCAAGATGGAAATTATGTGAGGGGTAGGCACCTTAAATGCATGAATCTATAAATGAATAAAATGATGTTCTTGATATAAAAGCAGAAATTGATTGGTTAAAACCTGTGTCCTGATTCAGAAAGGAGAAGAAAATAGGGTTTTTCTAAATCTTATTTCAGTTGTAATGAGGGAGCCAGTTATATAAAGGAATCCAGCAATGAATCATTTTTTTTTTTTTTTTCTGAGACAGGTCTTGCTCTGTTGCTCAGGCCAAAGTTCAGTGGCATGATCATGGCTCACTGCAGCCTCCACTTCCTGGGCACAGGTGATCCTGGCCTCAGTCTCTTGAGTAGCTAGGAGTAAAGGCACATGCCACCAGCCAGTTGAAATTTTTTTTTTTTTTTTTGTACAGAAGGGGTCTTGCTATTTTGCCCTGGCTGGTCTCAGACTCTTGGTCCCAGTCAGTCCACCTGCCTTGGCCTCCAAAAGTGCTGGGATTTTAGGTGTGAGCCACCATGCCTGGCCAATGAATACTTTTGAAGAGCAGAAATCCTCTTCTAACTAAAGTTGTCCTGCCTTATGTGTTTAAAAAATGAGAGCTTTGTATATCAGATCTTAAGTTGGGCATACCTTTTTTTTTTTTTTTAATTTTGAGACGGAGTGTTCGCCCAGGCTGGAGTGCAGTGGGGTGCATCTCGGCTCACTGCAAGCTCCGCCTCCTGGGTTCACGCCATTCTCCTGCCTCAGCCTCCTGAGTAGCTGGCACTACAGGTGCCTGCCACCACGCCCGACTAATTTTTTTTGTATTTTTAGTAGAGACAGGGTTTCACCATGTTAGCCAGGATGGTCTCTATCTCCTGACCTCGTGATCCACTAAGTTGGGCGTTGGGCGTAACTTTTAACTCCAAAATAATTAGAAGCACTGAAGCAAGGAAAAAGCAAGCATGACAAGTTATTTTTACAAATTTCTCATATTGTATGATTTTGACCTCTTTACTCTCTTGCTAGTGATTTATGCTGTCCAAGTTTTTTTTGTTTTTTTTTAAATTGAGACAGAGTCTCACTCTGTCGCCCAGCTGGAGTACAGTGGTGCAATCTCGGCTCACTGCAACCTCCACCTCCCAGGTTCAAGTGATTCTCCTGCCTCGGCCTCCCAAGTAGCTGGGATTACAGGTGCCCGCCACTATGCCTGGCTAATTTTTCTATTTTTAGTAGAGATGGGGTTTCGCCTTGTTGGCCAGGCTGGTCTCAAGCTCCTGATTTCAGGTGATCTGCCCACCTCGGCCTCCCAAAGTGCTGGGATTATAGGCCTGAGCCACCATGCCCAGCCTACTGTCCAATTTATAATTAATAATAACATATTAGAAATAACTTACAGCTGGATACCCTTTTTATTTGGGGCAAATACTACACATGATAAAGTAGGTTCTACCTATCTCCTCCTGGCAGTTAGACTGAGCCAATCAGATAGTAGTCCTGCCCAGGGCGCTTACTCTTAGGGAAACTATTGGTGTTAGATTAGTTAGATTAGATGAAGTAGCTGTGGAATAGTTGAGAGTCTAGCAGTATGGGGGTAGGGAGTGAAGAAAAGTGTTCAGTGGGTGTTGTGGGAAGTCAGGGACCCGGAATGGAGGGACCGGCTGAAGCCATGGCAGAAGTACATAAATTGTGAAGATTATATGGACATTTATTAGTTCCCCAAATTAATACTTTTATAATTTCTTACGCCTATCTTTACTGCAGTCTCTGAACATAAATTGTGAAGGTTTCATGGACACTTATCACTTCCCCAATCAATACCTTTGTGATTTCCTATGCCTGTCTTTAATCTCTTAATCCCGTCATCTTCTTTGTAAACTGAGAAGGATGTGTCACCTCAGGACCCTGTGATGATTGTGTTAACTGTACAAAGTGTTTGTAGAGCATGTGTGTTTGAACAATATGAAATCTGGGCATCTTGAAAAAGGAACAGGATAACAGCAATGTTCAGGGAACAAGAGAGATAAGACTTCTGGCCGCAGGTGAGCCAAATGGAACAGAGTCATATTTCTCTTGTTTCAAAGGCAAATAGGAGAAATATCGCTGAATTATTTTTCTTAGCAAGGAACATCCCTGAGAAAGAGAATGCGCCCTGAGGGTGGGTCTATAGACGGCCCCCTTAAGGCGGCAGCCTTTTACGGTCGAAGCCGAAGGGATGAAATAAGCCCCAGTCTCCTGTAGCGCTCCCAGGCTTATTAGGATGAGGAAATTCCCGCCTAATAAATTTTGGTCAGACAGGTTGTCTGCTCTCAAACCCTGTTTCCTGATAAGATGTTATCAATGACAATGTGTGCCCAAAACGTCATTAGCAATTTTAATTTCGCCCCATCCGGTGGTCCTGTGATCTTGCCCTGCCTCCACTTGCTTTGTGATATTTTATTACCTTGTGAAGTATGTGATCTCTGTGACCCACACCCTATTCGTGCACTCCCTCCCCTTTTGAAAATCGCTAATAAAAACTTGCTGGTTTTATAGCTCGGCGAGCATCACGGAACCTGCCGACGTGTGATGTCTCTCCTGGGCACCCAGCTTTAAAATTTCTCTCTCTTGTCCTCTTTTCCTTTATTTCTCAAACCAGCCGAGTTGCTTAGGAAATAGAAAAGAAGCCACGATAAATATCGGGGGTGGGGTTTTCCCCCGATAAGTGGGTTAAGGGATATGGGGCTGGAATACACGAAATAGGATTTTGCCATTCCTTGCCTCCTTTGGTTTCCTTTGCAGCCTGATTGTCTACACGTCCACTGCTTCTGTGATTTGCCTGATTTCTTTGCAATAATTTTCTTTTCTGTTAAAGTTTACTGGAGTTAAAATTTACTGGAGTTGGTTTCTGTTGTTTATCAAACAAAGCT
The DNA here is from genome assembly GCF_037993035.2 of Macaca fascicularis. Taxonomy (NCBI): domain Eukaryota; kingdom Metazoa; phylum Chordata; class Mammalia; order Primates; family Cercopithecidae; genus Macaca; species Macaca fascicularis. The sequence continues at coordinate 58,365,889 of NC_088387.1, forward strand.
AGAAGAAGAAACAACCAAGTACATGATTATGTGTCTGGGTAGGTGATCATTATCAAGTTTACATGGGAGAGAGTAAAATGTTTTATTTTATATGTGGAAAAAATAGAAACAATGGTGAAATAGGTTGCTGAATTATAACTCAATAGACTACATGAATTAATTTATAGTATGATGCCAATAACTATGAATGTATCATGTTGAAGCATTGTAGTTCATCTTTCATCCGATGGTCACATGTCCAAGAATAATGTTTGAATATTTAAAACTTTTCTGGCATCTTAAAATATGAGCCACTTCTAGTAATGGTGGAGTAGGTCATATTGAACTAGTCCTTTTGCAGAAAACCATGATAAATTCTGGACAAAATACATAAAACCCACAACTCTCTGAAGGCACTGGAGAGTGACCATAGCAGGCATAAACTGAAATATACTTTCCATATACTTGGAAAGAGAGAGTATCACTGAATAAACAAAAATGAGGTTTTGTCACCAGCAGACCTTCATTACAAGAAATGCTAAAGGAAATTCTTCAGGCTGAAAGGAAATGATACCAGATGGAAATTTGGATCTGAGGAATGGAGAACTCCAGAAATGGTAAGTATATAGGTAAATATATTTATTTCTCTCAATTAAAAAAAATGACTAAGGTTAAAAATTATAACATTGTTCTGTGAAGTTTGTGGCATATGTAAATATAGTACACTGATTTATTTTACACATGAGGAAAGTGACACATGGTAATGTTAAATAATTTACCCAGACCGGGCGCAGTGGCTCACGCCTGTAATCCCAGCACTTTGGGAGGCCGAGGTAGGCGAATCACGAGGTCAGGAAATTGAGACCATCCTGGCTAACATGGTGAAACCCCGTCTCTACTTACAAAATACAAAAAATTAGCTGGTTGTGGTGGCACGCGCCTATAGGCCCAGCTATTCAGGAGGCTGAGGCAGGAGAATTGCTAACCAGAGGTTGCAGTGAGCCGAGATCGCGCCACTGAACTCCATCCTGGGTGACAGGGCGAGACTCTGTCTCAAAAAAATAAAATAAAATAAAATTTTACCCAGAGTTTCATAAAGTGTAAGTGGCAGAGCAAGGATTTGAACACAGCGTGTCTAAGTTATACCACCTCAGAAAATGAAAACTGAATTAAACTTCATGACTAGCATATTGCAAATAAAATGCAATATGTGAATAAACTAAATTAAAGTATTTGTCAAAAATATGAAATATGAGAAACCTTTAATTCCCATTTCTAGTGGGATTGGCATTCTGTTTTTCCCACATAGAATATATACACTTCACTTTCTCCCCTGTAAACATGATAATGATCATCTACCTAGATGTATCCCCATGGTTAACCCCTAGGGCAGGTAATACCTATCCCAAGTTCATCATCCCTTGGCTTTATTTTGTCACTTAACCCTTCCTTTGCTCTTACACCCCTATTTTAATATATTTGACTGGAAAACAAGAGCTGACAGCCTAGAGTAGGAAAGCTAAGGGAAAAGTTGATGAGGTGAAGGGTAAGGGGAGCGTAGAAAAATCAGGCTATTCTTCAGTGGGGAAGGACATAAACATCCATCAAGTTCATAAAAATTCTCCACATTTTGTCCAGTTTGAGAATACATGATATGTATATGTTTTCAGACCTTTTTTAAGGAGCAAAGAACCCTTTTTCCAAGTTAAATATTTCATTTTATTGCAGTGTATAAAACAAATATATTGTTTACACAGATGCTTTTGTACTTTTACATTAATAAATATTTGCATCAAGTTAATGGTATTAATCATTTTTTGAAAAAGGCAAAATTTGAAAATGAGAGTTGTGGATGACAGTTGTGATCTTAGTCTCAGTACCCAATTATTTCTGTAGTTTCAGTGAAAAAGTATTGAGATAAGTGGTGAAAATGGCCCTACTAACAGAGGAACAGGGAGCCAGTCATTCAACCACATCCTTAACCCCTTTCCTTGTGCTATCTTTTGTGATTATAACTATATATAGGTACTCGGGGTTCAAAGCATATGAGAGAGTCTGAAGGTGTTTTAAAACTACCCATTGGAGGTACTTTCAATGCTATATATAGTCAGATAGCCCTTTGTGAGGGCTTCTAAGTAAATTGAAAATATGCTTGCTAGCCCCATGTGCCAGGATACAGCAAATTTCATGTAGGTGGGGAATTTGGGGGGAAGTAGTCATCAACACGTTGTTAACTGGCTACTTGCTTCTGCATGTCAGTGATAGCTCTGACCCACTGAGCCCTTGACCACGTGAGTTAGCAAATGTTTGTGAGGAAATTGAGTACAGGCTCCCAGCACTAAAGCTATAGAAGGAAGAAAGCCAGGTGTTCAATATCAGGTAGGATGGCGTTTATAATCTTTGGACCTTCCCATCTTTTTTTAGACATGACATTGCTTCCTTGGGCTTTCCCATTCTGCTGGATCTTTCTTTCTGCATTGGTGACATAGTATAGCTTTAGCTAGATATATGTGAAACAACACATAACATATATGAGGCCAAAGGAAAAATAAATTAATGTGTGTACCTGCTCTCCAGCTTAAGAAATAGAACATTAACAGTGCTTTTGAAGTCACCTGCAGATCCCTTTCCAATTGCATTCTTCTTTTTCCTCACCAGTGATAACCATTGTCTCAAGTTTTTAGTTAATTATTCTTTTGGTTTTCTTTATAGACTTTTCATTTATATTCTAAATAGTAGGTTTCATTTTGATCATTTTTGAATTTTATAGAAATTAGCATTTTTCTGCAACTTGTTTCTTTGTTCAACATCATTTTTGAGAGTCATCTATGTTGTTTTCTACCTTATACTTTGTTCTCCATTTTCCATTTAATGACATTTAGGTTGTTTCCAGTTTTTAACTATTTCTAACATTGGTACTATAAAAAGTAGAGATTCCTCTTCAAAGACTTTCCTCCCCATTTAATTAGAAATGAATAGTAACTTCTCTTAGAAGCAAAATTTATTCAAAGACCTGTGCTAACATTATTAAGTATCTGCTAGCCATGAGAAAGACATCAATGTACTTTATGTTCTTAGCTCTCACAATTTAGCCTCGATATTTGCCCTGGCATGCTTATACTGCTCCAAGCAAGCATTAGGTCATAGCCTGTTCCTCTTCCTTATTTGAAGGTGTTTTTACCTTTCTCAGCATTCCGCAAGTTACTTCCTCCTTCCTTTGTACTCCTCTGCCTTTGCCTCTTTTAAAAAGTTCTAAGTTGCTAGCCAGTTGGGACAAATACAAAATGTGAGGTCCCATTCCAGCCGGTGGAAACCAGACACAGCAGTAGGGTGGACGTGTCAGGTTATAAAAGATCCAGTCTCCTTTGTTTGGTGTACTCTCATGGCAAAACTGCTGGTGACAGTGCCCTTTCTGCAGGAAGTAAAAATGGCCTTGCTGAGTAAATTAAATTTATGTTCAAGTGCTATTTCTTTATGGCACTGGGAAACAAGCATTTCAAATAGTACTATGTGAACTTTTGTAAATGTCTCCCATTACAAATGGGAGGCTGTCATGGAATTTTTAGAGCTCTTTAGAGAAACAGTTTTTTTTTTTAATTTTAGGAATTTATTCAGCATTTATAGTCAGAGACTTCTTCCTTCTTTCTAACCTAAAGTAGTTGTATTACACTTAAACTTGTGTCGTTTTATCCTAGAAGGCATAGTAGTTGAACTAGATTGCTTGGGTTAAAAATTCCCACCTCTCTCATGTTTGTTTAGTCTAGGGCAAGCTAATTAATCTCTCTGACTTTGTGCCTTCACCTGCAAACAACCTCATATGGCTGTCATAAGGATCATTGAATTAATACATGTAAAGTGCCTGAAACATGGCAAACATTCAGTAAATGTTAGCTCTTATTATTCTTAATCTACCCATAATGGAAGTGGAAAAAGCTGTCATTATCTTTTATGGGATACCCATTTATACACTTAAATTCAGTACTCCTCAACCCTGTTCTAAATTCAAAGGCATACTTATCAGATTTTAATTCAAATTATGTCAAAATGAGGTATATAAAAAATTATTTATTCAATGAGTTTAACATCTACTGAATGCGTGGCATTGTGCAAGGCACGGGGCAAACAATGATCAACTAAATTGACATGGTTTCTGCCCTAGGAAACATCAGAGTCTAATAGAGAATAAAGACAGAAAAAAATACACAAATGCTGAATTTCAAACTGTTATTAGCGCTATGAAAATAAATAATATGGGCTATGAAGGGGAAAAAAACAAGGGATGTCTACTTTAGAGGGAAGGACTGGGGAAAGTCTCTTTTAGCAACTGATATTTAAGCTGTAACTGTAGCTAAGTAGGGGGAAAATGCTTCTTACAGACTTACAGAGGGATCAGCATATGCCCAGCTCCTCAGGTGGGAAAGAGCCTGGTGTATTGGGTGCTCAGGAGAAGCCAGAGAGGCCAGAGCTTGGTGAACAAAGTGGGAGCTGCATGAAGTTAAATTGGAGAGTGTGTATAATGAGAAATGAAATATATACTTGGTCTTTGTTCCTGGTTTTTAGCACACAGCTTCTAAAACCCTTGGAATCTCTGGAGTTGATAAGAATGTCTTTTGTATGCTAAGATGACTGGTGGCTGAGGGTCCCTAGATAGTTTCAGAATAGGGGCTGGTAGCCAGAAAGACCAAGGGAAGTATAGGGTTTGAATTTTCAGCCCCACTCCGTGACCTCTAGGGGAGGGGAGAGGGGCTAGAAGTTGAGTTCAGTAAGCAATGTCCAGAGTTTTAATTAATCACACGAATTAATGGAACTTTTAACGCCACTAAATAACAGAGTTCAGAGCTTCTGGGTTGGTAAACACGTCGAGGTGCTGGGAGGGTGGCAAGCCAGTAGAAGCGTGGAAGCCCCGTCATAACCATTCTCCCCACAACCGCACCACCCCCGACCCCAACTCCACCCGACCCCTGCTGCCATTTGCTCTATGCATCTCTTGCATTTGGCTGTTGCTAGATTGTATTCTTTATGATAAACCGGTAACAGTAAGTAAGGTTCCTTTCTGAGTTCTATGAGCCATTCTAGCAAATTACAGAACCTGAGGAGGGGGTCGTGGGAACCCATGAATATATAGCTAGTCAGTCATAAGTATCAGCAACAACATGGGACTTGCAACCAATATCTGAAGTGAGGACAATCTTGTGGGACTGAGCTCTTAAGCCTGTAGAGTCTGTTGCTAATTCTGGATATTGTCGTGATTGAACTGAATTGTAAGACATCCAGTTGGTGTCCAGAGAGTTGCAGAATTGCTTGGTGTGGAAAACCTCCACACCTTTGGTGTCAGAAGTGTGAACCCAGAAAAATCTGAGACAGGTCTCAGTTAATTTAGAAAGTTTATTTTGCCAAGGTTGAGGATGTGCCTGTGACACAGTCTCAGGAAGTCCTGACGACATGTGCCTAAGGTGGTCACAGCACAGCTTGGTTTTACACATTTAGGGAGACATGACACATCAGTCAATACAAGTAAGAAGTACATTGGCTCAGTCTGGAAAGGCAAGACAATTTGAATCTAAGGCAGGAAGACTAGAAGCCGGGAGAGCTTCCAGGTCACAGATAGGTGAGACACAAATGGTTACATTCTTTTGAGTTTCTAGTTAGCCTTTCCAAAGGAGGCAATCAGATATCCATCTATCTCAGTGAGCAGAGGAGTGACTTTGAATAGAATGAGAGGCAGGTTTGCCTTAAACAGTTTCCAGCTTGAGTTTTCTTTAGTGATTTTGGGGGCCCAAGATATTTTCTTTTCACAGACGTATTGTGAGTAAAAATAGATCAGAGTGGTACATTCAGGTCCTGCAAACCAAGTAAAGGGAAATGGATGGGAATTCTCGAAGAATTTGAGATTGGAGAGGAGAAGGATCCATTTTATATCTTAAAGGATCTATCTGTAGCATAGAGAAAGTACCGAATATAGATGAGTTAGGAGACTGTAATAGATTGTTGAGGTAGAAGATGATGGTGGGAGTGGATATAAAACTAGACATTCAGAAATATTTAGGATATAGAATAGACAGGACTGGGCAATGGCTGTGTATGTACCTGCAGATGATAAGAGAGAGGGAGATGTTAAGGATAAGAGTTTTGACTAATCAATCTCCTTTGCAAAGTTTTAAATTGTGTTTGCGATTTTTTATTCAACCTGCTCAGGTTTACAACTTTTCTCTTTAGTTCTATAACCTATAGTAGAATTCAGTATTTTTTCAAAAATAGAGGCTTAACTAATGTGGGATTCCAGGTTATATATACTGATTTCCTGCTTGCTTTTTAGATTATCTTTCAGTATAGTAATTTATTTATTAATTCCTTGAGAATTTACATTTAGGAAGGCATTAGTAAGATACAGTGATTCAGAAGTGAATTGAGTGCAAGCACAATGCTAAGTCAGTGACACCTTATTTTTCTCAGTGACTCCTTGATGTTTTATTATACTATAATTCATATCCGATAGAGTTTAAGTATTTCTTTAATTTTCTAAGGTTATTTAAAATACATACTTAACTGTGTATTTTCAAGGTGTATATCTCCAGTTTATTCTCTGTTGGTTCTGACCAACAGACATGCATACATTTATTCAAACTCTTACTGAAGCGAACTGAATTTTCAGCCTATGTATTCATAACAAATTCATAAGTTTTATAAAAAATAATACACACCTTCTTTTGGTCTTAAAACAATATCCTGCAAACTTTGAAGGTTGAAAATTTTAAGCTTAATAATCTGGGATTTGATAATCATTATGTGTTCAGCCTTTTCATGACCTTCATGCTTTAGGATAAATCCCATTTTGCTTTTGTCATTCTGGACAGTAGTCTGGTCTTTTTAAAAAGTGCAGTTTTGGCCGGGCACAGTGGCTTACACCTGTAATCCCAGCACTTTGGGAGGCCAAGGCGGGCAGATCATGAGGTCAGGAGATCAAGACTATCCTGGCTAACACGGTGAAATCCGGTCTCTACTAAAAATACAAAAAATTATCCGGGCATGGTGTGATACACCTGTAATACTGGCTACTTGGGAGGCTGAGGCAGGAGAATCACTTGAACTCGGGAGGTGGAGGTTGCAGTGAGCCAAGAGATCGTGCCACTGCACTTCAGCCTGGGTAACAAAGTGAGACTCTGTCTCGGAAGAAAAAAAAAAAAAAAAGTACAGTTTTAAGCTTTAATAACATCACAAGTATAAGTACCATAGATTTAGAAAGAACGTCATTTGAAACTTTATTTACATTTGTTTTATAGTCGTTTATCTTTGTTAATTTTGAATAACAAAATTTTAACTTTGATTTTTTTCATTTCAGTTGATTGAAGATCAGCAAACATTGAAAAAAAGTTAATTGTGCTATCTGGTTAGCTGAACTCAAGCTCACCATGACAGAAAGAAGAAAACTCACTTCCTGTCATAAGGAGGAGGCTCCCCACAGACATTGAATTAACAACTGGATGAAAACTTCAAGGAAACTGGGTTTATAGTTCACAACAAGCCTAGATCTGGGAGATGCCAGCAAGCAGAAAAACTATGGCTGAAATTGAGGCAATGTTAGCAGAGTCCCGAAAGCATGCACTGCACATTTGCTGAATTGAATATTCCAAAACCACAGGTTACAGAATTCTAACAGTGAAGTTCCAAAGCATACCTTAATGTATAAATGCTACAAGTTAACCAGGCTGAACTTGGCTTCTGTCATCTAATGAAATGAGAACATGAAATTTCCAAAAATATTCTTGACAAGTTGACCCATATAATGAAGTACCTTTCCACCTAAGTGACAATGTTGTCTGTCAAAATTGCTTTGTTTCATGTACAGAGAAGCCACCAAAGTTTGGCAACATGAGAATCCCCAAAAGTTAATGTTTGGTGGGCCATTAGGGAGTCTTGCATTACCAGCCCTCCATTTTTATTGAGATATAAATCACATACCCTAAAATCCACCCTTTTAAAGTATACAATTTAATGGTTTTTAGTATACTCAAAAGTCTGCCACCATCGCCGCTGTCTTAGCCCATTTTCTGTTGCTATAACAGAATACCTGAGAGTGGGTAATTTATAAAGTGAAGAAATTTATTTCTTACAGTTTTGGAGGCTGACAAGTCCAATTTCGAGGGGCTGCATGGGGTGAAGTCATTCTTGCTGTGCAGCAGAAGGCATCAGATGGTGAGAGAGAGGGAGTGTGTTAGAGGGCTCTTTATCTTTCTCTTTTTATAAGGCCACAGTCCTTTTGCACTTGGGATCTATCCTTATGAACTCAATTTAACCTTAACTGGCTCCTAATAACCTGTCTTAAGGGATACATTGAAATCATAGCAACCACTATCTAATTGAGAACATTTTTATCAACCCAAAAAGCAATCCTATATACATTAGAAGTCATTCCCCATTTCTTCCCCCCTCCAGCCCTGGCAAGTAGTCTACTTTGTGTCTCTATGGATTTGCCCCATCTACACATTTCATATATATGAAATTATACAATATGTGGCTTTATGTGTCTATTGGCTTCTTCTTTTTGAAGAACCTATAATCAATGATAAATTTTACTTGGCAGTGCTTCAGTATTTTTTCATTTCTGTACTACAGTAGTTATTCCATTAAATGATGATATTTTTCAACAATCAGAGGATTTGTTATACATTGCATTGGTGGCATATTTTAGATGACACTTTTTCAGACTAGTGGATTAGTAGTAGAAGAGATCATCTTGCTTGCTGTTCTCTGTCTCACTTGTTCTATTAACATTATAATTTTTTGATGGAGTTACGTTAAAAATGTCATATATGCATCAAAACCTTGTTCTTTGGATGATCTTAAGTCTAGAATTAGAAGTGCAATCCTTTCAGTCATTGCACCAGCAGTGGGCTGTATGTATGTATGTGTGTATTTGTGTGTTTACCTACATATATTTCCTACCTCTGATCTCTGAGAGGACTTTGAAGCAATGACTACCTAGTAGGAGTGAGCACACTAGTGTCCACATCTCTATTTTTAACTATCATTTTCTACTAAAAGGGTTCAGGGCCTCTTAGAGAAATAGCTTGCTGTGCCAGAAAACAATGAAATGTTGAAAGAACGATTAAACCATGTCAAAAGCACACAGGAGCAAGCTTGAAGGAACTCCACTGGCCAAATCTGGGACATTTTGAATATCAGAATAAATAATGATACATTTAACTCATTGAGTAAGTTGAAATTCACCAGTATATACATGAAATAAATAAGTGTCAAACGGAAAGCTCTACCTTACAGTATAATACCAACTTATGTAGAAAAATGTTGGAATTAGAAAATCATCTTTGGTAATTCTTTTTTTTTTTTTTTGCAAGCTCCGCCTCCCGGGTTCACGCCATTCTCCTGCCTCAGCCTCCCCAGTAGCTGGGACTACAGGCGCCCGCCACCTCGCCCGGCTAGTTTTTTGTATTTTTTAGTAGAGACGGGGTTTCACCGTGTCAGCCAGGATGGTCTCGATCTCCTGACCTTGTGATCCACCCGCCTCGGCCTCCCAAAGTGCTGGGATTACAGGCTTGAGCCACCGCGCCCGGCCGGTAATTCTTATAGTAATAATTTATTTGGACAAAATCATCAGTGGATTCTATAACTGGTAGGTGAAATTTTTTTTGGAAATTTTTTATTTTTAAAAATTTTATTCTTTTTAAAGTTTTATTTTAAGTTCCAGGATACATATGCAGGATGTGCAGCTTTGTTACAAACGTGTGCCATGGTTGCACCTATCAGCCCATCACCTAGGTATTAAGCCCCACATGCATTATTTATTTATCCTGGTGCACTCCCTCCTGCCACAGCCTCTGACAGGCTCTACCCAGTGTGTAGTGTTCCCTGTGTCCATGTGTTCTCATTGTTCAGTTCCCACTTTTAAGTGAGAATATGTGGTGTTTGGTTTTCTGTTCCTGTGTTAGTTTCCTGAGGATAATGGCTTCCAGCTCCATCCATGTCCCTGCAAAGGACATGATCTCGTTCCTTTTTATGGCTTCATACTATTCCACGGCATATATGTGCCACATTTTCTTTATCTAATCTATCATTGATGGGCATTTGGACTAATTCCATGTCTTTGCTATTGTGAATAGTGCTGCAGTGGAAATACGTTTGCATGTATCTATATAACAGAATGATTTATATTCCTCTGGGTATGTACCCAATAATGGGATTGCTAGGTCAAATGGTATTTCTGGTTCTAGATCTTTGAGGAATCATCACACTGTTTTTCGCAATGGTTGAACCAATGTACATTTCGACCAACAGTGGAAAAGCGTTCCTGTTTCTCCACAGCCTTGCCAGCATCTGTTGTTTCTTGACTTTTTAATAACTGCCATTCTGACTGGCATGAGATGGTGTCTCATTGTGGTTTTGATTTGCATTTCTCAATGATTAGTGAGTCTAGCTTTTTTTTCACTTGTTTGTTGGCTGCATAAATGTCTTCTTTTGAGAAGTGTCTGCTCATGTCTTTTGCCCACTTCTTAATGGGGTTTTTTTTTTTTTTTTTTTTTGTAAATTTACATTCCTTGTAAATTCTACATATTAGACCTTTGTCAGATGGATAGATTGCAAAAATTTTCACCCATTCTGTAGGTTGTTTATTCACTCAGATGATAGTTTCTTTTGCTATGCAGAAGCTCTTTAGTTTAATTAGATCCCATTTGTCAATTTTTGCTTTTGTTGCAATTGCTTTTTTTTTTTTTTAAATTACTATTTGAGACAGAGTCTGGCTCTGTTGCCCAGGTTGGAGTGCAGTGGCATGATCTAGGCTCACTGCAACCCCCGCCTCCTGGGTTCAAGCGATTATCCTGCCTCAGCCTCCCGAGTAGCTGGGACTACAGGTGCATGCCACCACATCCAGCTGTTTTTTTTTGTATTTTTAGTAGAGACAGTGTTTCACTGTGTTAGCCAGAATGGTCTTGATCTCCTGACCTCGTGATCCGCCTGCCTTAGCCTAGCAAAGTGCTGGGATTACAGGCGTGAGCCACCGTGCCCAGCCTGCAACAACTTCTTCATTGTGAAATCTTTGTCCATGCCTATGTCCTGAATGGTTTTGCCTGATTTTCTTCCAGGGTTTCTGTAGTTTTGGGTTTTACATTTAAGTTTTTAATCCATCTTGAGTTAAATTTTGCATAAGGAGTAAGGAAGGGGTCCAGTTTCAGTTTTTCTGCATGTGGCTAGTCAGTTCTATCAGCACCATTTATTTTATTGTACTTTAAGTTCTAGGGTACATGTGCACAACGTGCAGGTTTGTTACATAGGTATACATGTGCCATGTTGGTTTGCTGCACCCATCAACTCATCATTTACCTTAGGTATTTCTCCTAATGCTATCCCTCCCCCAGGCCCCCACCTCCTAACAGGCCCCAGTGTGTGATGTTCCCCTCCCTGTGTCCATGTGTTCTCATTGTTCAACTCCCACTTATGAGTGAGAACATGTAGTGTTTGGTTTTCTGATCTTGTGATAGTTTGCTCAGAATGATGGTTTCTAGCTTCATCCATGTCCCTGCAAAGGATATGAACTTTTATGGCTGTATAGTATTCCATGGTGTATATGTGCCACATTTTCTTAATCCAGTCTATCATTGATGGACGTTTGGGTTGGTTCCAAGTCTTTGCTATTATGAATAGTGCCACGATAAACATATGTGTGCATGTCAACACCATTTATTAAATAGGGAAACTTTTCCCATTGCTTATTTTTGTCAGGTTTGTTGAAGATCAGATGGTTGTAGATATGTGGTCTTATTTCTGAGATCTCTATTCTGTTCCATTGGTCTTTGTGTCTGTTTTTGTACCAGTACAATGCTGTTTTGGTTGTTGTAGCCTTGTAGTATAGTTTGAGGTTGGGTAGCATGATACCTCCAGCTTTGTTCTTTTTGCTTGGAATTGTCTTGGCTAAAACACCTCGCTTTCTCACTCATAGGTGAGAATTGAACAATGAGATCACTTGGACACGGGAAGGGGAACATCACACACCGGGGCCTATTATGGGGGGGCGGGGGGAGGTATGGCATTGGGAGTTATACCTGATGTAAATGATGAGGTGATGGGTGCTGACGAGTTGATGGGTGCAGCACACCAACACGGCACAAGTATACATATGTAACAAACCTGCACGTTGTGCACATGTACCCTAGAACTTAAAGTATAATTAAAAAAAAAAAAAGAATTGTCTTGGCTATACACACTTTTTTGGTTCCATATGAATTTTATTTTATTTTATTTTATTTTTTTGTGACGGATTTTTGCTCTTGTCATCCAGGCTGGAATTAAATGGTGCGATCTTGGCTCACTGCAACTTCCACCTCCCAGCTTCAAGCGATTCTCTTGCCTCAGCCTCCCAAATAGCTGGGATTACAGGCATGCGATACCATGCCTGGCTAATTTTTTTTGTACTTTTAAGAGACAGGGTTTTGCCTTGTTGGTCAGGTTGGTCTCGAACTCCTGGCCTCAGGTGATCCACCTGCCTCGGCCTCCCAAAGTGCTGGGATTACAGGTGTGAGCCACCATGCCTGGCCCCATATGAATTTTAAAGTAGTTTTTTTCTAATTCTGTGAAGAATGTCAATGGCAGTTTAATGGGAATAACATCGAATCTATAAATTAGGCATTATGATCATTTTCACGATATTGATTCTTCCTATCCATGAGCATGGAATGTTTTTCTATTTGTTTGTGTCCTCTCTGATTTCCTTAGGCAGTGAGTTGTAGTTCTTGAAGAGGTCCTTCTCTTCTCTTGTTAACTATATTCCTAGATATTTTATTCCCTTTATAGCAATTGTGAATGGGAGTTCACTCATGATTTGGCTCTCTGCTTGTCTATTGTTGGTGTATAGGAATGGTTGTGATTTTTGCACATTGATTTTGTATCTTGAAACTTTGCAGAAGTTACTTAACAGCCTAAGACACTTTTGGGCTGAGGTAATGGGGTTTTCTAGATATAGGATCATGTCATCTGCAAACAGAGACAGTTTGACTTCCTCTCTTCCTATTTGAATACCCTTTATTTCTTTCTCTTGCCTGGTTGCCCTGACCAGAACTTCCAATACTGTGTTGAATAGGAATAGTGAGAGACTGCATCCTTGTCTTGTGCTGGTTTTCAAAGGGAATGCATCCAGCTTTTGCCCATTCAGTGTGATATTGGCTGTGGGTTTGTCATAAATGGCTCTTACTATTTTGAGATAGATTCCATCAATACCTAGTTTATTGAGAGTTTTTAACATGAAGCGATGTTGAATTTTATCAAAGCCCTTTTCTGCATCTATTGAGATAATCATATGGTTTTTGTCTTGAGTTCTGTTTATGTGATGAATTATACTTATTGATTTGTGTATGTTGAACCAGGCTTGCATCCCAGGAATGAAACCAACTTAATCATGGTGGATAAGCTTTTTGATGTGCTGCTGGATTTGGTTTGCCCGTATTTTATTGAGGATTTTTGCATTGATGTTTATCAGGGATACTGGCCTGAAATTTTCTTTTTTTGTTGTATCTCTGCCAGGTTTTGGTATCAGGATGATGCTGGCCTTATAAAATGAGTTAGGGAGGAGTCCCTCCTTTTCAGTTGTTTGGAATAGTTTTAAAAGAAATGGTACTAGTTCCTCTTTGTACCTGTGGAAGAATTCAGCTGTAAATTCATTTGGTCCTGGCCTTTTCTTGGTTGGTAGGCCATTTATTGCTGCCTTAATTTCAGAACTTGTTATTGGTCCATTTAGGGATTCAACTTCTTCCTGGTTCAGTCTTGGAAGGGTGTATGTGTCCAGGAATTTATCAATTTCTTCTAGATTTTCTAGTTTATTTGCATAGAGGTGTTTATAGTATTCTCTGATGTTGTTTGTATTTTTGTGGGGTCAGTGGTGATGTCCCCTTTATCATTTTTTAATTCTATTTGATTATTCCCTCTTTTCTTTCTTTTTTTTGACACAGAGTCTCACTCTGTTGCCAGGCTGGAGTGCAGTGGCCCGGTCTTGGCTCACTACAACCTCCGACTCCCTGGTTCAAGCAGTTCTCCTGCCTCAAGGCTCCCAAGTAGCTGTGATTACAGGCACGCACCACCACGCCTGGCTAATTTTTGTATTTTTAGTAGAGACGAGGTTTCACCATGTTGGCCAGGCTGGTCTCAAACTCCTGACCTCGTGATCTGCCTCCCTCAGCCTCCCAAAGTGCTGGGATTACAGGTGTGAGCCACCGCTCCCAGCCTCTTTTATTCTTTTTTTTTTTTTTTTTTTTGAGACGGAGTCTGGCTCTGTCGCCCGGGCTGGAGTGCAGTGGCCGGATCTCAGCTCACTGCAAGCTCCGCCCCCTGGGTTTACGCCATTCTCCTGCCTCAGCCTCCCGAGTAGCTGGGACTACAGGCGCCCGCCGCCTCGCCCGGCTAGTTTTTTTGTATTTTTTAGTAGAGATGGGGTTTCACCGTGTTCGCCAGGATGGTCTCGATCTCCTGACCTAGTGATCCGCCCGTCTCGGCCTCCCAAAGTGCTGGGATTACAGGCTTGAGCCACCGCGCCCGGCCGCCTCTTTTATTCTTTATTGGTTTAGCTAGCAGTCTATTTTGTTAATTTTCAAAAAACCAGCTACTGGATTCATTGATTTTTTTTTTTTTTTTTTTGAAGAGGTTTTTATGTCTCTCATCTCCTTCAGTTCTGTTCTGAACTTGATTATTTCTTGTCTTCTGCTAGCTTTGATTCTCTAGCTCTTTTAGTTGTGATGTTATGGTGTTGATTTGAGATCTTTCTAGCTTTTTGATGTGGGCATTTAGTACTATAAATTTCCCTTATGACACTGCTTTAGCTGCTCCCCAGAGATTCTGTTATGTTTTCTCTTTGTTCTCTTGGGTTTCAAAGAGCTTCTTGACTTCTGTCTTAATTTCATTATTTACCCAGGAGTCTTTCAGGAGGAGGTTGTACAATTTCCATGTAGTTGTATGGTTTTGAGTGAGTTTCTTAATCTTGAGTTCTAATTTGATTGCACTGTGGTCTGAGAGAATTTTTATAATTTCAGTTCTTTTGCATTTGCTGAGAAGTGTTATACTTTCAATTATGTGATAGATTTTAGAGTAAGTGACGTGTGCTGCTGAGAAGAGTGTATATTCTGTTGTTTTTGGGTGGAGTGTTCTGTAGATGTTTGTCAAGTCCACTTGATCCAGAGCTGAGTTCAAGTCCTGAATATCTGCGTTAATTTTCTGTCTAATATTGACAGTGGAGTGTTAAAGTCTCCTGCTATTATTGTATGGGAATCTAAGTCTCTTTGTAAGTTTCTAAGAGCTTGTTTTATGAATCTGGGTGCTTCTGTATTGGGTGCATATATATTTAGGATAGTTAACTTTTCTTGTTGAATTCAACCCTTTACCATTATGTAATGCCCTTCTTTGTCTTTTTTGATCTTTGTTGGTTTAAAGTCTGTTTTGTCAGAAACTAGAATTGCAACCTCTGCTTTTTTTGCTTTTCATTTGCTTGGTAAATTTTCCTTTATCCTTTTATTCTGAGCCTTTGTGTGTCTTTGCGCGTGAGATGGGGCTCTTGAATATAGCACACTGATGGGGTCTTGATTCTTTATCTAGCTTGTCATTCTGTGTCTTTTAATTGGGGGCATTTAGCCCATTTACATTTAAGATTAAATGAGTGAATTTGATCCTGCCATTGTGATGCTAGCTAGTTATTTTGCAGACTTGTTGTAGTTGCTTCATAGTGTCATTGGTCTTTGTACTTCAGTTTGTTTTTGTAGTGGCTGATAACATTTTTTCCTTTCCATATTTAGTGCTTCCTTTAGGAGCTCTTGCAAGGAAGGCCAGGTGGTGATGAATTCCCTCAGCATTTGCTTGTCCGAAAAGAATTTTATTTCCTCTTCACTTATGAAGCTTAGTTTGGCTGGATATAAAATTCTGGGTTGGAAATTCTTTTCTTTAAGAATGTTGAATATTCGTCCCCACTCTCTTCTGGCTTGTAGAGTTTTATGCTGAGAGGTCTGCTGTTAGTCCAATGGGCTTCCCTTTGTAGTTGACCTGACCTTTCTCTCTGGCTGTCCTTAACCTTTTTTCCTTCATTTCGACCTTGGAGAATCTGATGCTTATGTGTCTTGCAGTTGATCTTTTCATGGAGTATCTTACTGGTATTCTGAAAACTAAAAAAGCCAGAGTGCCTCTTCTCTTCCAGATGATTTCAACACCTCTTCAGCAAGGGCACAGAACTGGATGGAGGCTGAGATGAATGAATTGACAGAAATAGACTTCAGAAGGTGGGTAATAACAAACCTCGCTGAGCTAAAGGAACATGTTCTAACCCAATGCAAAGAAGCTAAATTTGAATGTTGGCCTGTTTTGCTAATTTGGGGACGTTCTCCTGGATGATATCCTGAAGTATGTTTTCCAACTTGGTTCCATTCTCCTTATCTGTTTCAGGTACCCCAATCGCAGGTTTGGTCTTTTTACATAGTCCCATAGTTCTTAGAGGTTTTGTTCATTCCTTTTCATTCTTTTATCTCTAATCTTGTCTGCCTTTCTTATTTTACCAAGATAGTCTTCAAGCTCTGATATTCTTTCCTCCACTTGGTCTATTTGGTTGTTAATACTTGTGGTTGATTTGTGAAGCTCTTGTGTTAATGTTTTTCAGCTTCATGAGGTCATTGATCTTCCTCTCTGAACTGGTTTTCTCGTTAACAGCTGCTGTGATGTTTTCTCAAGGTTCTTAGCTTATTTGCAGTGGATTAGAACATGTTCCTTTAGCTCCAAGAAGTTTGTTATTACCCACCTTCTGAAGCTTACTTCTGTCAATTCATCCATCTCAGCCTCCACCCAGTTCAGTACCCTTGCTGGAGACAATTATTTGGAGACAAGCGAGGCACTCTGGCTTTTTTAGTTTTCATCGTTTTTTTCATTGATTCTTTCTCATCTTTGTGAGTTTGTCTAGCTTCAATCTTTGAGGCTGCTGACCTTTGCATGGGGCTTTTTTGGGGACTTTTTTGTTGATGCTGTTGTTGTTCCTTTCTGTTTGTTTTTCTTTTAATAGTCAGACCCCTCTTCTGTAGGGCTGCTGCAGATTGCTGGGGGTCCACTCCAGACTCTATTCACCTGGGTCCCTCCCACACTGGAGATGTCACCAGTGGAGGCTGCAGAACAACAAAGATGGCTGCCTGCTCCATCCTCTGGGATTTCTGTCCCAGAGGGGCATCGGCCTGATCCAGTGGGAATGCTCCTGTATAAGGTGTCCTGCAACACCTGTTGGGGGTGTCTCACCCAGTCAGGAGGTGTGGGATCTGGGACCCGCTTAATGAAGCACTCTGGCTGCCCCTTGGCAGAGGGGGTGTGCTGCACTGCGGGGAATCCCACTGGCCTGGACCGCCTGGATTCCCTAGAGCCAGCAGGGGGAAAGACTAAGTCTGCTGATCTACGGAGATCACTGCTGCCCCGCCCCTCAGGGGCACAGTCCCAGGGAGACCAGAGTTCTGTCCATAAACCCCTGGCTAGAGTTGCTGAAATTCCCTCAGGGAGGTCCCCCCAACTGGTGAGGAGGGATGGGTCAGGGTCCGGCCTAAAGAGGCAGTCTGGCCACAGTCTGCCACAGCTACTGTGCTACGCTGTGAGGAATTCCTCCTGTGTCCAAACCGCCCAGTCTCCTTGGCACTGGCAGGGGAAAAATAACAGACTGGAGCTGCAATGATGGCTGTCGCCTCTCTCCCTGGGAACTTGGTAGACTTAGGCAGTCTCCAGCCAAGTGGCTGTAGAGAATCTGCACAGCTCTGTGCTTTAGACTAAGGCCCTGCTGGCATGGGCTCATGAGGGGATCTCCTAATCTGTGGGCTGCACAGATCTGTGGAAAAAGTGTGGTTTCTTGGGCAGGGTAGCACAATTTCTGCCCCCCTCCCTTGGCTGAGGGTGGGAGCATCCTTTCCCCCATGTGGCTCCCAGGTGGGCTGTCACACCACCCTGCTTTTCCTCACTCTCCATGGGTCTCACCAACCGCCTACTCAGTCCCAGTGAGACAACCTGGATACCACAGTTGTTTCGGGGTTCAATCACCATTGTTATTCTTCTCAGTAGTAGGTGAAATTTTTATGAGGAGGATACTTGCATAATTTCATAGTATTTGCCCACAAAATATGTATTACTAAATCTTCTTTTTTTTTTTTTTTTTTTTTTTTTTTTGAGATGGAGTTTCGCTCTTGTTACCCAGGCTGGAGAGCAATGGCGCGATCTTGGCCCACTGCAACCTCCGCCTCCTGGGTTCAAGCGATTTTCCTGCCTCAGCCTCCAGAGTAGCCAGGATTACAGGTGCCTGCCATCATGCCCAGCTAATTTTTTGTATTTTTAGTATAGACGGGATTTCACCATGTTGGCCAGGCTGGTCTCGAACTCCTGACCTCAGGTGATCCAGTACAAAATATTTATTAACTGGGGGAAATCATGGTAGACACCAATTAATCAAGTGACGTAAGTTGCCAACCCCAATAATGGGACAAATTGACATTGTGTGCCTCCTGATACAATGAACCTAGAAGAGCATGGCATCAGTTCTGTAGTATTCTCGCCAAAAATATATAAGCCACATCTAATTCCAAGGAAACATAAGAAAAATACAAAGTGAAGAACCTTCTATGAAGTAACCAGCCTTTACGCATTGGAAACGTCAAAATCAAGAGACAGCAGAAAGTGTTCCAAATTGAAGTGAACCAAAGAGACATAACAGTGAAATGCAAAGCATAATCCTGGATTGGATTTAAACATTATTGGAACAATGGGTGAAACTGGAATTTGGTCTCTGGTTTAAATGGTAAAATTGTGCTGATAGTAAATTATTAATTTTGATGGTTGTACTGTGGTTATGTGAAAGAGTGTCCTTGGTTTTAGAAAATACACACTGACATATCAAGGGGTAATGAAGCATTGTGTCTGCAACTTAACTTCAAATGTCTTGAAAGAAATTTGTGTGTGTTTGTGTGTATAACAGAACGCTAAATTTAATGAGGAAAAATGTTAATTGGGGAATCTGGGTCAAGGGTATGTAGGAGTTTTTTTAAAAAAATTATTTTTGCAACCCTTCCATTAACTTGAAATTATTTCACAGCAAAGCTAGAAAAACAATCCTCTTTTCTTCTAAAATTTAATATCCCTATGACCCAATTCACATTGAATGCTTACTTACCAAGAAAAACTTTTTTTTTTTTTTTTTAAAGGATCAGATTGATGTAAAGGTGAGCTTAAATATTTATACAAAATAGAAGAATGGAAAATTATGTCTTGAATATGTCGAGGTCAATGTGAGAATGTTGATATTTTAAATCTTTAAAAAAAATACCCTACAATCCAAAATGCATAACTCATTTCCAAACAGAGATGAATTTAGGAAAAATAGCATCCTGGAGGACAAAACACCTCAGGCATTCATCCCCTGACCTAACCAAATGACAGATCTTGAAGCAGCTTCAAAGCTGCAAAAATAACTGGCTCTGACATGTACCAAGTTTGGGAGGATGGGTGGGAAATACTTCCCACAACCTTGAAATAAATGATTAGTTCTTAAGGAGAATAAAATAAAAAGTTGTATCATATTTCATAAATGGAATTTAACAGTTGAAGAGTTCACATCACTCATTTGTAATTTTATGATTACTTGGCAAAAGCTTGTAAAATTAAATCAAGCTTATTTTTATATCAATTCTTCCTTTCTCCCCCTTACAGTGGTGTGGGGAGAACTAAACACTTAAAAAATACTGTTGCTTTCCCCAAGTGTCAGTGAGTCTGTTGGATGCTTTTTTTTCAGTGCCATCAGGCCCAGAGAGGTTAAATTTCATTTCATAATTCTTAGTTTGGCATGCAAGGCCTTCTGTAGTTTAGTGGTAACCTATCTAACTTTTCTTAACTTTACTGCTTAGTAGAAATCACCTTTAGACACACTTGTATTTATTTTACGCTGAAAACAATCTTTGGTTTTTATTATGTGTGATTCTCTTCCCTCTGTTATTTTTTAAATGTTTGCTACTCATCTGACAAAGCACAGGTTGTTTCTTCCAAGAAGCTGTTTCTAATCACTGTTGTTCCATAGTGATTTCTCTGTATTAAGTAATTTATAACTTTCTTGTTAGTGTCTTTTATTTGGCATTTAGTCACACATTTCCTATTAAATATTCTGTATTTTTGTTTTGCTATTTGTGTCTGTGTCCTTTGTCGTCTCAACTAATTTGTAAACTCTAAAAGAAGAGATACCCAGCATCATGCAGTGTACCCATATAACACCCACACATGTACCCCCTGCATTTGAAAGTTGAAATAAAAACAGAGGAGATACTGTGTTTATACCTTATGATCTTCCTGACACTGTCTAGCTATTTTTTTAAAATTGAATTACTTCTTTATTACTTTTTAATATGCAGATATCTATTAAACACTTTTTACTTAATATGAGAATAAATCTTTAAAAATTGGCATTTTATTATTGCTTTCTGGAATCTATTTAAAATTAAATAATTTTTTATGCATTAGAGTAGGTATATACATCTCTGGGAATAACTGGAATAAACAATATAAAAGAGAAAGAGAAAATTTATTTTTTATAAGTCTTCATTCTGCTCAATTTAACAGTGCCTAAATACAGATTAAATGTTGATATTAGTGAAATAACTTTTCACAACTTTTTTGGGTTACTATAATAGAATACTTGGATTTTAAATAGAATATAGAATATAAAATATTGTTTTAAAGAAAGCAGGGCCAAGTGTGGTGGCTCACACCTGTAAACCCAGCACCTTAGGAAGCTGAGGTGGGAAGATCACTTGAGCCCAGGAGTTGAGACCAGCCTGGGCAACATAGCGAGACCCTGTCTTTAAAAAAAAAAGAAAAAGAAAACAAAAGCAAAACAGAATATTCATATTTAGGTCTATACTAGGATAAGAAGATTTAAGAAGGAAAGACTGTGATGGGGATAGGTTAAAAAAAGGCAATGAGAAATCTAGCACATTATAAAAAAATCACCCTTTTCAAATGGGTGCCTTTTATTTAACAAATAATTCACGTGTGTCTTTGGTTTTAGAAAACAAAAGCATTTATGCCAGCATTTTGCTTTTAACATATTTTGAGTCTTAATTGCCTCAATATTATCTAAGATCAGTGTGTCCAACATGTCCTTGTCATGATAGGAGGTCTGTATTAGTCCATTTACATTGCTACAAAGAAATATCTGAGGCCAGGTAATTTATAAAGAAAAGAGTGTTATTTTGGTTCATGGTTCTGCAGACTATACAGGAAGCATGGCGCTGTCATCTGCTCCTGGTGAGGCCTCAGGAAGCTTTCAATCATAGTAGAAGACAAAGGAGTCATTGTCATTGTATCTTAAGAGGGGGAGATTCCAGACTCTTAAATAACCAGATCTCACTTGAACTCAGAGTGAGAACTCACTATCTCGAGGAAGGCACCAAGCCATTCATGAGAGATCTGCCCCCATGACTCAAACAACTCCCACCAGGCCCCATCTCCAACACCAGGGATTACATTTCAACATGAGATTTGGAGGGGACACACATTCAAACTATATTACAGTCATATTTTTTACTAGTGGATTTTTTTGTATTTATTTATAAATGAAAGCTAAGCTAATTTTTCTTGTGGATTAGGAAAGTTTATACTGTATATAAGAAATGATGAATTTGAGGGTCTTAGTTTTTGAAATCTTAGAATAAATGCTGATGTTTCAGAGAAGAGATTTAGATCATTCTGAAAGATTTATAAAGTAGGCTTTAGTGGATAGTGGTTGACTGGATGTGAGTAGCAAGGGAGAAGAAGGAGAAAAGACACATATATGTTTCTGCCTTGAGCAATTGAATGAATGGTAGTATTATTTACTAAAACTGGAATCACAGGAAAATAGACAGATTTGCCTGGTGAAGAGAAGTTCAATTTGGTCCTTGGTAAGTAACATTATAAGGAATTCTTATTTCAGGAGTTGGGGGTAGGTGAAAGGGAAACAGCATACCTTTCTATGGGGGTGTGTGTGTGTGTGTGTATATATATATATATGTGTGTGTAACACATGTTAGTTTTTATTATATATATTTTATATATATGCTTGAGATTAATTTTGTAGATGGAAATTGAAGCTGTGGAAGCAGATATGATCACCCAAGGATGGCAGATAGAAGAGGACTTAGGACAGAATTTTGAGGAATATTAGACACAAGCAGAAAAATGGTACTTAAGGAAAAGTAGACAGAAAGATAGGAAGTAAACTAGTTTGGGAGCAAAGAGAAGAAAATATTACTAGAAAGAGGAGATGTTAACAGTGTCAAATAATAGGAGAAACCTCAAATGAGATAAGGCCTGAGAAAGATCCATTAGCTTTAGGAACAAGGAAATCATTGGTGATCTTAGCGAAAAGTTTCCTTTTGTGGTGAAAATAGAAACCATAGTGCAGGGATTGTGAATACATGAAGAAAACTCTTTCAAGAGTTGGTTTTTAAACCAAGGAGAATGGTGGTCATTGGAATTAGAGGAAGGGGTATGTGTGTGTTTCTTAAGATGGGAGACACTTAAATATAGTTAATACTGTTGGGAATGTGTGAGATAAAGAATCTGCGCATGAGAACATAGGAGAAGCCAGTATAATTATGGCAGAACCAAGTTTTACAGAAGACAAGGAGAGAGAGAGAAAGCATCGATTGATGCATTTGAAGATGTTTAAGACAGAGTGGAAGGAAGTTCAGAGGGTACTGCAGACAGGTCTGGCCTGGAGGGAAGCAGTGGGAGATGGCATAGGAAAGACAGGGAGTGAGCACATTTTTATTGCATAAACAACTAAATTTCAGATCTCCCTTTCTTACTATTTGGAGCAACAAGATCAGAACCTTGAGTGGAAGTAGCCACTGATGTGGGTGTGTTCTTATGTATGTCTTCCTAATTCCTGTTTATGAGAATTTTTTTTTTTTTTTAGATGGAGTCTCACTCTCATCCAGGCTGGAGTTAGCAGTGGCTCGATCTCAGGTGACTGCAACCTCTGTCGCCCTGGTTCAAGCGATTTTCCTGCCTCAGCCTCTCGAGTAGCTGGGATTACAGGCTCCTGCCACCATGCCTGGCTAATTTTTGTATTTTTAGTAGAGATGGGGTTTCACCATCTTGGCCAAGCTGGTCTTGAACTCCTGACCTCGTGATCCACCTGCCTCGGCCTACCAAAGTGTTGGGATTACAGGCGTGAGCCACCGTGATTTGCTGAGAATAGTTTTAAAATATCTTTTATGCTAATGACCTGGTAATTTTTTTTTCTGGTTTCCATTAAAGTATAAAACACTTTCTTGACTATGGTGTTTTTGTTTCTGAATTCATTAATTCTGCTAATTTTATTCTTTCCCTTTAATTCAAATTTCCATTGAGGCTCTTTTTATTTTTAATTCCTTTAGGTGGATGCTTAGCACAAATGATATTTTCCTTTTTTCTGAGACAGAGTCTCGCTCTGTTGTCCAGGTTGAAGTACAATGGCAGGATCCTGGCTCACTGCAACCTCCGCCTTCCAGATTCAAGCAATTCTCCCTGCCTCAGCCCCCTGAGTAGCTGGGATTACAGGCATCCAACACCATGCCCAGCTAATTTTTATATTTTTAGTAGAGACTGGGTTTCACCATGTTGGCCAGGCTGGTCTCGAACTCCTGACCTCAGGTGATTCACCCACCTCTGACTCCCAAAATGCTGGGATTACAGGTGTGAGCCACCATGCCCGGCCAACAAATGGTATTTTCATCACTGTTTAACATACATACTTAAAACTTTTTCTGCTGATGTGTTTCTTTCACCCATGGTTGTTTAGAAGTGTGTTTCCTGATTCTTAATATATGGACATTTATTTTTATTCTTTTTTTCTTGAGTTCTAGCTGAATTAGTTAGAAAATGTGTTTTACTGGGCATGATGGCTCATGCCTGTAATCCTAGCCACTTGGGAGGCTGAGGCTGGAAGATTACTTGAGGCCAGGAGTTTGAGATCAGCCTGGGCAACGTGGCAAGACCCCAGTCTCAAAAAAAAAAAAAGGAAAGAAAATGTATTCTTTATGATCAAAGTACCTAACGTTTGTCAAGATATGGTCCATTTGATTTTTTAATGTCCAAATTGAGTTTTAAAAGAGTACATACTCTGTAGCTTTTGAGTGTAGTATTATCTACATGCGAATTGTGACAGATTGGTTAATGCTGTTCTAAAATCTATACCTATTCTGATTTTTTTTTTTTTCTGATTGCCATTCAGGAAACTAAGAGTAGATTTACTAATGTTAGTTTTTGTTTTATGTATTTTGAAGATATGTTATTGGATGCATATTAATTATAAATTGTTTTTTCATGGTGAGTTGAACCTCTGTCATTATAAACTGACTCTCTTTATCTTTAGAAATAATTTTAAAAGCTTTTTTTGCTCTATATTAATATAACTGTACCAGGTATCTTTTTGTTAGTATTTTCATGAAAAATCATTTTTCCTTCTTCTTACTTTCAATCTTTGTGTTTCCTTATATTTTAGATGTGTCTCTTATAAGTATTATGTAATAATTATGTTTGCTTTTTAAAAAAAAAGTTGGGATTGCTTCTAGTATTTATTATGTTTCTTTTGAGTTATATGTCTTAAGTTTTTAATTAATATTTTTTGTTGATGCATAATAGATGTACATATTTTCAGAGTATATATGATAATTTTGATACAGTCATATAATCAAATCAGGGTATGTAGAATCTCTCACCTTAAATATTTATCTTTATGGTAGAAATATTTGAATTATTCTCTTCTAGCTATTTTGAAATTTATAATAGATTAGTGTTAAGTATAGTCATTCTACTGATCTGTGAAACACAATTTGTATCTATTAATAAACTGCTCTTCATCATCCCCCACCCCACCTTCCCAGCCTCTGGTGCCCACCAGTCTACTCTCTGTCTTCATGAGAGCCACCGTTTTTTTTTCTCTTTTTCTGCCTTCCACATATGAATGAGAACCTGTGATATTTGTCTTTCTCTGCTTGGCTTACTTCACTTAACATGATGACCTCCAGTTCCATCTACGTTGCTGCAAATGATAGAATTTCATTCTTTACAATGGCTGAATAATATTTCAATGTGTGTGTGTGTATGTGTGTATACATACCACATTTTCTTTATCTGTTTATCCATTGATGGGCACTTGGGTTTATTCCATACTTCAGCAAATTTTGAATAGTGCTGCAATAAAATGGGAGTGCAAATATCTCTTTGATATATTGATTTCCTTTCTTTTGGATATATGCGCAGTAGTGGAATTGCTGGATCATATGGTAGTTCTACTTTTAGTTTTTGAGAAATCTTCATACTGTTTTACATAATGGCTGTATTGATTTACGTTCCCACCAATAGTGTTTAATAATTGAGCTTACTCTACTTTTTCGCTACATCCGTGTCAGCATCTGTTTTTTTTTTTGGTCTTCTTGATAATAGCCATTCTAACTGGGATAAGATGATGTCTCTGTGGTTTTGATTTACATTTTGTTGATAATGAGTGATGTTGAGCATTTTTAATATATTTCTTGGTCATTTGTACGTCTTTTTGGAGATATGTCTTTTCATCATTTGCCTGCTTTTTAATAGAATGATTTGTTAAACTGTCTTTTAAACTAGGTCACTCTTTCATGTTTCCCAGATCTCTAATCTGAAATTAATTATTTCTATTGAGTTTCTAATTTCAAGTATTATATTTTTCATTTCTAGTTTATTTACTTTCTCAGAAATCTTTATTTTTTATTTTTTATTATACTTTAAGTTCTAGGGTACAAGGGTACAACGTGCAGGTTTGTTACATATGTATACATGTGCCATGTTGGTGTGCTGCACCCATTAACTTGTCATTTACATTAGGTGTATCTTGTAATGCTATCCCTCCCTGCTACCCCCTCCCCACAATAGGACCCAGTGTGTGATGCTCCCCTTCCTGTGTCCAAGTGATCGCATTGTTCAATTCCCACCTATGAGTGAGAAAATGTGATATTTGGTTTTCTGTTCTTGCGATAGTTTGCTGAGAATGATGTTTTCCAGCTTCATCCACGTCCCTACAAAGGACACGAACTCGTCCTTTTTTATGGCTGCATAGTATTCCATGGTGTATATGTGCCACATTTTCTTAATCCAGTCTGTCACTGATGGACATTTGGGTTGATTCCAAGTCTTTGCTATTGTGAATAGTGCTGCAATAAACATATGTGTGTATGTGTCTTTACAGCAGCATGACTTATAATCCTTTGGGTATATCCCCAGTAATGGGATAGCAGGGTCAAATGGTATTTCTAATTCTAGATCCTTGAGGAATTGCCACACCATCTTCCACAATGGTTGAACTAGTTTACAGTCCCACCAACAATGTAAAAGTGTTCCTATTTCTCCACATCCTCTCTAGCACCTGTTGTTTCCTGATTTTTTAATGATCGCCATTCTAACTGCTGTGAGATGGTATCTCATTGTGGTTTTGATTTGCATTTCTCTGATGGCGAGTGATGATGAGCATTTTTTCTTGTGTCTGTTGGCTGTATGAATGTCTTCTTTTGAGAAGTGTCTGTTCATATCCTTTGCCCACTTTTTGATGGGGTTGTTTTTTTCTTGTAAATTTGATTGAGTTCTGTATAGGTTCTGGATATTAGCCCTTTGTCAGATGAGTAGATTGCAAAAATTTTCTCCCATTCTGTAGGTTGCATGTTCACTCTGATGGTAGTTTCTTTTGCTGTGCAGAAGCTGTTTAGTTTAATGAGATCCCATTTGTCAATTTTGGCTTTTGTTGCCATTGCTTTTGGTGTTTCAGACATGAAGTCCTTGCCCATGGCTATGTCCTGAATAGTATTACCTAGGTTTTCTTCTAGGGTTTTTATGGTTTTAGGTCTAACATTTAAGTCTTGAATCCATCTTGAATTAATTTTCATATAAGGAGTAAGGAAAGGATCCAGTTTCAGCTTTCACCTTATGGCTAGCCAATTTTCCCAGCACCATTTATTAAATAGGGAATCCTTTCCCCATTGCTTGTTTTTGTCAGGTTTGTCAAAGATCAGATGGCTGTAGATGTGGGCTCTGTTCTGTTCCATTGGTCTATATCTCTGTTTTGGTGCCAGTACCGTGCTGTTTTGTTTACTGTAGCCTTGTAGTATAGTTTGAAGTCAGGTAGTGTGATGCCTCCAGCTTTGTTCTTTTGGCTTAGGATTGTCTTGGCAATGTGGGGTCTTTTTTGGTTCCATGTGAACTTTAAAGCAGTTTTTTCCAATTCTGTGAAGAAAGTCATTGGTAGCTTAATGGGGATGGCATTGAATCTATAAATTACCTTGGGCAGTATGGCCATTTTTACAATATTGGTTCTTCCTATCCATGAGCATGGTATGTTCTTCCATTTGTTTGTGTCTTCTTTTATTTCACTGAGCAGTGGTTTGTAGTTCTCCTTGAAGAGGTCCTTTATGTCTCTTTAAGTTGGATTCCTAGGTATTTTATTCTCTTTGAAGCTATTGTGAATGGGAGTTCATTCATGATTTGGCTGTCTGTTTGTTACTGGTGTATAGGAATGCTTGTGATTTTTGCACATTAATTTTGTATCCTGAGACTTTGCTGAAGTTGCTTATCAGCTTAAGGAGATTTTGGGCTGGGACGATGGGATTTTCTAAATATACAATCATGTCATCTGCAAACAGGGACAATTTGGCTTCTTCTTTTCCTAACTGAATACCCTTTATTTCTTTCTCTTGCCTGATTGCCCTAGCCAGCACTTCCAACACTATGTTCAATAAGAGTGGTGAGAGAGGGCATCCCTGTCTTGTGCCAGTTTTCAAAGGGAATGCTTCCAGTTTTTGCCTATTCGGTATGATATTGGCTGTGGGTTTGACATAAATAGCTCTTATTATTTTGAGATATGTTCCATCAATACCAAATTTATTGAGAGTTTTTAGCATGAACGGCTGTTGAATTTTGTTGAAAGCCTTTTCTGCATCTATTGAGATAATCATGTGGTTTTTGTCTTTGGTTCTGTTTATATGCTGGATTACGTTTATTGATTTGCATATATTGTACCAGTCTTGCATCCCAGGGATGAAGCCCACTTGATCATGGTAGATAAGGTTTTTGATGTGCTGCTGGATTCGGTTTGCCAGTATTTTATTGAGGATTTTTGCATCGATGTTCATCAGGGATATTGGTCTAAAATTCTCTTTTTTTGTTGTGTCTCTGTTAGGCTTTGATATCAGGATGATGTTGGCCTAATAAAATGAGTTAGGGAGGATTCCCTCTTTTTCTATTGATTGGAATAGTTTCAGAAGGAATGATACCAACTCCTTCTGGTACCTCTGGTAGAATTCGGCTGTGAATCCGTCTGGTCCTGTACTTTTTTTGGTTGGTAGGCTATTAATTATTGCCTCAATTTCAGAGCCTGCTGTTGGTGTATTCAGGGATTCAACTTCTTCCTGGTTTAGTCTTGGGAGAGTGTAAGTGTCCAGGAAATTATCCATTTCTTCTAGGTTTTCTAGTTTATTTGCGTAGAGGTGTTTATAGTATTCTCTGATGGTAATTTGTATTTCTGTGGGGTCGGTGGTGATATCCCCTTTATCATTTTTTATTGCGTCTATTTGATTCTTCTCTCTTTTCTTCTTTATTAGTCTTGCTAGCGGTCTATCAATTTTGTTGATCTTTTCAAAAAATCAACTCCTGGATTCATTGATTTTTTGGAGGGTTTTTTGTGTCTCTTATCTCCTTCAGTTCTGCTCTGATCTTAGTTATTTCTTGCCTTCTGCTAGCTTTTGAATGTGTTTGCTCTTGCTTCTCTAGTTCTTTAAATTGTGATGTTAGGGTGTCAATGTTAGATCTTTCCAGCTTTCTCTTGTGGGCATTTAGTGCTATAAATTTCCCTTTACACACTGCTTTAAATGTGTCCCAGAGATTCTGGTATGTTGTATCTTTGTTCTCATTGGTTTCAAAGAACATCTTTATTTCTGCCTTCGTTTCGTTATGTACCCAGTAGTCATTCAGGAGCAGGTTATTCAGTTTCCATGTAGTTGAGCGGTTTTGATTGAGTTGCTTAGTCCTGAGTTCTAGTTTAATTGCACTGTGGTCTGAGAGACAGTTTGTTATAATTTCTGTTATTTTACATTTGCTGTGGAGTGCTTTACTTCCAAGTATGTGGTCAATTTTGGAATAAGTGTGATGTGGTGCTGAGAAGAATGTATATTCTGTTGATTTGGGGTGGCAAGTTCTGTAGATGTCTATTAGGTCTGTTTGGTGCAGAGTTGAGTTCAATTCCTGGATATCCTTGTTAACTTTCTGTCTCGTTGATCTGTCTAATGTTGACAGTGGGGTGTTAAAGTCTCCCATTATCGTATGGGAGTCTAAGTCTCTAAGGACTTGCTTTATGAATCTGGGTGCTCCTGTATTGAGTGCATATGTATTTAGGATAGTTAGTTCTTCCTGATGAATTGATCCCTTCACCATTATGTAATGGCCTTCTTTGTCTCTTTTGATCTTTGATGATTTAAAATCTGTTTTATCAGAGACTAGGATCGCAACCCCTGCTTTTTTTTCTTTGTCTCTTTTGATCTTTGATGGTTTAAAGTCTGTTTTATCAGGGACTAGGATTGCAATCCCTGCTTTTTTTTTGTTTTCCATTAGCTTGGTAGATCTTCCTCCATCCCTTTATTTTGAGTTTATATGTGTCTCTGCATGTGAGATGGGTCTCCTGAATACAGCAAACTGATGGGTCTTGACTATCCAATTTGCCAGTCTGTGTCTTTTAATTGGACCATTTAGTCCATTTACATTCAAAGTTAATATTGTTATGTGTGAACTTGATCCTGTCATTGTGATATTAGCTGGTTATTTTGCTCGCTAGTTGATGCAGTTTCTTCCTAGCATCCTTGAACTTTACATTTTGACATGTTTTTGCAATGGCTGGTACTTGTCGTTCCTTTCCATGTTTAGGGCTTCCTTCAGGATCTCTTGTAGGGCAGGCCTGGTGGTGACAAAATCTCTAAGCATTTACTTGTCTGTAAAGGATTTTATTTCTCCTTCACTTATGAAACTTAGTTTGGCTGGATATGAAATTCTGGGTTGAAAATTCTTTTCTTTAAGAATGTTGAATATTGGCCCCCACTCTCTTCTGGATTGGAGAGTTTCTGCTGAGAGATCTGCTGTTAGTCCGATGGGCTTCCCTTTGTGTGTAACCCGACCTTTCTCTCTGGTTGCCCTTAACATTTTTTCCTTCATTTCAACTTTGGTGAATCTGACAATTATGTGTCTTGAAGTTGCTCTTTTCGCGGAGTATCTTTGTGGTGTTGTCTGTATTTCCTGAATTTGAATGTTGGCCTGCCTTACTAGGTTGGGGAAGTTCTCCTGGATGATATCCTGCAGAGTGTTTTCCAACTTGGTTCCATTTTCCCCGTCACTGTGAGGCACACCAATCAGACGTAGATTTGGTCTTTTCACATAATCCCATACTTCTTGGAGGTTTTGTTCATTTCTTTTTACTCTTTTTTCTTCACACTTCTCTTCTCACTTCATTTCATTCATTTGCTCTTCAGTCGCTGATACTCTTTCTTCCAGTTGATCAAGTCGGTTACTGAAGTTTGTGCATTTGTCACGTAGTTCTCGTGTTATGGTTTTCATCTCTATCAGTTCTTTTATGGTCTTCTCTGCATTGATTATTCTAGTTATCCATTCATCCATTCTTTTTTCAAGGTTTTTAGTTTCTTTGCACTGGTTACGTAGTTCTTCCTTTAGCTCTGAGAAGTTTGATTGACTGAAGCCTTCTCTCAGCTTGTCAAAGTCATTCTCCATTCAGCTTTGTTCTGTTGCTGGCGATGGGCTGCATTCCTTTGGAGTGGGAGATGTGCTCTGATTTTTTGAATTTCCAGCTTTTCTGCACTGCTTTTTCCCCATCTTTGTGGTTTTGTCTGCCTTTGGTCTTTGATGATGGTGATATACTTATGGGGTTTTGGTGTGGGTGTCCTTTCTGTTTGTTAGTTTTCCTTCTAACAGTCAGGACCCTCAGCTGTAGGTCTTTTGGAGTTTGAGGTCCACTCCAGACTCTGTTTGCCTGGGTATCAGCAGCGGAGGCTGCAGAAGATAGACTATTGCTGAACAGTGAGTGTTGCTGTCTGATTCTTGCTCTGGAAGCTTTGTCTCAGGGTCCCCTCTGTGTGAGGTGTGAGGTGTCAGTCTACACCTAGTGGGGGCTGTCTCCCAGTTAGGCTACTCAGGGGTTAGGGACCCACTTGAGCAGGCAGTCTGTCCATTCTCAGATCTCAACCTCCGTGCTGGGAGATCCACTGCTCTCTTCAAAGCTATCAGACAGGGGCATTTACATCTGCTGAGGTTTCTGCTGCTTTTGTTTAGCTATGCCCTGTCTCCAGAGGAGGAGTCTACAGAGGCAGGCCGGCCTCTTTGAGCTGTGGTGGGCTCCACCCAATTCGAGCTTCCCAGTAGCTTTGTTTACCCACTTAAGCCTCCGCAATGGCGGGCGCCCCTCCCCCAGCCGAGCTGCCGCCTTGCAGTTAGATCTCAGACTGCTGTGCTAGTAATGAGGGAGGCTCTGTGGGCGTGGGACCCTCCGGGCCAGGTGTGGGATATAATCTCCTGGTGTGCAGTTTGCTAAGACCCTTGGTAAAGTGCAGTATTAGGGTGGGAGTTACCTGATTTTCCAGGTGTTGTGTGTCTCAGCTTCCCTTGGCTATGAAAAGGGATTCCCTTCCCCCTTGTGCTTCCCAGCTGAGGCAATGCTTCGCCCTGCTTCAGCTCTCTCTGGTCGGGCTGCACCAGCTGACCAGCACCGATTGTCCGGCACTCCCCAGTGAGATGAACCTGGTACCTCAGTTGAAAGTGCAGAAATCACCCGTCTTCTGTGTCACTCACGCTGGGAGCTGGAGGCTGGAGCTGTTCCTATTTGGCCACCTTGGGCACGCTCCCTCTTTTTTCTTTTTTTAAAAAACGTTTTCTGTTCTCTGCAGTATTTCCAACCTTGGTTTTTGTGTCTTTAGATATAAATATAGTTTGTTTATTATCTGCGCCTGATTCCAATATATTAGGTTTTTGAGTTTGTTTCTGCTTTCTAATGCTTTTACTGGTTGTTTTTTATGATACCTTGTTTTAATGTCATTTTTTAAATTTGAAAAATTAAATAAGGGTTTGGTCTCTGGAATGATAATGTAATTATTCTCCCAAGAGGAACTTTGTTTGCTTATGCTGTGCATTTGAGGTCACTTACAAGTCTGGCACCAGTTTGGGCTAAATGAAGATTTAAAATGCTTTGAATACACCAGTCAAGAGAATTTGGACTGTAACTCTATGCAGTGGCTTGCTTCAGGCTATGGTGTCTCAGGTACAGAATCCCTTGGCCTCCTTTCAGTGCCAAGGCAACTTTCGTTGGAGTTCTCTAGAGGTTGGAAAGATTGGGTGAGTTTACTTTTCTTTCTCTTTTATGTTGCGAATTCAAACTTGTTGTTAGAGTTGGATTGTCTATTAGATCTCCTATCTTGGGCAGGCCTGGACTCTGTCTTCTTTCCTCTTGAATTTAAAAGCTACATTACTGTTTTGCTCTAAGTTCATATTAAAGTCTCTGAGTTATCTAATCTCCTTTTACCATTTTCACTTCATTTTATTCTTTTTTTTGTTTTTTTGAGATGGAGTCTCGCTCTGTCTCCCAGACTGGAGTGCAGTGGCGTGATCTTGGCTCACTGCAAGCTCCGCTTCCCGGGTTCACACCATTTCCTGCCTCAGCCTCCCGAGTAGCTGGGACTACAGGCACCCGCCACCATGCCTGGCTAATTTTTTGTGTTTTTAGTAGAGATGAGGTTTCACTGTGTTAGCCAGGATGGTGTCGATCTCCTGACCTTGTGGTCCGCCCGTCTTGGCCTCCCAAAGTGCTGGGATTACAGGCGTGAGCCACCGTGCCCAACCCATTTTATTCTTTAGAAGGAACAGAAATCAATGTTACCCCATTTCTCCATTTTGCTGATCAGAGGAGCTAATTACAGGCTGAAGGGGTGGCCTGCCCCTCCACACCTGTGGGCGTTTCTCCTTAGGTGGAACGAGAGATTTGAGAAAAGAAATGAGACACAGAGACAAACTATAGAGAAAGAAAAAGTGGGCCCACCAGGGGACCAGCGCTCAGCATATAGAGGACCCATGCCGGCCCGGTCTCTGAGTTCCCTTAGTATTTATTGATAATTAGTATTCCCTTAGTATTGATAATTTCTAATTACCATCTTAGAAAAAGGGAAGTGACAGGATAGTAGGATCATCGTAGGGAGAAGGTCAGCAGTAAGACATATGAATAAAGATCTCTGTGACATGAATAAGTTTAAGGAAAAGTGCTGTGCCTTGATATGCATATGCAAACATCTTCATAAACCTTTTTAGTGCTTAACGAGCAGCATTGCTAGCAAGTCCCACCTTTCGCCCTGAGGCAGTTTTCTCTTTTCTCAGTAAACAGAACATACAATTGGTTTTACAGGAGATGTTCCATTGCCCAGGGACGGGCAGGAGACAGATGCTTTTCTCTATCTCAACTGTCAACAACCGCCAAGAAGCCTTCTTTCCTCTTGTACTAGTCCTCCTCAGCACAGACCCTTCACGGGTGTCAGACTGAGGGACGATCAGGTCTTTCCCTTCCCACAAGGCCATATTTCAGACTATCACATGGGGAGAAACCTTGGACAATACCTAGCTTTCCTAGGCAGAGGTACCTGCGACCTTTGTCAGTGTACATGTCCGTGGGTACTTGAGATTAAGAGAATGGTGATGACTTTTAACCAACATACTACCTTCAGGCACTTGTTTAACAAAGCACATCCTGCACAGCCCAAAATCCATTAAACCTTGAGTCACCACAGCACATGTCTCTTGCAAGGACAAGGTTGGGGGTAGAGTCACAGATTAACAGCATCTCAAATACAGAACAAAATGGAGTCTCTTAGGTCTACTTCTTTCTATATAGACACAGTAACAGGCTGATCTTTCTTTCTTTTCCCCACACAGGCTAAGGCCCTCCCAGGCATGGGTCTCATTTTTCTGCTTCAGTGAATATAGTATCCCACAACATTTTCGTAGGTATAGTTCCTTGGTGTGCTGGGTTAGACTTAGGATCCTGAGAGGCATGACTGTGAGATCTTAGGAGATTGTATTTGTTACATTTGGCCTCTAGGATCATGGGAGCAAGACCCTGCATCAGTCTAGCAAAGGGAAAGTTTTTGGTAAGTTTTATGTAAGTCAGGAAAAACCTTCAATCCGCAGGCACATTTCACAGTCCTTTTTTTTTTTTTTTTTTTAAATCTGTACTCCTCATATCACTATAAAGCTTGGTTCTCAGGATGAGTAATAAGAACCTGTCAGAAGAAACTGGAGGGGCTGGAAGAGCAAGCCTTTGTAGACCATTGTTCCGTTTTTTGCTAAGGAGGTGTCATATTCTTGTGTACCTTCAGCCTCTAGAGAGTACACCGTGGTCCATGATCACTTGAATGTTTCTAGGTGGAACTGAGCTCTACTTGACATTGTGGCACCAAGAAAATCACTTGGATTGTTTTTTTATATCCTGCTTTAGAGAAACAAATTATATAAATCATACCTCGACTAGACACAAGGTGAAAAATAAAATGTTCAGGTAGCTTATCACAGAGTGGATAAGAAAATGTATCATTATAAAAGCCTGATGCTAGAGAACAAAGGATAATAGACACTATCCAAAGAAGATTTGATTGCATACCTTTGCAGTTTAAATGAGGAGCCTGGACTAGTTTTCAATTTGGATTGAAGCCCTCCATTTTCATTTATCTCTCTCTTTTTTTCTTTCTCTTTCTCTCTCTCCTCTCTCTCTCTCTCACACACACACAGACACATACACACACACACACACACACATTCTACTCACACACTTTAACACTTAGGACTACTACTCTAAGCCAAATTGTATTTGGCTCTCTCCTGGCTTTCAACACTGGAGGTTGGCAAGTTGGAGAACTGGTATACTTACCAGCCAGGGAATTCTGTAATCCATGGCCGTGGCACCCTGCTGCTAGAAAAGGAGTAGGATTGGCTCTCCCAAGTGTAGATAATGGATTATAAAGTATTTGGAAAGGCCTTAGAGTACCTTTCTGTTCTGCCTGAGTTCCTCTTTTTCTCCCTCCAGCTTACTTTATGAATTCTTAGTTTTAACTCTGTAAAGTTAATGTTGATTCTAGTAATTCACATGAATAGTTTATCACTTATGCCTGATTAACATGTACAACTGTAATAATGATTTGTAATCATCAGGTACATTATTAAATAAGTGTCAGGTTAATATTTTAAATTTAATATAATATGGTAATTTATCATTCACAGTGCACTTTTAAATAAGTTATTGTGCAACACTGTAACAGGAACATTAATTTAAAAAAATCTAATAACATGATGAAACTATAGTACATACCTTTCCTTATATACAGCTTTTAAAATATGATTCTTAGTGAAGAACAGGAAAAAGAGCCTACTCTGCCTACTACTCTGTTGTCCTCAGGAAGCCAAATGAGTAGAGAGAAGAGGAGATATACACTATTATCGCTTTTGCCCATGAAGAGGCCACCTGCTATTCTCATTTTTGTCTATTAATTTTGACATTGAAATACATTCTAGATTTTTTAAAGTGAGTCTTCTTGAAATAATAATCAGTTTGAACACATTTGAAATATGTATTTCAGTGTATAGTTAGAATATTTTAAATAGATTATAAATCTAAAATTTTAATAGATCCCAAACTTAATAGTTTATAAGTCTTTTATGAGTCAAACAAAGTTAAACTTTTATAAGTTAAAGATAACAAAGTTTATATAGTTGATGTAGTATGGTGGTATCATGGTGGTGATGGTAGGGGTTTTTGTTTTGTTTTAAATGCTGAGAAAACTTTATAAATTTGTGGAATTATTGAATAAACACTAGGTGGTGCAATTGTGCAAGGACCATATAATGAAGTATGCATTTTTTGAAAAAAAGTGTCAGGATGAAATTAAAATTATGGTTTGAAGAAAGTCTTTGGAAATAAGAATTCTCAAAATATTAAAATTGAATGAATCTTGCTTTGCTATTAATTGGTCTGGGATTTAAATGGGGACCTATCTTGTGATTTACACTAGAGGTCTCAAGCTATTGGTATATTGTTTGTATTGCATTTTAAGCTCAACTAACCATACCACCCTCCCCAACGTACGAATAAAGTATATAAAATATAAAAGAAAATATGACGAGAAAAAACTGATCCAATTTGGTTTTCTGTAAAATTTAAATATTAAATTGCTCTCTGACTGCAATTAAAGAGCCTTACCTTCTACTATTTCAAATTATTCTAAAATGCCCTAGGATTTGAGTAATTTTCTGTAATATTATATCTCATCGAGTAATTGTTGATCAGTTAAAACTTGAAAAGTAGCTTTCCTTTTGGCATATGTGTCTTCTTTTATTCACTGAAAAAACCCTTGCATTCCTATGTAAGTTCAAGTTGTTAGATTATAAAAGAGTCAGTTTCTGAAATGAAAAATAATTATTATTGTTTTATTTATATGTTGAAATAAAGTAAAAAAATTTTATATGGAGAATAATTTAAAGCGTTAAGTCTTAATTCGGAGAGGTTTTATTTTCCTTTTAAGTTCTTTTCCAATTTGAGATACAATACTTTTTGGGAATTAAAAAGAAAAGCCATCTGTGTTTTCCAGTGATTTTGTGAGTAATGTTTTTGTTACATTTGTATTTAAATATTTTTCAATATTTTTGAAGCACAAAATGAGGCTGTGTTACCATTTCAAAGCATTTTTTGGTAATCACAGAAAATCAGGATCAATTTAAGTACTTCAGTAGGCTATTTATAACAGACAGAATTACACAAACTATATGTGTATTTGTATATGTTATTTTCCTGTGAATAAGATAATGCTCTCTCAGATACAGAGTCATACAAAACTGATTTTTATACTTTACTAATGTAGTGAAACAATATAGGATATAAATGATTTTCTTTTAAAACTTATATTCTATTAACAACTGTACAGAAATTATAGCATTTTTGGAAATCTAGATTTATGTTTTATGAAATTCTTTCCCTATAATGTTACACTACTTCTCTTCAAGATTACCACCTTTAGTATTTTTCTTTTGAATATTTGACATTTTTATTTTGAGGTAATGTTTCATTGCTTATGAATAAATTATTACACATTTATTTCAGAATATGTTCAAGTTTCCTTATATGTAAGAATAATTAGATTTTTTACTAGTAATTAGCAGAGGAAGTTTGAAGGGAAGAGTTGTTTTCCTTCTGTTTGTGAAACAGATGTATATGTGCACAGACTCACGGACACACATATGCATCAGAGACTGCTTGGGATTACTGTAAGTCCAGGTGGCTGGGCCATTGCTCATGGCTTATTTGATGATATATATTTTCATTTTAAATTTATTTTAAGTCTCCTTTGAAACTTTTGGAATGAAACATGTAATTAATATTTTAAAAATACATATTTAGTATTTGAGTAATGCAAGCCAGTTTTAGACGAAATGTTATAGAAATAATTTGTGGAATTGAAAAATCACTATTTTTATAATAGTTGAGAGCCTTTATAAAGTGACTTGCTGCTTTACAGATATATCCATTATCGCAATTGCCACTATTTAATGGCACCCATAGTAGCTACATTACCCAGGGGGCTGAATAGCCATGAAAATGGGAGTAACCTCTGACCTCAGAAATTGTTCTTTTAAAAGAGGATTGAAACATTGGTGATAGGAAATTTGAATTGCTCTTGCAGCTGCAGTGTTTGTTCTGTGAATACTTAATTTAGTTTAGAGCTATACTTTCTCTTCCAAATCTGTCAGTCTTTCAGAAGCATCAAATTCACTTCAGGAAGAAAAAAAAAATGCTTCCTTCCCAGGCCTGTATTATTGAATGCAGTATTCAGGCTTCAAATAGTTTCATTTAGGTAATACATATAGTCTCAAGAATGGGAGTCCTCACATTTGACACGCTCTGTTAAATATACATAGTTCATTCAAACCCCGTCCAAGATATTGCTATGCAGTCACTTATTTTGGATAATCCTTTTAATGACTATAACTTAACTTCTTAGCTATGTAAGGAACTGGTAGAGAGAGAGAGAGTGTGTGTGTATGTGTGTATGTATGAATTAATATATAAATATGTATATGTGTATATATACATTGGTAAATATGTTTAGGCTTTATAAAGAATTTGGATTTTTTTAATACATGTAAAAATTATTTAGAGATTTGAAAGATAAACTATGTATAAACTGTGAAGGCTTTAGTTGGGTGCATAGAGAGTTACACATAGAATACTCATAAATGTAATGAGATTACTGTGACTAATTCTCACATGCTGACCGAAAATTTAGCCCAAAGAGATTTGGAAGTGTCAAAAAAGCAAGTTGGTCTGTGGTCTTATTAGTTTGACGTTATTAACTAGTTGGTATGGCACTGGCTTTTATATGACTCTTATCCCCTTACCTTTAACATTAAATAATGCATTTATTGATCAGAGAAGAGGGAAATAAGGACAGAAACCCAGCATTTGCTGGTTTAATAACAAATGGGGGAAAATTGAAACATTTGCTATATATTTTAATATTTGTTATTCTACTTTTCATTATGATAAATGGTTTTGAAAAAACACGAAAGGATGTTATGGTGGAAAAAACAGTATTTATGACAGTAATCTGAAATACACTTCTTTTTCAACATTACACAATTAAGAATAATGTGAAATGAAAAAAATGTATAATTGTAACTTATTTTATTATACACCGTATTGCATTATAAATCTTGATAGTAACAAACCATTTGTTTGCATGCAGTTTTGAAAAAAAAAAAGTACTACTGAAGCCCATTTGGGCTAAAATGCTTATTAAGCTGGGCATGGTGGCTCATGTCTGTAATACCAGCACTTTGGGAGGCCAAGGTGGGTGGATCACTTGAGGCCAGGAGTTCGAGACTAGCCTGACCAACACGACAAAACCCCATCTCTACTAAAAACACAAAATTAGCCAGATGTGATGGCACATGCCTGTAGTCCCAGCCACTCGAGAGGCTGAGGGAGAAGAATCACTTGAACCTGGGAGGCAAGGTTGCAATGAGCCGAGATCATGCTACTGCACTCTAGCCTGGGCCACAGAGGGAGATTCTACCAGAAAACAAACAAACAACTAGCCTGGGGAACATGGTAAAACCCCATCTCTACAAAACCAAAAACAAAACACAAAAATTAGCCAGGTATGGTGGTGTGCATGTGTAGTCCCAGCTACTTGGGAGGCTGAGGAGGGAGGATCACTTGAGCCTGAGAGGTTATGGCTGCAGTGAACCGAGATCACCCCACTGCACTCCAGCCTGGGCAACAAAGTGAGACTCTCCAAAAAAAAAGAAAAAAAAAAAAACCACCAACCAACCAACCAAACAAACAAAAAAACCACTATATCAAAATGGGTCCAATTAAAAACTGAAATACAGAATTTAATCATGTTTTAATTATGAAAATGTATAGCATAGTTCTAGTTTGCTTCTTTTTGCATTTCATATTTAACATAAGCAGTTACAGAGACACGATTATAAGCACATATAAAACAGTCTCATGTATTTTCTGGCACATCATTAGTATCTCCTCACGTCTTAAGGTTTAGAGGTGCTTCTTGGTGAACACTGAGTCCATTCCTTAGACAACCATAAGGGGGGTCTTTTATGTCAACAGGTTGCTCTCATTACTCTCCTTATCCCACCATGAGAGGAGGTCTTTATACCAACAAGCTGCTCTATTTGAACAGTTTGTACATAATTATCTACTCTGAAGGTGAACATTTTGTGTAATGAATTTTCAGAATTCCATAACTCTTAATTCATTAGAATAATTGTGTTTGCACTAATTGTTTATACTCTGACTTTATATGAGTTTAAATAACCTAGTCATAAAACGAAATATTTTGATGTTTTAGAATATTGAGGCCAAATCAATATTTGTCTATTGTTTATAAAAATAATTAGTAAATTAAATACTATTTCTAATGTAGAAAACTTGTTTTTGTCTTGAATGTACTTATACATACCATCTTTAAGTCACCTTTAAATAGTGATACCGAAAAGTTTCTATGTAGTTAACAAAAGTAATTGTTTTTAAAATTTAATTCTCAAGAGACTATTCATTACATAGCTCTTGGAACATAACCTTTTCATAGAATATCCTGCTTTTATTTAACATTCCAATGAGAATAGTGAAATTATTAAATTAAGTACTAAAGAATGCAAAACATGTCCTGAATGACTCAAGAGATGACTAATTATTATTTACTCATCCATCTATCTATAAATAAATGGCAATACTTAATGGAATTATTGGTTAACATTCTCTAATTATCTATAGATGATAGAATAGTTTACTGAAAAGAAATATAGTACTAAAAACTTAATTTGATACATGATCAAAGTTTTACCTGAGTTTTATTTTTTTATTTTTTTATTTTTTATTTTAGACAGAGTCTTGCTGTGTCGCCCAGGCTGGAGTGCAGTGGTGTGATCTGAGCTCACTACAACCTCCTCCTCCCAAGTTGAAATGCTTCTCAAGACTTAGCCTCCTGAGTAGCTGGGATTACAGGCATGCACCACCACACCCGGCTAATTTTTGTATCTTTACTAGAGACAGGGTTTCACCACATTGACCAGGCTGGTTTCAAACTCCTGGCCTCAAGTGATCCACCCTCCTTGGCCTCCCAAAGTTCTGGGATTACAGTCGTGAGCTGAATTTTTTTTAAACTGTCATTTGTGGGACAGATCTTATTCAGTGAATTCGGTTTAGTTTTACTACACGTTACAGAAGCATTGGCAATGCAAAATAATTTCTGTCTACTTTCACCTTGTAATATCTGTACAATTTCTCCTTCAAATGAAACAGGGGCTTTAGCTATTAAAAGCCAGATTACGATGAGATAATGCGGTTTTTCACATAAATGTAAATTATGGGTTAGCTGTCTTAGTAGAAAATAGAAATTTAAAAAAACTAATCTAATTGCATATTGGGGAAAGTTTCACTTTTCATCAAATACTATTTTTGATAAAATATGTTTCCTATAAATATTTGAGCAACAAACATTTAAACAATATTCTTTAATGGTATGTTAAAAGTCTAGGAGACTTGGATTCAAGAATTGCAAAGGAGAAAATTGAGAAAAGTCTGAGAAATAGATACCAGCTGTGAATTTTAATGACTGGCATTATATTGTTTTGAAAATATTTTTACTAACCACAGTTATTTTGCAAGTCACCTTACATAATTTTTCAGAAGAGAATAAAAGTGACTGATTTCTATTGATAGGATACTGACTCTCAGAGCTATTATACAATGAAATTCTATCAGGCTAGTTTTATCTTTTCTGCTACTTTATTACTCTGAAAAATATAAATCCTTATAACTGCTGAGTTCTTGTCAGTTTGAAAATACATGTCAAAATATATATGCTTTAAAAATATTTTCCTTGAATGATGCATGAATGTTTTTAAAGGAGGTGTTGACACTAGTGATTTTGATGGTTGATATTAAGCTATAAAGAAAATATACAGAGTGATGCAATATATTTAAAGCAGATTTATGTTAGTATATGCTAAAATTGTTAGGATATGGAAATCATCTTTATAGCTGGGCAACCTTGCTTGTATGAATTTCTCTCCCATAGAATGCGCAAAACAATTTGTCAAAGGCAATTTTTTTATTATAAAGTGATGGCTTCAAATATTTTAAAATTATGAAAGCTCTAAACTCAAGTAGATTTCAGCATTCTAATTCAGTGGGATATTCACATTTCTCAGTGTTTCTTCTTTTTCTATGCTAGCATATTATTGAATTCATGTATAGTAAGTTCATTTTTATTTTAATATCATTTGGGATTCTGTACATCTAATTTTGTAATTTTACATGTTATTTTTAATAATATTGCTGACAGTAATTTATAAATACTTGATTAAAGCTGAGGGATTGATTATCTTTTATTTGTTTAAAGGCAGGGGCTTGAGTTGTGTTATTCTTGAGATCCCTTTCTCAACCTTATGAGTATACTTTTCTATTGTACTTAATGTTCTTTGAAGTTTAAGGTTTATTTTGACCTATCTGAAATTTAAGAAAACCTCCAAAACCTCATTTTTTAGAGCATATTATATGATGATTGCAAATTTATCAGATTCAGATTTTGTCATGCGGGACTTATGTTCTTGTTCAGCAGAGATGGCATTCGTTTATTCATTCATTGATTAATTTATCTGACAGCAAATATTTATAGAACATTTACTATGTTTAAGAACCTGGGTATAAAATAGTAAGTTACCTGTTACGGCTCAAGTTGCTTACAGTTTTGTGGAGGAGACAAGTAAATAGGTAGTTAAAATCTAAGTGTGTAAGATGATGTTATGATTGAGGAAAGCACAAGGAACTCTGAAAGTACCTATGGTGAAACTGGGTTTGCCCATCTAACTGAATCCTAGTGGGGCGTGATGTTGGGGAAAGCTCCCTGGAGAAAGTTTTGGCTAATCTGAGGCCTAGCATGTATAAGCATTAGTCAGGTGAAGGGTTGGAAGAGAGAGGAAAGCACGGATAGGTAAGTGCATTTCAGATGAAATGATATGTAAAAAGGCAAAGAGTCTAGGGAACATGGTATGACTCATAGGACCCTAAGACTTTAGTGTTCAGAGGTGAGGCCAGAGCTGTGAGTAAGGAGATCATTTCATGCATGGTCTTGTGTATCATCCCAATTTCATCCTTGGTGCAATGAGTATTCATTAAGGCTTTTCAGAGAAGTGACATAATTGTTTTTTGGAAAAATTGCCCTGGCAACAATGTGGAGAATGGATTGGAAGGAGTCAAATTAGAGACAGGGATACAAAGCAAGGACTTTCTGAGTAATTACTTGAGAGGCATTAGCGGCATAAACTATGATGGTAGCAGTAGCGATGAAAAAAACTAGATGAATTTGTGAAATATTGAACTAGTAACAACAACAGAGTTGATTTACTAGATGTGGAGGTTTGTGGAAAAAACAGTAGTAAAGGTGGCACAAGTTTTTGGCAAAGATAACTACGTGATTGGTGCTTCCATTCAATGTGATTGGAACCATGGAAGGAGTCTGAAAGCAAAAAATGTGAATTCAGCTTTAGAAATGGTGAGCTGGGCTCCATGGCTCGGGCTCCTAATTCCAGCACTATGGGAGGCTGAGGTGGGCAGATCACTTGAGGCCCAGAGTTTGAGGCCAGCCTGGCCAATATGGCAAAACCCCGTCTCTCTCTTAAAAATACAAAAAAATTGGCTAGGTGTAGTGGTGCACGCCTATAGTCCCAGCTACTTGGGAGGGTGAGGCACAAGAGTCGTTTGAACTTGGGAGGTGAAGGTTGCAGTGAGCCAAGATTGCATCACTGCACTCTAGCCTGGATAACAGAGAGATTCCATCTTAAAAAAAAAAAAAAAAAAAAAAAAGCATGAAGAATCTGAGATTATTACCATGTTTTTTTTTTTTTTTTTTTTTTTATCTTTCCATTTATCTTCCACCTATCCATTAATCCATCTTATTTTCTGATGCACTTCAGAGTATATTACGGATAATTTACCTTTGCTTTTTTAAAAAAATTATACGTTAAGTTCTAGGGTACATGTGCACAATGTGCAGGTTTGTTACATATGTATACATGTGCCATGTTGGTGTGCTGTACCCATTAACTCATCATTTACATTAGGTATTTTTCCTCATGCTATCCCTCCCCCCTACCCCCACCCCACGCCAGGTCCTGTTGTGTGATGTTCCCCGCTCTGTGTCCAAGTGTTCTCATTGTTCATTTCCCACCTATGAGTGAGAAACTTGCGATAGTTTGCTGAGAATGATGGTTTCCAGCTTCAT
This sequence comes from Macaca fascicularis, assembly GCF_037993035.2. Classification (NCBI taxonomy): domain Eukaryota; kingdom Metazoa; phylum Chordata; class Mammalia; order Primates; family Cercopithecidae; genus Macaca; species Macaca fascicularis. Next base: position 58,409,790 of record NC_088387.1, read on the forward strand.
CCATGTCCCTACAAAGGACATGAACTCATTCTTTTTTATGGCTGCATAGTATTCCATGGTGTGTATGTGCCACATTTTCTTAATCCAGTCTATCAATGATGGACATTTGGGTTGGTTCCAAGTCTTTGCTATTGTGAATAGTGCCACTGTAAACATATGTGTTTATGTGTCTTTATAGCAGCATGATTTATAATCCTTTGGCTATATACCCAGTAATGGGTAATGGTAATGGGATGGCTAGTGGGTCAAATGGTATTTCTAGTTTTAGATCCTTGAGGAATCGCCACACTATCTTCCACAATGGTTGAACTAGTTTACAGTGTAAACTAGTGTAAAAGTGTTCCTATTTCTCCACATCCTCTCCAGTTGTTTCCTGACTTTTTAATGATTGCCATTCTAACTGGTGTGAGATGCTATCTCATTGTGGTTTTGATTTGCTTTTCTCTAATGGCCAGTGATGATGAGTATTTTTTCATGTGTCTGTTGGCTGCATAGATGTCTTCTTTTGAGAAGTGTCTGTTCATATCCTTTGCCCACTTTTTGATGGGGTTGTTTGACTTTTTCTTGTAAATTTATTTAGGTTCCTTGTAGATTCTGGATATTAGCCCTTTGTCAGATGGGTAGATTGCAAAAATTTTCTCCCATTCTGTAGGTTGTCTGTTCACTCTGATGGTAGTTTCTTTTGCTGTGCAGAAGCTCTTTAGTTTAATGAGATCCCATTTGTCAATTTTGGCTTTTGTTGCCATTGATTTTGGTGTTTTAGTCATGAAGTCCTTGCCCATGGCTGTGTCCTGAATGGTATTGCCTAGGTTTTCTTCTAGAGTTTTCATGGTTTTAGGTCTAACATTTAAGTCTTTAATCCATCTTGCATTAATTTTTGTATAAGCTGTAAGGAAGGTATCCAGTTTCAGCTTTCTACTTATGGCTAGCCAATTTTCCCAGCACCATTTATTAAATAGGGAATCCTTTCCCCATTGCTTGTTTTTCTCAGGTTTGTCAAAGATCAGATGGCTGTAGATGTGTGGTATTATTTTTGAGGGCTCTGTTCTGTTCCATTGGTCTGTATCTTTGTTTTGGTACCAGTACCATGCTGTTTTGTTTACTGTAGCCTTGTAGTATAGTTTGAAGTCAGGTAGCGTGATGCCTCCAGCTTCGTTCTTTTGACTTAGGATTGTCTTGGCAATGCAGGCTCTTTTTTGGTTCCATATGAACTTTAAAGTAGTTTTTTCCAATTTTGTGAAGAAAGTCATTGATAGCTTGATGGGGATGGCATTGAATCTGTAAATTACCTTGGGCAGTATGGCCATTTTCACAGTATTGATTTTTCCTATCCATAAGCTTGGAATGTTCTTCCATTTCTTTGTGTCCTCTTTTATTTTGTTGAGCAGTGGTTTGTCATTCTCCTTGAGGTCCTTCACATCCCTTGTAAGTTGGATTCCTAGGTATTTTATTCTTTTTGAAGCAGTTGTGAATGGGAGTTCACTCATGATTTGGCTCCCTGTTTGTCTGTTATTGGTGTATAGGAATGCTTGTGATTTTTGCACATTGATTTTGTATCCTGAGACTTTGCTGAAGTTGCTTATCAGCTTAAGGAGATTTTGTGCTGAGACGATGGGGTTTTCTAAATATACAATCATGTGATCTGCAAACAGGGACAATCTGACTTCCTCTTTTCCTAATTGAATACCCTTTATTTCTTTCTCCTGCCTGATTTCCCTGGCCAGAACTTCCAACACTATGTTGAATAGGAGTGGTACGAGAGGGTATCCCTGTCTTGTGCCAGTTTTCAAAGGAAATGCTTCCCGTTTTTGCCCATTCAGTATGATATTGGCTGTGGGTTTATCATAAACGGCTTTTATTATTTTGAGATACGTCCCATCAATACCTAGTGTATTCAGTGTTTTTTAGCATGAAGGGCTGTTGAATTTTGTTGAAGGCCTTTTCTGCATCTATTGAGATAATCGCGTGGTTTTTGTCTTTGGTTCTGTTTATATGCTGGATTATGTTTATTGATTTGCGTATGTTGCACCAGCCTTACATCCCAGGGATGAAGCTGACTTGATCGTGGTGGATAAGCTTTTTGATGTGCTGATGGATTTGGTTTGCCAGTATTTTATTGAGGATTTTGCATCAATGTTCATCACGGATATTGGGCTAAAATTCTCTTTTTCCTGTTGTGTCTCTGCCAGGCTTTGATATCAGGATGATGCTGGCCTCATAAAATGAGTTAGGGAGGATTCCCTCTTTTTTTATTGATTGGAGTAGTTTCAGAAGGTATGGTACCAGCTCCTCTTTGTACCTCTGGTACAATTTGGCTGTAAATCCATCTGGTCCTGGACCTTTTTGCTTGGTAGGCTATTAATTATTGCCTCAATTTCAGAACCTGTTATTAGTCTATTCAGGGATTCAACTTCTTCCTGGTTTAGTCTTGGGAGAGTTCTGTTGATGTCTATTAGGTTTGCTTGGTGCAGAGCTGAGTTCAAGTCCTGGATATCCTTGTTAACTTTCTGTCTCATTCATATGTCTAATGCTGTCAGTGGGGTGTTAAAGTCTCCCATTATTATTATATGGGGGTCTAAGTCTCTTTGTAGGTCTCTAAGGATTTGCTTTATGAATCTAGGTGCTCCTGCATTGGGTGCATATATATTTAAGATAGTTAGCTCTTCTTGTTGAATTGATCCCTTTACCATTATGTAATGGCCTTCTTTGTCTCTTTTGATCTTTGTTGGTTTAAAGTCTGTTTTATCAGAGACTGAGATTGCAACCTCTGCTTTTTTGTTGGTTTGTTTTCCGTTTGCTTGGTAGATCTTCCTCCATCCCTTTATTTTGAGCCTGTGTGTGTCTCTGCATGTGAGATGGGCTTCCTGAGTACAGCACACTGATGGGTCTTGACTCTTTATCCAATTTGCCAGTCTGTGTCTTTTAATTGGAGCATTTAGCCCATTTACATTTAAGGTTAATATTTTTATGTGTGAATTCGATCCTGTCCTTATGATATTAGCTGGTTATTTTGCTCATTAGTTGATGCAGTTTCTTCCTAACATTGATGGTCTTTACAATTTGGCATGTTTTTGCAGTTGCTGTTACCATTTGTTCCTTTCCATGTTTAGTGCTTCCTATAGGAGCTCTTGTAGGCAGGCCTGGTGGTGACAAAATCTCTCAGCATTTTCTTCTCTGTAAAGGCTTTTATTTCTCCTTCACTTATGAAGCTTAGTTTGGCTGGATATGAAATTCTGGGTTGAAAGTTCTTTTCTTTGAGAATCTTCAATATGGGCCCTCACTCTCCTCTGGCTTGTAGAGTTTCTGCAGAGAGATCTGCTGTTAGTCTGATGGGCTTCCCTTTGTAGGTAACCCCACCTTTCTCTCTGACTGCCCTTAACATTTTTTCCTTCGTTTCAACCTTGGTGAATCTGACAATTATGTGTCTTCGGGTTGCTCTTCTCTAGGATATCTTTGTAGCATTCTCTGTATTTCCTGAATTTGAATGTTGGCGTGCCTTGCTAGGTTGGGAAAGTTGTCCTGGAATATCCTGAAGAGTGTTGTCCAACTGGATTTCATTCTCCCCTTCACTTTCAGGTACACCAATCAAATGTAGGTTTGGTTTTGTCACATAGTCCCATATTTCTTGGAGGTTTTGTTTGTTTCTTTTTACTCTTTTTTCTCTCAACTTCTCTTCTGGCTTCATTTCATTTATTCAATTTTCAGTCACTGATCTGCTTTCTTCCACTTGATCGAATTGGCTACTGAAACTGGTGCATGCGTCATGTAGTTCTCATGCCATGGTTTTCAGCTCCATCAGGTCATTTAAGGTCTTGTCTACGCTGTTTATTCTAGTTAGCCATTTGTCGAATCTTTTTTCATGGTTTTTAGCTTCCTTGCAATGGGTTTGAACATCCTCCTTTAGCTCGGAGAAGTTTGTTATTACCGATCTTCTGAAGCCTACTTCTGTCAACTCGTGAAAGTCATTCTCCATCCAGCTTTGTTCTGTTACTGACAATGAGCTGCGATCCTTTGGAGGAGAAGAGGCACTCTGATTTTTAGAATTTTTAGCTTTTCTGCTCTGGTTTCTCCCCATCTTTGTGGTTTTATCTACCTGTGGTCTTTGATGATGGTGACATACAGATGGGGTTTTGGTGTGGATGTCCTTTTCGTTGATGTTATTCTTGTTTGTTTGTTAGTTTTCCTTCTACCACTCAGGACCCTGAGCTGCAGGTCTGTTGGAGTTTGCTGGAGGTCCACTCCAGACCCTGTTTGCCTGGGTATGACCAGCGGTGGCTGCAGAACAGCAAATATTGCAGAACAGCAAATGTTGCTGCCTGATCCTTCCTCTGGAAGCTTCGTCTCAGAGGGGCACCCGGCTGTATGAGGTGTCAGTCAGCCCCTACTGGGCGGTGTCTCCCAGTTAGGCTACTCAGAGGTCAGGGACCCACTTGAGGAGGCAGTCTGTCTGTTCTCAGATCTCAAACTCCCTGCTGGGAGAACCACTGCTCCCTTCAAATCTGTCAGACAGGAATGTTTAAGTCTGCAGAAGTTTCTGCTGCCTTTTGTTTAGCTACACCCTGCCCCCCGATGTGGAGTCTATAGAGGCAGGCAGGCCTCTATAGACTGTGGTAGGCTCCACCCAGTTTGAGCTTCCCAGCTGCTTTATTTACCTAATCAAGCCTCAGCAATCTCCGACGCCCCTCCCCCAGCTTCGCTGTCTCGAAGTTCCATGTCGGACTGCTGTGCTAGCAGTGAGCAAGGCTCCATGGGCGTGGGACCTGGTGAGCTAGGCATGGGATATAATCTCCAGGTGTGCGGTTTGCCAAGACTGTTGGAAAAGCACAGTATGAGGGCAGGATTGTCCTGATTTTCCAGGTACCATCTGTCACGGCTTCGCTTGGCTAGGAAAGGGAATTCCCCGACCCCTTGTGCTTCCTGGGTGAGGTGATGCATCGGCTTGCTTTGGCTCACACTCTGTGGCCTGCACCCACTGTCCAATAAGTCCCAGTGAGATGAACCCAGTACGTCAGTTGGAAATGCAGGATTCACCCGTCTTCTGCATCCCTTATGCTGGGAGCTGTAGAGTGGATCTGTTCCTATTCGGCCGTCTTAGAACCGTAACTGACCACGTTTTCAAAATAACAAGTTGGACTGCCAGTTGCATGGATCCTTTTAGAAAATATGACCTTGGGTCAGAGATGGACAGTTTATTACTCACGGTAACAGAGTAGCTGAGGTATCAACATTTTTGCACTGGCTCTCTGAACCTTAATTACCTTAGGGTGACATGAAGAGGGCCAGATGACACATGTACATGCAGTGTGTTGTTGCATTATAGGAGAGGAACTCCAAGCTTAAGAAACCCAAGTCTTTTATACTGGACATAAAGCATGCCTGCCCTTTGCTCCATTAGAGAAACTAGCTTGATTTTCTAAGGCTGCTTGCTATCTTTGAAAAAATAGTCAAGAACAAAGCAGTGCCTTGCTGGCAGGAATGTGAGAGACCTCTAGAGAGTTATTGTCCAGCACCTCAAAACATAATTTTTATCCTTATTTCACTCATATTCTAAAAATAACAGTTATTTCTTTTCATGGCTGACACTCCAAGTTTATGAGGAAACCTTGTTTCATTAGCTGTGTGTTGTCTTCCCTAATTTGCATTCATTGAATATTTATTGAATACTTTGATACATTGGGGAATATTATAGAGCAAATTTATGTGGCATTCATTCTGGTTCAGGTACTCAAATGAGTAAGCAAAGAAATAATCAGATAGTCCTGGACTAGGATAAGCTCAATAAAGTTAAAACCAAAACAGAAAGTGATAAAAAACTGGGATTGAAGTATGGGGGTTATTGGAGAAGACTTTTAGGAAGAAATAATATTTGCATGGAGATCTGAATCATGAGAAGCAGCCAGTCTTGTAAAAAACACAGGGAAGAGAGTTCTACCTAAAAGAACATCAGATACAAAGGCTCTGAAGCAGGAATGAGCTTGGTATTTTTTGAGGAATAGAAAGCACAGGTTTCTGGAGGATAGTCAGCTATGCAGGAAAATGGTAGAAGATGAATTTGGAAAGGTAGGTCATGGCAAGAGGTTTGAAATTTATTCTGATATCTTTAACCTTTGTTACTTCCCTGTATCTTTCTTCTTAACTTACAAATATTTTAAGCATTTTCCCTTTAAAAAATTCCTTTTCAAACAGTTGCCAGCGCTTCTCCTTTTTCCCTCAAATATTTTAAAATAGAGGAGAATAAAAATATAAACATAACAGTAGTGGACAACAAGAAATAGTGCCATCAAAAATTGTGAGGAATTCCTGAGAGACAGAAGTAGAAGGCTGGAAAACAAGTACTCAAAATGGCACACGAGAAAAAACAACTGTGCGTGAAAGTAGAGCCTCAAAAACTTCAAGACTTGGTTGTAGGGATCTGTGCCTTAAATAGAAGGGCTGGTATGTCTTTTTTCCCAATTCCTCCTCTCTTCTCAAGATATGCACGTGCGTGGGAGAGCACATGTATGTTTGTGTGTACACACATACATACACGCACACACACAGTAGCAACAGCAAGCAGCAGAAGTACTTGCCCTTTCCTGAAATTCAAAAGCCGTGCATACATAAGGTAAGCCACTTATCTGGGAAAGGCTTCCATTGTGGCTGTTGCAGCCTGAGGAAAGAGCAGAACCTGAAGTGACTTGGGACTTACCTATGTTACAGACACGGATGGGAGGAAAAAATGAAAAGGAAAGGCAGCCTTGCCCAGGAGGAAAATACATTAAAGCACTCCAGTGTACCTTACCAGTGTAAAGCTCTTCTTTTTTGCGGTTAGGGTGCCCTCAACTTGCCTCCCTGGCCCTACACATCTTAATGTGGCCACGGCCACTAACATAACGGCAGTCAGCCCTTCTCTCTAGGAAAGACACCAGATGGAGGAAACTGAGCCATGTGCACTCATCAACTTAGATCTTCATTTATAAATATGAATGATAGGTCAGGATCATCAGACCCTTAAGAAAACCAATAGCCGGAAAAAGAAGAACCAAGATGAACAGACAATGGATTTGGATGAAACATAGAATTTAAAGAATAGAAGAGTATCCTTATTGATTAAAATGTATTTTAATCAGTGATGCCAGAAGTTAATAAAATAAGAACAGATCACTATCCAAAAGAAGCAATGAGAAAAAGAGCCTTTTTTGTTTGTTTGTTTTGTTTAGTTTTTAAAATTTTATTTTAGGTTCAGGAGTACATGTGTGGGTTTGTTGTATAGGTAAATTGTATGTCACAGGGGTTTGGTGTACAGATTATTTTGTCACCTAGGAAATAAGTGTAGTACCCAACAGGTAGTTTTTCTGTCCTCACCCTCTTTCCACCCTCCACCCTCAGGTAGGCCTTGGGTCTGTTGTTCCCTTCTTTGTGTCCGTATGTAGTCAGTGTTTAGCTCCCACTTATAAGCAAGAATATGTGGTATTTGGTTTTCTGTCCCTGTGTTAGTTTGCTTAGGGTAATGACCTCCAGCTTCATCCACATTGCTGCAAAGGACACAACCTTATTCTTTTTTTGGTCTGAGTAGTATTACTTTGTGTATCTATACCACATTTTCTTTATCCAGTCTACTGTTGATGAACTTTTAGGTTGATTCTCTGTCTTTACTATTGTGAATAATGCTGTGATGAAGATAAGCATGCATGTGTCTTTGTGGTAGAATAACTTATATTCCTTTGGGTATATACCCAATTGTGGGATTGCTAGGTTGAATGGTAATTCTGTTTTAAGTTCTTTGAGAAATCATTATCTCCCATTGTGTAGGTTGTCCATTTACTCTGTTGATAGTTTATGTTGCTGTGCAGAAGTTCTTTAGTTTAATTGGATCCCATTTGTTAATTTTTGCTTTTATTGCATTGCTTTTGGCATCTTCATCATGAAATCTTTGCGAAGTCCTATGTCTAGAATGGTATTTCCTAGATTATCTTCTGTGGTTTTCATAGTTTTAAGTTTTACATTTAAATCTTTAATCCATCTTGAGTTGATTTTTGTATGTGGTAAAAGGAAGGGGCCAAATTTCAATCTGCTGCATATGGCTAGCCAGTTATCCCAACACTATTTATTCAATAGGGAGTCCTTTCCCCATTGCTTGTTTTTGTTGACCTTGTTGAAGATCAGAGAGTTGTGGGTGTATGGCTTTATTTCTGGGTTCTCTGTTCTGTTCTGTTGGTCTCTCTGTTTTTGTGTTAGTACCATGCTGTTTTGGTTACTGTAGCCTTGTATTATAGTTGGAGGTCAGGTACTGTGATGCTTCTGCCTTTGTTCTTTTTGCTTAGGATTGCTTTAGCTACTCTTTTTTGGTTCCATATGAATTTTAGAATAGCTTTTCCTAGTTCTGTAAAAAATTGTCATTGGTAGTTTGATAGGAATAGCACTGAATCTGTACATTGCTTATGGGCAGTATGGCCATTTTAACAATATTTCCTATCCATGAGCATGGAATATTTTTTCATTGTTTCTGTCATCTCTGATTTATTTGAGAAGTGTTTTGCAATTCTCATTGTGGAGGTGTTCCACCTCTCTGTTTAGCTTTATTCCTAGGTATTTTATTCTTTTTGTGGCTATTGTGAATGGGATTGCATTTTTGATTTGGCTCTCAGGTTGGATGTTGTTGCTGTGTAGGAATGCTACTGATTTTTATACATTGCTTTTTTTTTTTTTTTTTTTTTTTGAGATGGAGTTTCGCTCTTGTTGCCCAGACTGGAGTGCAATGGTGTGATCTTGGCTCACCACAACCTCCACCTCCTGGGTTCAAGCAATTCTCTTGCGTCAGCCTCCCGAGTAGCTGAGATTACAGACCTATCCCACCATGCCCAGCGAATTTTGTATTTTCAGTAGAGATGGCGTTTTGCCATGCTGGCCAAGCTGGTCTTAAACTCTTGACCTCAGGTGATCTGCCCGCCTCGGCCTCTCAAAGTGCTGGGATTACAGGTGTGAGTCACCGCGCACGGCCTGTTCATTGCCTTTGTATCCTGAAACTTGCCCAAGTTGTTTATCAGATCAAGGAGCTTTTGGGCAGGGACCACAGAGTTTTCTAGGTATAGAATCATATCATCTGCCAACAGGAATAGTTTGACTTCTTCTCTTCCTCTTTGGTTGCATTTTATTTCTTTCTCTTGTCTGATTGCTCTAGCTATGACTTCCATTACTGTGTTTAATAGGAGTGGTGACAGATGACATCCTTGTCTCCTTCTGGTTTTCAAGGAGAATGCTTCCAGCTTTTGCCCATTCAGTATGATGCTGGCTGTGGGTTTGTCATAAATGGCCCTTATTATTGTGAGGTACATTCTGTTGATGCCTAGTTTGTTGAGGGTTTTTAACATGAAGGTATGAGGTATGTTGAATTTTATGGAAAGCCTTTTCTGCATTTATTGAGATGATCATGTGGTTTTCGTTGTTAGCTGTTCATGTGATTAATCACGTTTAGTGAATTTACATATGTTGAACCAATCTTGCATCCTAGGGATAATGCCTATTTGATTGTGGTGGATTAGCTTTAAGATGTGCTGCTGGATTTTGTGTGCTGGTATTTTGTTGAGGATTTTTGTGTCTATGTTCATCAAGGATATTGGCCTGAAGTTTTCTTTTTTGTGTGTGTCTCTGCCAGGTGTTGGTATCAGGATGATGCTGGCCTCATAGAATGACTTAAAGAAGAATCCCTTCTAAGTTTTTGGAGAAATTTCAGTAGGAATGGTACTAGCCCTTTTTTGTACATTTAGTAGAATTTAGCAGTCAATCTATCTGGTCTAGGGTCTTTTCTGGTGGGTAGGTTTTTTTTATTACTGATTCAATTTTGGAACTACTTATTGGTCTTTCCAGGAATTTAGTTTCTTCCTGGTTCAGCCTTGAGAGGTTGTATATTCTCAAGAATTTACTCATTTCTTGTAGATTTCCTAGCTGTGTTTATAGAGGTGTTCATAATAGTCTCTGAGGGTTTTTGGTATTTCTGTGGGGCAAGTGGTAACATCCTCTTTGTCATTCATGATTGTGTTGATTTAGATCTTCTCTCTTTTTCTTTATTAGTCTAGCTAGTGGTCTATCTTATTAATTCTTTCAAGGAACCAGGTCCTGGATTAATTGATCTTTTGTATGTTGTGTGTGTGTGTGTGTGTATGTGTGTGTGTGTGTGTGTATTTCCTTTAGTTCAGCTCTGATTTTGGTTATTTGTTGTCTTCCGCTAGCTTTGGGGTTTGTTTGCTCTTGTTTCTCTAGTTCCTCTAGGTGTGATGTTAGGTTGTTAATTTGAGATCTTTTTAACTTTTTGATGTGGGTGTTTAGTCTTATAAACTTCTCATTTAGCATGTTCTCACTCATAAGTAGAAGTTGAACAATGAGAACACATGGACACAGGGAGGGGAACATCACACACCAGGGCCGGCCCGGGCATAGGAGGCTAGAGGAGGGATAGCATTCAGAGAAATATCTAATGTAGATGACAGGTTGTTGGGTGCAGCAAACCGCCATGGCATGTGTGTACCTATGTAACAAGCCTGCACATTCTGTACATGTATCCCAAAACTTAAAGTATTAAACAAACAAACAAACAAACAAAAAACATTGCTTTGGCTGTATCCCAGAGATTTTTGGTATGTTGTATCTTTGTTCTCATTAGTTTCAAAGACTTCCCCTGATTTCTGCCTTAATTTCACTGTTTGCCAAGAAGTCATTCAGGAACAGGTTAATTTCCATGTAATTGTATGGTTTTGAGTGATTTTCCTAGCAATAATTTCTATTTTTATTGCACTGTGGCCCAAGAGTGTGTTTGCTATAATCTTGGTGTTTTTTTAATTTGCTGAGAGTTGTTTTATGCCCAATTGGGTAGTCAGTTTTAGAGTATGTGCTATATCCAGAGGAGAGGAATGTATATTCATTCTATCGGTTTTGGGTGGAGAGTTCTGTAGATGTCTATTAGGTCCATTTGGTCCAGTGTTGAGTTCAGGTCCCAAATATCTTTGTTAGTTTTCTGCCTTGATGATCTGTCTAATACTGTCAGTGGGGTGTTGAAGTCTTTCAGTATTATTGTGTGGTTATCTAAGTCTCTTTGTAGATTTCTAAGAACTTTACTTTATGAATCTGGGTGCTCCTGTATGGGGTGTGTATTGAGCCTTTTACCATTATGTAATGCCCTTCTTTGTCTTTTTTGATTTTTGTTGGTTTAAAGTTTGTTTTGTCTGAAATTAGAATAGCGACCTCCTGCTTTCTTCTGTTTTCCATTTGCTTGGTAGATTTTTCTCCATTCCTTTACTTTGAGCCTATGGGTCTCTTTGCATGTGAGTTGAGTTTCTTGAAGACAGCATATCATTGGGTTTTGCTTCTTATCCAAGCTGCCACTCTGTGCCTTTTAATTAGGGCATTTAGCATGTTTACGTTCAAGTTTGGTATAAATATGTGTGAATTTGATTCTGTCATGTTAGCTGGTTATTATGCAGATTTGTTTGTGTGGTTGCCTTATAGTATCACTGGTCTAAGTGTTTAAATGTGGTTTTGTAGTGGCCGGTGACAGTCTTTCCTTTCCATTTTTAGTGCTCCCTTCAGGACCTCTTGTAAGGCAGATCTGGGGGTAACGAATTCCAAATTCCCTTAGTGTTTGCTTGTCTGAAGAGGTTCTTATTTGTCCTTTGAGTATGAAACTTACTTTGGCTGGATATAAAATTCTTGGTTGAATTTTTTTTTTTTTTTTTTTTTTTTTTTTTTTTTTTGAGATAGGGTCTCACCCTATTGCCCAGGCTGATGTGCAGTGGCACAATCATGGCTTACTGCAGCCTCGACCTCCCCAGGCTCACGTGATCCTCCCACCTCAGCCTTCCAAGTAGCTGGGACCCACAGGTGCACCCCACCATATACCTGGCTAATTTTTGTATTTTTTTTTTATAGAGATGGGATTTCGCCATGTTGCCCAGGCCGGTCTCAAACTCCTGGGTTAAAGCAATCCATCCATCTTGGCCTCCCAAAGTGCTAGGATTACAGGTGTGAGCCACCACACCTGGATGAAAATTCTTTTTTAAAAAAATGCTTAATGTAGGCATCCAGTCTCTTCTGGCTTGTAGGGCCTTTGCTGACAGATCTGCAGTTAGCCTGAATGCGTTCCCTTTCTAGGTGACCTGCTCCTTCTCTCTAGCTGCCTTTAGCATTTTTTCTTTCATTTTGACCTTGGAGAATCTGATGACTATTTGTCTTTGGGATGATCTTCTTGGGTAGTATTTTGTAGGAGTTCTGTGCATTTCCTGAATTTGAATGTTGGCCTCTCTAGTGAGGTTGGGGAAATTTTCTTGGAGGATATCTTGAAATATGTTTTCCAAGTTGCTAGGTTTCTCTTCCTCCCTTTCAGAGATACTAGTGAGTTGTAGATTTGGTCTCTTTACGTAATCCCATATTTCTTGGAGGTTTTGTTCATTCTTTTTTATTGCTTTTTTCTTTATTTTTGTCTGCCTGAGTTATTTTGGAGAACCAGTCTTCAAGCTCTGAGATTCTTTCCTCAGCTTGGTTGATTCTTCTGTTAATATTTGTGATTTAATTATGAAATTCCTGTAGTGTGTTTTTTAGCTCTGTCAGATCAGTTTGGTCTTTCTTACAATGGCCATTTCACCCATCAGCTCCTGTATTGTTTTATTGTAATCTTTATATTCCTTGGATTGAGTTTTTGCTTTCTCCTGAATGTTGATGATCTTTATTCCTATCCATATTCTGAATTCTGTATCTGTCATTTTAGCTAGTTCAGCTTGGTTAAGAACCATTGCTGGGGAACTAGTACGGTGATTTGGAGGTGAGAAGACACTGTTTTTTTTTGAGTTGCCAGAGTTTTTGTGCTGATTCTTTCTCATCTTTGTGGGCTGATGTTCCTTCAGTCTTTGAAGTTCCTGCCTTTTGATGTTTTTTTTTTCTTTTATCCTCCTTGATGTCCTTAGGGGTTTGTCTTGTGGTGTAAGGTGGGTTCAGTTGACTTCTGGATAATTTTAGGGCCCCAAGGCTCAGCTCCTGATGCCTGGGCTGCATGCTCTGACTCTGGGGAGCTGGTATCAGGTCCCCAGATTTGTTCTCTCACCTCTTGAGGTTAGGAAACTTCTGTGCTGGAGGGACTGAGCTGTTCCAGACTACTGGTCACTAATGGTGGTGCCAGCCAAAGCTCTTCATTGGGAAGTGGCAGTGGGCTCCATGCCCGTTTGCATTTACCGGCCACATGGCAGAGTGTACTCTCATAGGCTGTGGCAGGGCACTGGCGGGTGTAGGAGTGCCAGCCTCTCTGTGGGCATTTGCAACAGTGGTGGTTTGGCATGGGGGTGGGGCACTGGCAGGTGTGGGGTTGGCATTCTCCATGCCCATGTTCATGTGGGTGGCAGTGGCTCTGCAGGGCAGAGGGCAGGGCTACTGGTCTCTGTGTAGGTTTACAGTAATGGTTGGAATGGGGTGGGGCGCTAGTGAAAAAGAGGCTGGTGATCTCTTTGTGCATGAACGTGCTGGGGACAATGATGGTGCAGTTTGGGGGCTGGGGCAACTGGTCTCCTTGTGTGCCTTCAGGTTGGGAATAACAGCATGGAGGGGGAGTGGCAGGATGTGCACATGCTGACAGCAGTGGCACAGTGGGGTGCATGCGTACTATGCACTGGCAGTGAATGGGAGGTGAGGTTTGCCCAGGTGCACATGCACCAGCAAAGTGATATGGGGGTGGCCATGGGCAAAGGGGAGTCTGTGGTGGGAGGTGGGCATGAGCAGGTTGGTGTGCATTTGTGGGGTCCGCTCTGCTGGAATGCTCTTACGGTCAGATCCAGCTTTTCCCTGCAAGAGCTATGATGCGACCTTATGTGGTACCCTAGTTGGGTATCCAAGGCTGCACTGTAAGCAGGCGTGGTCAGGCTGGGGCCCCAGGAGAGGCCAGGTGAAGGGGGTGCTCAGGTTGGACTGGCCCTGTCTCATGGGCAAGATTGTCCTGCACTGTTCAGGTCTGACAGTTCCCCTAAGGCTAAAGTCTCCTAGGGGTGCCTGGTGAGCTTTGCGGGGTATGGGCATCCATGGCCATGCTCCACTACAGATGCTCCCACACCAAACCCTCTGGGCTCCCCACTGGCTTTAGTTCTGCCCCTACCACTCCTCTAAGCAGCTTTCCCTGCCAGCTCAAGTATCTGTGGGGGTTATGAAATCTCCTGTTACCAGAATTCCAGAGGTTCCTGGTGAGAGCAGATGGCCATTCACCTGCTCAACTCACCCTGTCTCTAGGAGTCACTGGGGACCGGGAACAAGTCCTGATGTTTGTAGCCATGTGCAGTGTTCCCAGCTTCCTTCCCCTTCAGGTCAGGATTTGTGTCTTCCCTCTGTCCATTCCCAGTGCTTTCCCTTCATCCACCCAGTGCCTTCCCTCTGAAGATCAGAAAGAGGTCTTTGAAATTAAAAATATAATTTTTAAAAATATGAAACTAGGCCAGGCGTGGTGGCTCATACTCATAATCCCAGCACTTTGGGAGGCTGAGGCGGGTGGATCACTTGAGGTCAGGAGTTTCAGACCAGCCTGGCCAATGTGGTGAATCCCCATCTCTACTAAAAGTACAAAATTAGCTGGGTGTGGTGGCACATGCCTATAGTCCCAGCTACTTGGGAGGCTGAGACAGGAGAATCGCTTGAACTCGGGAGGCGGAGATTATAGTGAGCTGAGATCGCACCACTGCACTCCAGCCTGGGCAAGACAGAGTGAGACTCATCTAAAAAAGAAAGAGAGAGAGAGAGAGAAAGAGAAGAGAGAAAGAAAGGAAAAATAATGCTCTCTCTGTGTGTGTGTGTGTGTGTACGTAGAGAGCAAAACAATGTTACAGATCTAGCTACAGATTGAAATAGTAATATGACATATAAAACAAAGAAAGATTTACAGATTTAAAGCTAAAAGACAAAATGTGACAAGGAAGTTGAGACATAGAAGGGCCATCCTGTAAAGGCAATACAACTAGAAATTAAGAAATAAAGGATGGCTTCCTGCATTCTAACCTCTGGCCTTAGGGAACTATTTATATTAGTGGTTGGAATGGGGCCCTGGACCTTGCTTCAACCAGACTCTACTTGTACAAGTTTTATATATTGGAGTCTTATATAATGTTTTATTATAAGAAAAAGTGTTCTGCCAGAAAAAATGTTTGAAAACTATTCATCTATGGGATACATTCAGACTTGTTGCATTTTATCCTAGATTCTTTATAATTTCACCCCAATTTGTCTTTTTTAGGGTAATAAAGGGAGATTATGTAGAAGAGACAGGCAGAGGCAATCTCACATGTGTATATAAGCCAGTGTAAGAAGTTTGAAACATAGGCAATGAAAATCTTTTGAAGGGCATTAGACAAACAAAATGATCTAATTCATATATTTAAAATACACTTTTTTAAATATTACATATAATACATGAACGTGTAAAATAGTGTCATATCTTTATAGGAAATGGGTTATAGGGACTCAAAAGTCAAAATGGGAGTCTAGTCAGAAAGCTATTGAGGTGCTCTAAGCAAGATAAGATGAGAGCATAAACCACAGTGGTAATAGTAGAGATGAAGAAATAGAAAGATTAGGATGTAGTTTAGAAGAAGATGAGCCGAGAAGGGAAAAGAGGACATGAAGTGGTGATGGATAGTGAGATAGACTCAAAAGGCTATGTTTTTATTTTTCTTTTTTTCTCTTTTACTTCTTTCTCCCGCCTTCTTCCCTACCTCCCTGTTTCTCTCCCTGTCCTCATCCCCTTAATAAAAGAGTGAGCAATTTTATGTAGCCACCATGTTGCTGGGAAAGGAAAAAGAGTTTGTATTAAGAGTGGGAAGGTTGCTTACATTTAAAATGCATTGCTCATATTTTAAAAAAGAATATCAGAACTTTAAAAAAAAAAAGATTATCCTCATAGTTTCTGTGCATCAGATATTTGAGAATGGACCAGATAGGCCATTGTGGCTCATGATTTCCTATGAGGTGGCAGTCATCTGGACGCTGACCTGGAGCTGGTGGATTTCCATCCAAGGTGGCTCATTGACATGGCTGACAAAGATGTGCTGGTCATTGGCAAGAGTCCAGCGTCCCCTCCTCTTCACATGGGCTTCTCCACAGGCTCTTTGAGTGTTTTCACAACACAGTGGCTGGCTACCCCTCTCACTTTGGTCAGAGGTGACAGATGTCTGTGAATGAAGGCTCTGAGCCTCACCGAGGACTGTAGCAGCCCCATCATGAGGCAAAGTAGTCAGAACTTTAAAAATAAAAGTAAATAGAAGAAATAAGACTAGTGTTTAATAAATCAGTAGAGTGACTAAACAATAATCTATTGTATATTTCAAAATAGCTAGTAGAGAATAATTGGAATGTTCTCAGCATAAAGAAAAGATAAATTTTGAGGGTGATGGGTATCCCATTAACCCTGACTTCATTATTACACATTTATGAATGTATTGAAATATCACATGTAACCCAAATATGTCTGTTATATATCAAAAAATTGTTGTAAATACCTTACAATGAAGGAAGCATATAGTGACAAAATGATGGGCTTTGGAATTAGACAGATTTATGTTAAAAATATAGCTACATCACTTTTCCACTTTATAAAGTAGGGAAATACTACCTTATATGGTGATTAGAAAATCTTTTTTTTTTTTTTTTTTTTTTTTTTGAGATGGAGTCTGGCTCTGTCGCACAGGCTGGAGTGCAGTAGTGTGATCTTGGCTCACTGCAACCTCCACATCCTGGGTTCAAGCGCTTCTCCTGCCTCAGCCTCCCAAGTAGCTGGGATTACAGGCGTGTACTACCACACCCAGCTAATTTTTGTATTTTTAGTAGAGATGAGGTTTCACCATGTTGACCAGGTTGGTCTCCAACTCCTGGCCTCACGTGATCTGCCTGCCTCGGCGTCCCAAAGTGCTGAGATTATTGAGCCACTGCGCCCAGGGGTGATTATAAAATCTAAATGAGAAAATGCACATAAAGCATTCAGCACATAGTAGGCACTCTATAAATAACTGAGAAGAGAACTTTCTTCTTGATCAAACATAAAATAAGTAACATTAAAACTTTTGGCGATTTTCCAAATTTGCCAAGATTTAGAAACAAATGAATGTAACCACTAAAGGCAAACTGCGCTTTTTCTAGCATAATAAGTTATTTAAATTATAAGTGAGAGGTTAATAACGCCTCACACAAATGCAGTTTTTAGGAATTGGCCATTTCTTTGTAACAGCATTAAACCTTTTATTGAGCATCTTTAATGGAAAGTACTTTTGAGTGTGCCACATATTGGATAACCTGCAAGTCACACTATGAAGTTTATATCTGAGATACCTAAATCATGCTCAGATAACAATTTTGTAAATTAGGTACTTTACATAAGTATGAATTGGAATGTTCATCAAAAGAGAATATATAGTTATCAGTGCTTATGCCAAATCTACCACACACTTATGTGTATTAAGCTGTACCAGAAGAAGTTAACACTCCTCTGGTATAGCTTACTATAAAGCTTTTAATTTATAAATATGTTAAAATATTTTACAGTTATGTATATCATCTAATTTTCATTAGAAAATAACTGACACACAGTATTTATTACCTATTGAAAAAATGGCAGACCGTCCTTTGAATACCTAAGCATCTTCTCATTGGCTGGAACTGACTGTGATGATTTACAGACACACAGCTGCAGCCTGAATTGGCACCAAAACCAATTACTGATGCTGTGTTATTTGCAGCCCTGGCCCTGGCTAATTTCTTTTGAAAGCAGGGTATGGGAAGAGAGGTGGCAAATACAGGAGTGGTAAGAATAATTGATAGTTCATATCCATTCTGTCTTAAAATATAAACCCTCTCTTTGTCTTGAGAATCCTCTAGCTACCACTCTCTCTCTATCCACATCTGTGGCTTCAATTGCAGGGTTGGCTCCTAAACTTGTATTTTCATTCCAGATCTAACTCCTGAGCTCTATATCTGTATTTAGGTGTTTAACGTCTATCTAGCGCTATAACTTAGCCTGCCGTTTTACAGAGCATGTAACTCCTAAATAATAAATGCTAACTGTGGGCAGCCCAGCAGTTTTGTACCTATTTTTAAATGCCAGGTGACATCATGGAATGTTGCAAAGCCAAAGTGCTGAATTATCCTGGAAAAAATCCTAGTTGCATTTATTAGAAAATATTCTTTCATGGAAAGTGCCTGTCAAGGTAATATGATTAGCTGTATCAATGGTGCAACCCATGTAGTTAAACGGACCATCAATTTGAAGGAAGAATAAAAGGAGATGCTCACTAAGACATTAAAGGCATTAGCACAGGAGAGGGCAAAGCACCTGGGATGATGCATTTACTCAATGTTCACTGTTATTCCCATCTTCAAATGTGTTCTGAGTGAACTTGGTAGGAGGTGGGGCACTTAAAAAAATCCATATAGCCCATATATATAGTATAAATAGCCCAGATATATAGTATAAAAGGCCAAAGAATTCTACAAGGCTCATTACTAGCAACAGCATTCATCTTTCCCAGCTCAGCTCTCTCCAGAGGCAACCTATTTCAATTCTTTAGTTATTTCTTCTGGTATTTGCTTCCATGTTTATAAACAACATGCATGTACTTATTTCATCATTTTTAAAATTTTAATTTTTTTTTTTTTTTTTTTTTTTTGAGACGGAGTCTCGCTCTGTCACCCAGGCTGGAGTGCAGTGGCCGGATCTCAGCTCACTGCAAGCTCCGCCTCCCGGGTTCACGCCATTCTCCGGCCTCAGCCTCCCGAGTAGCTGGGACTACAGGCGCCCTCCACCTCGCCCGGCTAGTTTTTTGTATTTCTTAGTAGAGACGGGGTTTCACCGTGTTAGCCAGGATGGTCTCGATCTCCTGACCTCGTGATCCGCTCGTCTCGGCCTCCCAAAGTGCTGTGATTACAGGCTTGAGCCACCGCGCCCGGCCTAAAATTTTAATTTTTTTTTTTTTTTTTTGAGACGGAGTCTCGCTCTGTCACCCAGGCTGGAGTGCAGTGGCCGGATCTCAGCTCACTGCAAGCTCCGCCTCCCGGGTTCTCGCCATTCTCCTGCCTCAGCCTCCCGAGTAGCTGGGACTACAGGCGCCCGCCACCTCGCCTGGCTAGCTTTTTGTATTTTTTTAGTAGAGACGGTGTTTCACCGTGTTAGCCAGGATGGTCTCGATCTCCTGACCTCGTGATCCGCCCGTCTCGGCCTCCCAAAGTGCTGGGATTACAGGGTTGAGCCACCGCGCCCAGCCAAAATTTTAATTTTTAACCTATTACCTTCTTACTTTGAAAGAAGAGAACTTAACTCTGGTGGGGTAGCAAGGGGTGATACTTTTCCTCACCCATAGTAAGAGTTACAGCCAACACTCCTTTAACAAAGGACAGGTTAACAAGATAAAAGCATAGTAAATTTATTTAACCAAAAGTCTTATGTGATACAAAAGCTTTCAGAAATGAAGACCCAAAGATTCAGGGAAAACTGTCTATCATGCTTAGGTTCAATGAAGAACGGACAGTTGTGTAGAAATGTGACTGGACATAGTGGGCAATAATGGTAATAGACTGAGAGGGGAAACCCAGCAGGGCTTGTCTGTTCAGATTCATCTTGGCCTCTCTGTTTAGCATTCCTTCCTCAGAAGTATGGGGCAGGACCCCTGTGGAATGAGGGTCTTCAAGAGAGAAAGGAGAGAGTAACCTTGCTAGGTTTTATGGCTTGCTTTGAGGGAGAGGAGTTCTAGTGTCTGTGACACTTGAGGAAGAGGAATTGTGGTTTCTGTGAATCACTTTTGGGGGAAAAAGAGGAGGGAGACAGGAGAGCAGTAGACATCTGAGATACCTTGCTTCAGAGGCCTTCAAATCCCCTTTAAAGTGCTCCGCATGCCGGAGTGCCATACTCTGAGGTCTAGTGATCTGAGACTCAACAACCCTACTTCAGCACTCATCCTCTCCCCAACATACTTCCTTTCTCCCGTCCAACATGGTTATACCACCATTTTTGGTTAATCAATATTGTATGTTTACATTTTTCTAATGATGTATTCAAAGCAAAGCCCATATAATCATGTAGCATACTATATTTTTTGTACATCTTTTTCCTCTGCAGTAAATAATTGCCTTTACTTTTTAAATATGCTTTTTTAAATAGACCTATTATTCTTCATTCCCAACTTCCCCAGAAGTATAAGTCTTCTTTAAGTAAGTTCAGAAGCCTCAGGCCTCTATTACTCTATAAATTTTATTTTTCCTTGAAGCTATCCCTCTGAAACTTCTTCATTCTCCTGCTTAAACCTGAATTTACTGTCTTCCTCATGAGACACAGATATCCTTGTAGGATTTCCTTTCATCATTATTCTGGAAATTCTTTTTTCTTTGTTCTTGTGTTGAATCCCTTATTTCCTGGATTCTTTTTTTTTTCAAATTTTTAAAAATTATATTTTAAGTTCTGGGATACATGTGCAGAATGTGCGGGTTGTTACATAGGTATACATGTGCCATGGTGGTTTGCTGAACCCATCAACCCAACATCTACATTAGGTATTTCTGCTAATGTTATCCCTCCCCTTTCCCCCCAACTCCCAACAGGCCCCAGTGTGTGACATTCCCCTCCTTGTGCCCATATGTTCTCATTGTTCAAGTCCCACTGACGAATGAGAACATGAGGTGTTTGGTTTTCTGTTGCTGTGTTAGTTTGCTGAGAATGATGGTTTCCAGTTTCATCCATGCCCCTGCAAAGGATGTAAACTCATTCATTTTTTTTGACTGCATAGTATTCTCTGGTGTATATGTGCCACATTTTCTTTATCCAGTCTCTTTATGGTAGAATGATTTATAATCCTTTGGGTATATATCCAGTAATGGGATTGTTGGATCACATTGTATTTCTAGTTCTAGATCCTTGAGGAATCGCCACATGGTCTGACACAATGGCTGAATTAATTTATACTCCCACCAACAGTGTAAAAGCGTTCTTGTTTCTCCACATCCTCTCCAGCATCTGTTGTTTCCTGACTTTTTAATGGTCACTATCCTAACTGGCGTGAGATGGTATCTCATTGTGGTTTTGATTTGCGTTTCTCTAATGACCAGTGATGATGAGCTTTTTTTCATATGTTTGTTGGCTGCATAAATGTCTTCTTTTGAAAAGTGTCTGTTATATCATTTGCCCTCTTTTTGATGGGGTTGTTTCTTTTTTTGTAAATTTAAGTTCTTTGTAGATTCTGGATATTAGCCCTTTGTCAGATGGATAGATTGCAAAATTTTTCCCCCATTCTGCAGGTTGCCTGTTCACTCTGATGATAGTTTCTTTTGCTGTGCAGAAACTCTTCAGTTTAATTAGATGCCATTTGTCAATTTTGACTTTTGTTGCAATTGCTTGTAGTGTTTTAGTCATGAAGTCTTTGCCCATGCCTATGTCCTGAATGGTATTACCTAGGTTTTCTTCTAGGGTTTTTATAGTTTTAGGTCTTACATTTAAATCTTTAATCCATCATGAGTTAATTTTTGTATAAGGTGTAAGGAAGGGGTCCAGTTTCAGTTTTCTGCATGTGGCTAGCCAGTTTTCCCAACACCATTTATTAAATAGGGAATCCTTTCCACATTGCTCGTTTTTGTCAGGCTTGTCAAAGACCAGATAGTTGTAGATGTGTGGTATTTTTTCTGAGGCCTGTGTTCTGTTGCCTAGGTCTATATATCTGCTTTGGTACTAGTACCATGCTGTTTTGGTTACTGTAGCCTTGTAGTATAGTTTGAAGTCAGGAAGCGTGATGCCTCCAGCTTTGTTCTTTTTACTTAGGATTGTCTTGGGTATACGGGCTCTTTTTTGGTTAAATATGAAATTTAAAGTACTTTTTTCTAATTCTGTGAAGAAAGTCAGTGGAAGCTTGATGGGAATAGCATTGAATCTATAAATTACTTTGGGAAGTATGACCATTTTCATGATATTGATTCTTTCTATCCATGAGCATGGAATGTTTTTCAATTTGTTTGTGACCTCTCTGATTTCCTTGAGCAGTGATTTGTAGTTCTCCTTGAGGAGGTCCTTCGCATTCCTTGTAAGTTGTATTCCTAGGTATTTTATTCTCTTTGTAGCAATTGTGAATGGGGTTTTGCTCATGATTTGGCTGTTTGTCTATTGCTGTTGTTTAGGAATGCTTGTGACTTTTGCACATTGATTTTGTATCCTGAGACTTTGCTGAGGTTGCTTATCAGCTTAAGGAGATTTTGGGCTGAGACGATGGGGTTTTATTTATTTATTTATTTTTTCAGACGGAGTCTTGCTCTGTTGTCCAGGCTGGAGTGCAGTGGCATGATCTCAGCTCACTGTAACCTCCGCCTCCCAGGTTCAAGCGATTCTCCTGCCTCAGCCTCCCGAGTAGCTGGGACTACAGGCACCACCACCACACCTGGTGAATTTTTTTTGGGTATTTTTTAGTAGAGACAGGGTTTGCCACGTTGGCCAGGCTGGTCTTGAATGCCTGAACTCGTGATCCGCCTGCTTTGGCCTCCCAAAGTGTTGGGAGTACAGGCGTGAGCCACCACGCCAAGCCAGATGATGGGGTTTTCTAAATACACAATCACGTCATCTACCAACAGAGATAATTTGACTTCCTGTCTTCCTATTTGAATACCCTTTATTTCTTTTTCTTTCCTGATTGCCCTGGCCAGAACTTCCAATACTGTGTTGAGTAGGAGTGGTGAGAGAGCGCATCCTTGTCTTGCGCCGGTTTTCAAAGGGAATGCCCATTCAGGATGTACTGGCTGTGGATCTGTCATAAATAGCTCTTGTTATTTTGAGATATGTTCCACCAATACCTAGTTCATTGAGTGTTTTTAGCATGGAGGAGTGTTGAATTTTATCAAAGGCCTTTTCTGCATCTATTGAGATAATCGTGTGTTTTTTGTCATTGGTTTTGTTTATGTGATGAATTATGCTTATTGATTTGTGTATGTTGAACCAGCCTTGCATCCCAGGGAGGAAGCTGACTTGATCGTGGTAGATAATCTTTTTAATGTGCTGCTGGGTTCGGTTTGCCAGTATTTGTATAAGGATTTTCGCATTGATGTTCATCAGGGATATTGGCCTGAAATTTTCTTTTTTTGTTGTGTCTCTGCCAGGTTTTGGTATGAGGATGATGCTGGCCTCATGAAATGAGTTAGGGAGGAGTTGCTTTTTTTTATGTTGTTTGGAATAGTTTCAGAAGGAATGGTACCAGCTCCTCTTTGTACCTCTGGTAGAATTCGACTGTGAATCCGTCTGGTCCTGGACTTTTTTTGGTTAGTAGGCTATTAATTACTGCCTCAATTTCAGACCTTGTTTTTGGTCTATTCAGGGTTCAACTTCTTCCTGGTTTAGTCTTGGGAGGGTATATGTGTCCAGGAATTTATCCATTTCTTCTAGATTTTCTAGTTTATTTGTGTAGAGGTATTTATAGTATTCTCTGATGGTAGTTTGTATTTCTGTGGGATCAGTGGTGATCTCCCTTTATCTTTTTTTATTGTGTCTATTTGATTCGTCTCTCTTTTCTTCTTTATTATTCTCTATAGCGGTCTATCTATTTTGTTAATTCTTTCAAAAAAAAAAAAAAACCGGCTCCTGGATTCACTGATTTTTGAAGGGGTTTTTGTGTCTCTATCTACTTCAGTTCTGCTCTGATCTTAGTTATTTCTTGTCTTGTGCTAGCTTTTGAATTTGTTTGCTCTTCTCTAATTATTTTAATTGTGATGGTATCACAATTTTAGATATTTCCTGCTTTCTCCTGTGGGCATTTAGTGCTATAAATTTTCCTCTAAACACTGCTTTAGCTGTGTCCCAGAGATTGTGGTACATTGTGTCTTTGTTCTTATTGGTTTCAAAGAACTTATTTATTTCTGCCTTAATTTTGTTATTTACCCAGCAGTCATTCAGGAGCAGGTTGTTCAGTTTCCATGTAGTTGTGTGGTTTTAAGTGATTTTCTTAATCCTAAGTTCTAATTTGATTGCACTGTGTTGTGAGAAACTGTTTTGATTTCCATTCTTTTACATTTGCTGAGGAGTGTTTTACTTCCAATTATGTGGTTGATTTTAGAATAAGTGCTTTGTGGTGCTGAGAAGAATGTGTATTCTGTTGACTTGGAGTGGAGAGTTCCGTAGACGTCTATTAGGTCTGCTTGGTCCAGAGCTGTGTACAAGTCCTGTATATCCTTGTTAATTTTCTGCCTTGTTGATATGCCTAATATTGACAGTGGGATGTTAAAGTCTCTCACTATGATTGTGTGGGAGTCTAAGTCTCTTTGTAGGTCTCTAAGAACTTGCTTTATGAATCTAAGTGCTCCTGTATTGGGTGCATATATATTTAGGATAGTTAGCTCTTCTTGTTGAATTCACCCCTTTACCATTATGTAATGCCCTTCTTTGTCTTTTTTGATCTTTGTTGGTTTAAAGTCTGTTTTGTCAGAGACTAGGATTGCAATCCCTGCTTTTTTTGCTTTCCATTTGCTTGATAAATATTCCTGCATCCCTTTATTTTGAGCCTATGTGTGTGTCTTTGCATGTGAGATGGGTCTCCTGAACACAGCACACTGATGGGTCTTGTCTCTATTCCGTTTGCTCATCTGTGCCCTTTAGTTGGGGCATTTCACCAGTTTACATTTAAGGGTAATATTGTTATGTGTGAATTTGATCCTGTCATTATGATGTTAGCTAGTTATTTTGCCTGTTAGTTGATGCAGTTTCTTGATAGTGTCGATGGTCTCTAGATTTTGCTTTGTTTTTGCAGTGGCTGGTACTGGTTTTTCCTTTCCATATTTAGTGCTTCCTTCAGGCCTCTTATAAGGTGGGCCTGGTGGTGACACAATCCCTCAGCATTTGCTTGTCTGTAAAGGACTTTATTTCTCCTTCACTTATGAAGCTTAGTTTGGTTGCATATGAAATTCCGGGTTGAAAATTCTTTTCTTTAAGAAAGTTGCTTATTAGCCCCCAGTCTCTTCTGGCTTGTAGGATTTCTGCGGAGAGATCCGCTGTTAGCCTGATGGGCTTTCCTTTGTGGGTAACCCGACCTTTCTCTCTGGCTTCACTTAACATTTTTTCCCTCATTTCAACCTTGGTGAATCTGATGATCAGTTGTCTTGGGGTTGATCTTCTTGAGGAGCATCTTTATGGTGTTCTCTGTATTTCCTGAATTTAAATGTTGGCCTGTCTTGCTAGGTTGGGGAAATTCTCCTGGAAAATACGCTGAAGAGTGTTTTCCTACTTGGTCCCATTTTCCCCGTCACTTTCAGGTACACCAATCAAATGTAGGCTTGGTCTTTTCATACAGTCCCATATTTCTTGCAAGCTTTGTTTGTTCCTTTTCATTCTTTTTTCTGAAATCTTGTCTTCACACTTTATTTCATTAAGTTGATCTTCAATCTCTGAAATCCTTTCTTCCGCTTGATCAATTCAGCTATTTATACTTGTGTATGCTTCACGAAGTTCTCGTGCTGTGTTTTTCAGCTCCATTAGGTCATTTATGTTCTTCTCTAAACTGGTTATTCTAGTTAGCAATTCCTCTAATTTTTTTTCAAGGTTTTCAGCTTCCTTGCATTGTGTTAGAACATGCTCCTTTAGCTCAGTGGAGTTTGTTAGTACCCACCTTCTGAAGCCTACTTCTGTCAATTCGTCAAACCCATTCTCCGTCCAGTTTTGTTCCCTTCCTGGATTCTATATCATCCTCCTTCTTGGGTTTATTTCATCCTTTGGTGAGACACATCCTCCAGTAACTTCCTTAAAAATAATACATGATTGTTAATTTTTGAGACTTTGGCCCTCTGAATGTTTTTTTCTAACCTCACACTCAAGGGACAATTTGGCTAGATATAGAATTATAGGTAGTAAATAATTTTCTTTCAGAAATTGAAAGCACAACTGCTTTGTCTTCTAACAACTCCCAGTGTTGCGATTGAGAAAGTCTGTTGCCCTGATCCTTTTTATGTGACCTATTTTTTTCCCTTCTCTGCAAACTTTTAGTATATTTGATTTATCTCCAGTGTTTTGAGATTTCACAGTAATATGCATAGGGATTGTATCTTTTGTAATTCATTGTATTGGGTACTTAGCGATTTCTTTCAACAGAGAAGGTCATGTACTTCAGTTCTGGGGAATTTTCTTGCATTATTTCTTCATAATTTCTTTTCTTCCATTGTGTCTGTTTTTTGTCTTAGTCTGATGTCTAATAATCACTGGGACTGATGACCCAAACTCCTTCTCTCTCTCTCTTTCTCTGTGTGTTTCTTTTTTTCTTTCTTTTTTTTCTACTTCCTCAAAAGTATCTTTTAAATCTTCTTTTGTTTGATTTTGTTTTGGCTCTCATATTTTTATTTCCAGAAGTTCCTTTTCTCCCTATTTTCAGCATAGCCTTGCCACTCTCAGCAATGTTTTACTTCTTAAGATGTTGCTTTGATATAATCTCTCGAGAGTCCATTTTCAATTTTCTTCTGTGGTAGGGAGAGATCATTGGCCAACTGTGATGGCAGGGAAGAGCACCTAGAATTCTAAGTATTATATCCATAGACTTTCAAACAGTTCTCTTGTTTTCAGTTCTAAGCACAGCCATTTCTTCAGAAGTACTTGGTGCTTCCAGTTTCTGAGCTTCTCTAGGGTTCCAGTACATGTGCTTTTTGACTTCATCCACCCTGCCATTGGTACTTGCTTTCTGCTTTCTCAGATTTATTGTCAGTTATCTCTTGCCCATCTGCTTTTTACCCTCCAAAATTTTGATGACATCTGTTTTGTGGTTACCTTGCCACTAATTCCTTTGCCTTGTGAGGTTTTTTTTTTTTTCTCTCCTTTGTCATTTTTGTGAGAATTTGGAAGGGCATGCAGATAACTACATGTGCTCAATCCCCCATCTTTTTTCAGATGGTCCTCTATGTAGGACTTTGTATATGTTGCCAAGTCATTTGGAGCTGGTCTTGCTGCCAAAGGAAATCAAGCACTGGCATATATACTGTGTTTCCTTGTTTCTAATTTACCATTGGTTGTAAGGTACTGTTTATTTAGGTGCAAGTTTGATGAAAACAACACTATATTAAATATACACATTGATTATAAGATACATAAAATTTCAGAAACTCTCAAGTGTGAATTACAGTGACTTTAGAATTAGTAAATTTTTGTGGATCACATGCTTGATATTCATTTTCTTTAAAGAAGTTTCAGGTTCTGAAAATGAATATATGATTTCTATTTTTATTGCGATAGAGATTTTGTTAGATACTAGAAATTATAACTCTCTTCTTTGTACTAAATTCCTGGACATGGTTCTATTTTATTTGCCATACTCTGATGTAATTGTATTCATTATTTTTCTCCTCCATCCCCAAGCTCCCCACTAAGTTTTGATCTCCTCAAGAACAAGTTCTTTGGCTTGTTAACTTCATGTTGTGAATGCCTAGCATGGTGCCGCTCAGTGGTTGCACTTAGTAGATGCTTTGGAAATGTAGGTTGAACCACACTAAAAATAATTGGAAGATAAAATGATATCCAGTGAAACTTCTTTTTTTCACATAGGTATTTTTGAGATCAGACTCATTATTTTAAGGATATTGAATATTCATGAAAGAGAAACACATTTATTGAACAATTATTTGCTACAAATTTTCAAATATGTTTTTCCATTTACTCTTCTATGTCTTAATATAGAACTAAAAAAGCATAGGAAACATTTTTGTTAACCTTAACTTGTTTGGGCTTTAGGGCAAAACATGATCGTAATCTAGAATCTTCCTTATTTTATTCTACTGATTTTTAAATATCAGGGAATAATTTCCTACTATATTAGGGCATTAACATTTTAAGCTGATGATGTATGCCTGTGTTAAATATATTATGGTGAAATTGATCCCTTCTCAGGGGACCTTGGTGGTTTATTCACAGGCTTTCATTTCAATAAGAAAAGGCTGTTCTTTCCTAAGTTATCTACTTTGGTTCTCTATTCAACCATTGAAACAAAATACTAAAAATTTTATATAACTGAGAACACTGTGACAAACTGTTAGTAAAGTTGAAAGCAAACAATCAGGGAAGAAAGTGAAGGAAGATCCAATTACAATATTAAAGAATTCACTGAAGAATTCTTATAAATTGTGACTATTTAGGGCTTGTTTACATTTCATTAAGAACTTGCCATAAAGACTAAGGGGCTGAGAACTTAATGGGTGCCACTACCAAATAAGGGTAGTCAAAATAGAAATAAATCTTCTGCGATATAACACGGTAACTTAACAGGAAGACTTTATTTACCAATCAGCCATAAATATTAATGATTCATATCGGAGTTTACTTTTATATCATCTGTGAAGTTTGCTAGGCAATAGTGGGAAGATTCTTTAGGGCATAAGAAATATCAAATTTAATCCAATATTTAGATACATCAATTTACTTATAAACTATTGATATACTAATTTAAAATACTCCTTAGTCATTCAGTTAACTTTCTCCAAGAGCTTTCTAAGCAAAGTAAATTAAAATAAAAGTTTGTCAGAAGATAGTTTCCATAGATATCCCTTTCCATGGATTAATTATACAAGTCTAAACTGACATTTGTCTCAGGGGTCAAAAGGCTCCATTTAGCATAGCACTTAGGCAGAGGGAAAGAGAGTTGAAAGAGCACTGCACAGATAATCTGTGGACAGAAATTTTAGTCCTAATTGTTTCTCTAACAAGATGATTGAATTTGTACAAATTACCCTCATAGATTTCAGTTTCCATATTTGTAAATTAAGGGGTTTAGGGCCTGTCAGAGTTGATTTATGGGAGAGGAGGCACATGGACTCTTTGGAGAAACTGCTATTCCCTGCCCAGAAAAATAGTTTTAAGAATACATGAAAAAATATGTAACACACACACACACACACACACACACAATTTGGTACATAATTTCAGAAGGCTCTTGTGAGGATTAAATGAAGTAATGAATATAAAGTGCATTTAGTAGGTATTTTAAAATGTTATCCACCTTTCTCTTCCCCATGTTAGGAGGGTTCTTTAACTTCTAAGTTTTTCTAGAAGCCATAGAAAACAGTTTTTCAGGTCTCTTTTGGAAAAGAAATATTTAAAAGTATACAACTATCAAGTTGCATGAGATATTTCACTTTTTATAAGAAGCCATTTCTTTCAGCACTTACTAGAGTTTGTTTTTCAGAGGAGTGGGTAGCAATCTGTCATCAAAGTGTTGACAAGTGAAATCTGACAAGGTAGAGGTGGTATAGCTGCGGGCCACTCCAAAATTTTCCACTATCTTTTCTATGTGTAGATAAAGGATTTCTCTTATTTTTTTCATTCTAGCTCACTTCATAACAGTCTTTGATTTCTATGCTTTTCAAAACAATAACCTTGAATTGACAAATTATTTTGATATTTAAGCATTGGTTTAGATAAGAGCATTTCAGTGTTCTCTTGCCTTTATTTTAGCTATTTAGGAGTTATTCCTGAAATTCAATTTATTTTCTCTTCAAAGTTACATTTTTTTTTCTATTTATTCAAGTGTAGCATAAAATTATACTTACAGAGTTTTAATCTAGAATTAATTATCATTGTTACATTGCTAACATTTATGTTTTCTATGTCCGTTTATTGTTGTGGTTGAGGTACATCCTAAAAAGAATGAAGTTCATATTTTTGAAGGTCAGAAAAGTAGGTATCTGTGTTGAGTGGAGGTGGTAAGAGAGGATGATGATGATTATTGTTATTTGCTTATGCAGGCATACTTCCCCCCAATGCCTGATATAAACTATTGCAGTTATTTTTTGAGGTCATGGAAAAAATGCACTTCAACTAGATACAAGTCTCTTTGGGATAATGGAAAATTGTGTGCAGCAAAATATTTAAAATGAGCATTAGCAAACAAGATGTTTGTATTAATAGGAACCTAGAAAATGACTATGCAAAGGTCAGCACCGATCTTTAAATATTAGTGAAATTTAATTTGTTGCATGTAATGAGTAGAAAGAAGAGGAAGCAGACCACAATGAAGAAGCCATTGATAAATTGTCTAAATGTCAAAACTGCTTATAATATGGAAAATGTTAAATTGACAAGATCTATTTGATTAAGTGAATTAAACCGTTTGAACAATGCCCTAGAGAAATATTTTCCAAATTTAACTATAACAGAAGATTTTTAAAGATTTTTGCCACAATTTCTTTGAGGAAAGTGAAGTGATTCCCACTTTTCTTTCTAGGCATAGAATTTGTTCTAACCGCTTTTAGTAAGAATGATGCACAGATTATCTTGGAACATAGAAATCTGTCACCTTTTGCTTCATGTTGAAATAGCATCGTCTGACCAGTGGTTAGCAGCTGTGAAGAACCACAGTCTGGCTGGGGTCTAAATCTCTGGCACTTTGCATAGCACTAGCTTAATTGAGTTTAAAGAGCTTTTTATATTATGCCCAGTTTTTTTTTTTAAATCCGTTTCTACATTCTCTTATTTTCTTCATATATAATGTTAGTGAAAAAAATTTTAAATGACTAAACATGCACAAACTTCATAACAAAGAATTAATATTATTCATACACACATAGGGATAAGGAACTTAATAGAAAGATGAGCAAAATATAGGAACAGGTAATTTATAGAGGGAACAAATTGTTTTAAAAATCCATAAAAAGATATTTGGTTTCATTAATGAATGGAAAAATGAAACTTAAAATTACAAGATAAATTTTCACCTACCAGGTTGGCAACAACTTAAAACTTGGATAGTGCTGCATGCTGTTGAGGATATTGGAAAAAGTACAGTCATGTTATGGGTGGAAATGTAAATTTACCAATCATTTTGGAGGCTAATTTGGCAATACCTATCAAAATGTAAAGTGTGCATGTATATTTTCATGGTTATATTATTTGTAAGGCAAAAATTAGAAACAGATTGTTTATTAAGAGAATGGATAAGTCAATTATGGTCACTATTCAATTGAACATATTGTGGCTATTAAAAACTTAGGTAGATCTATCTGTTTATGCTAACAGAGTATCCATGATGTGGTGTTCAGTGAACAAAGCAAATTGTATATCTAAAAAAAATTTTATCTTTATGAAAATGCAAAACAAACAAGTCAGTATGGGTGTGCATGTGTTGTAAGTACATTTAGAAAGTCTGGAAGGCCACATGCCACACTGTGCAGTGGCTTCCTTCAGAGTGAGGAGGGCAGCTTGGAGGAGAACACATTAATTTTTACATCAAATACTTCTGTATGTTTGCATTTTTTAAAAAACAATAAGTACGTGTTACTATTGTAATGTTAAAACCTGAAAGAAACAAAAGACCTGTTGGGCCTGGTGGCTCACACCTGTAATTCCAGCACTTTGGGAAACTGAGGCTGGCAGATTACCTGAGGTCAGGAGTTTGAGACCAGCCTGGCCAACATGGTGAAATGCTGTCTCTATTAAAAATACAAAATTAACCTGATGTGGTGGCTCACACCTGTAATCCCAGCTACTTGGGAGACTGAGGCAGGAGAATCGCTTGAAACTGGGAGGTGGAAGTTGCAGTGAGCTGAGATCGCGCCACTGCACTCCTGCCTGGCTGACAAGAGTGAAACTCCATCTCCAAAAAAGAAAGAAACAAACAAAAGACCACACAGAGGCCTAATGCATTTAAAAGGGTTTTTTTTTTTTTTTTTTTTTTTTTTTTTTTTTTGAGACTTGGTCTTGCTCTGTCACCTAGGCTGGAGTGCAGTGGCAGGATCATAGCTCATTGCACTCTCCAACTCCTAGGCTTGAGCCATCCTCCTCTCTCAACCTCCTGAGTAGCTAGGTATACAAGCAAGTGCCACCATACCTGCCTAATTTTTATTTATTTTTTGTAGAGACAGGGTCTTACTATGTTGCTCAGGCTGATCTTGATCTCCTGACTTAGAGCAATCCTTCTACCTCGGCCTCCTAAAGTCCTTGGATTATAGATGTGAGCCTCTGCACCTGGCTTTCTGTCTTCATTTTTTGCACACTTTGAGGTTATAAAGCTTGTTTTAAAAATAGGGACTTAGATAGTATTTTTAACATAATGCTTTGTGCTTTTGCATTTTGCTTCTATTTAGTTGCTTAGTGTTATTTGTTAAATCTGAAATTTTATAATTAAAAATATTACCTTTGGTATTTATTGAATACTTGCAGTAGTTGCTCATTTTCAAATAAATATGTCCTGAATACTTACACTTAATATTTAGGTTGAAAAAGTGTCCTAGGCTTCTGAACTGATTTAGAACTTTATATACCATGAGATGACACTTGTAAAAGAGATCTAGATACACATTTAATAATAAATTTAATAATAACATTAGAAGGTAAATATCACTAAGGGAGTTAGAACATTTATTTGATAATTGCTATTTGCCTAAAATTAAAGGATAACATTTTTGGTATTATAGACAAGTAGTTATGTAATACTCACTAATAATGCTGAGCACTTTTCATCTTCAAAGCATTATATAATACTAGTTAATCCTTACAACACCCTTACAAATGTAGGTCAATATCATTATCCCTATTTTTGCAGGTGGGGAAATTGAGGTAGAAGTTAAATGATTTGGAGTCAGTTTGTCATAGCAGGATTAGAATGAAGGCATTTTTGGCTTACAGCCCAGCATTCAGAACAATAGAACCACACCTTTAGCAGACTTAATTTGTATGTACTTGATAAAACATTACTTCTCATTAAATCATATTGAGGTCATCTCTACATTAAAATTCAGAACCAACAAGTTTGATCCCTGTATAACCACTTCACACACACACACAGACACAGACACACACACACAGACACACACACACACACACACACACACACCCCATTTTCTCTTTCGAGGCTTTCTTGACACTGTATTATCTTAGTCTGCCTTTTAAATTGACTCTTTATTGGAGAATTACCAGACTATCTATCTTTGACTTTATGTTTCTTCTGTGATCTTACTCAATGGCTTTACTCTCTATTTAGAAAATTCCAAAGTAGTTTTTATGTAGTCCAGGCCTCTCTTCTGTATTTCTAGCTACCAGCTAGGCATATCTACCCAGAGCACTTCCTTGTACCTTTATCTCCCACTGAGTCTAAAATTCAACTTATTAACAAAACTTGCTCTTCTTCGAGACTAACCTGTTTCTATGTGTGTTTCAATCCAAGTCCTGCCCTTGAAACTAGGATCAACTAGGTGGGAATAAGTCTGGGTAAGGGGTTCCTGGGAACTAGGTGTGGCGAAGAAGAATAGTATTCATGGGTTCTTTGACAGGATGAAGAAGTTGAATCACAGTTTAAGAAGAAGAGCCAGAGTTACAAACTGAGGGGCAAGGTAGAAGTAAAATAGGAGACCACGTAGCCAGGTTAGTAGCTAGGAACATTGAGGTGTGTGGGTTGAGTAGTTGAGGCAGTCATTGTGAACAGATGGAATGCACTGGCACCCATTTACTGGGCACATGATGATGCAGGCATGCCTGTTCAGTGAAGGCATGGTCAAGGCAAGGGGCACTATATGGGCAGTAACCAGATCCCCATCCATTGATGGTCACTCCAGATTCTTTTCTCTTACTCCCTTACCGGTGCCCATATGCTGTTGATTCTTTCTTCAAAAGATCACTTAATCCCTTTCTTTCGTTATATTCCAGCTGCCACCATCCCAATTCAGGTCTTTGTTACTGAATATTAGTGTTATCTGTTCCTTTAATACCTTTCTATCAGGTCACTTGTATCAAACTTTCCTTCACTCCTCCAATATTTTACCTACCAGTTAATCTTCCAACAACAATTCTGATCTATTGGTTATTCTTTTTAAAAATACCTTCCCAGATTAGAAACTTCCTTACTCCTAGTTAGCTACCTAGCAAATATAAAGTCCTAATTCCTGAGCTTGGCAAACACTTCCTTATTATGGCCCTGATTTATCTCTTCTACCTGTGCACCAAATCAGATTGTTTATTATTCCTCAAATAAGCCTTGCATCTTTCTAATTTATACTTTTGGGTATTGTTCCCTCCTTTTTATCTATCTCCCTCTAGCAAAATCTGACAATCCTCAAATGCCCTTTGAACCCCCCTAGCCCTTTTTTTATGTTGCCAAATTAGCACTTACCACACACTTCATATTGTTTTTGTGATTATTTTATCTGCTACCCTGATTATATGGTGTTTCATAGTAGAGGCCCATTCTATAAAACTTTGTATCTGTGACTCAGTAAACATATACATAAAGTGCTCAAAGTGTTTGTGATATTTAATTGGTATTTAAATCTCATAAGGTCCTGTGAGGTACAAATGAGCCATTGTTTCTAGTACTCCATTCTTTGGGTACAATAGGTTAGTCTAAGCTTGAGGTCTCCTTATTTACCTTAGGTTCTTTGCAGTCTTCTGCTGATATACATCCATGTTAAATGTCTTATTGATGCCATGCTATGATTTATCCTTGTTATAACTACAGCAATGTCTTCTATTTCTTAATTCTTTCTTTGCTATCATGTTTCACATTTGGATTTTCTTTGCCCTCAAGCTTCCTGTCCTTCCCGTGGCTACCAAAATAGCTGACTTAAACTGGGGAACTGCATAGCATACTTTACCCTGGGGAGAGTACAGGTATTTTGCAGATTTATTCAGTGGCAAGTAATCTCTACTTCTAAAACATATATTTTATTTTTCAAAAGGAGATTATCAACAGTATACTAGTGAAACTATTTCTATTTTGCATATTACTTTCTCAAAATTTATTTTCTCAAAATTTGCATATTACTTTCTCAAAATAATTAGTAAAATTATTCTTAAGACAAATAAACATTAATTTACTCTAATGTAACCCAAATTGGAGTGAAGGTATTAAACACTGAAAATTTTTAAGGATGTAAGTAGAAAGTGAAAAGGGGCTTTCTAGGAGTCTCACATCTCTGTCCTCAAAATTTGGGCAATCATAGATTGCCCCCTGTATAAAAAAGAGCAGCCGTCCTAAACGTACGTGAAGCTTAATTTAAATCATGCTGTTTATTGTCTCATGTAGGAAGCTTGGATTCAAAGTGGCCTTCTGAGACTGTCATCAACAGCCTTATATAATTAAAGAGCAAATTGTAAAAGTTAAAAAGGTGTTTAAAAATAAATGAAGTTACATTATGGGTGATTTTTTGTTTGGGTTTTTCATTCTACTATTTTCATTTGGATAATTCTTTTTTCCTATTCAATATTAAATAGTTGGACAACTTGCTATATGTTTTATTCATTCATTCTTTCATTCATTTCTCCCAATACAGCTACTTTTATTACAGTTCTATGCCATGTACATTGGGTTTTATTGATCAGAGAAATGTACAAGGGCACTAAGTGGGGCAGCATTGCTCAGCTTACTTTGGTAGATGCCCCCTGACTATTTCACTACCTTTTTAATCCCTGCCCACACCCCCTTCTGAAAATGCAGAACTCAGCATTCTTCTGAAATTCTTTTCTTCTCTCCTTCAAAACAACTATTTATTTTTATTTTTATTTTTTATTTTTTATTATTATTATACTTTAAGTTCTAGGGTACATGTGCATAACGTGCAGGTTTGTTACATATGTATACTTGTGCCATGTTGGTGTGCTGCACCCATCAACTCGTCAGCACCCATCAACAGGTCATTTATATCAGGTATAACTCCCAGTGCAATCCCTCCCCCCTCCCCCCTCCCAATGATAGACGCCGGTGTGTGATGTTCCCCTTCCCGAGTCCAAGTGATCTCATTGTTCAGTTCCCACCTATGAGTGAGAACATGTGGTGCTTGGTTTTCTGTTCTTGTGATAGTTTGCTGAGAATGATGGTTTCCAGCTGCATTCATGTCCCTACAAAGGACACAAACTCATCCTTTTTTATGACTGCATAGTATTCCATGGTGTATATGTGCCACATTTTCTTAATCCAGTCTGTCACTGATGGACATTTGGGTTGATTCCAAGTCTTTGCTATTGTGAATAGTGCCGCAGTAAACATACGTGTGCATGTGTCTTTATAGCAGCGTGATTTATAATCCTTTGGGTATATATCCAGTAATGGGATGGCTGGGTCAAATGGTACTTCTAGTTCTAGATCCTTGAGGAATCGCCATACTGTTTTCCATAATGGTTGAACTAGTTTACAGTCCCACCAACAGTGTAAAAGTCTTCCTATTTCTCCACATCCTCTCCAGAACCTGTTGTTTCCTGTCTTTTTAGTGACTGCCATTCTAACTGGTGTGAGATGGTATCTCATTGTGGTTTTGATTTGCATTTCTCTGATGGCCAGTGATGATGAGCATTTTTTCATGTGTCTGTTGGCTATATGAATGTCTTCTTTTGAGAAATGTCTGTTCATATCCTTTGCCTACTTTGTGATGGGGTTGCAAAACAAATATTTATACACAAATACAATATTTGAATAATACAAGCTTAGTCTTGACTACTTCCTCCAGGCAGATTTTTCAAACCAGGAAATTACCAGCATTGTTTTTAACTGGTGGCACACTTGAGTAAGATTCAAGATGTTTAGAGGTCTTTAAAAAGCTTGTGTCCTTTAAAAAAACCTGCAGGACATATAAAGCTTGAAGACTAAAAAGGATATTGATTTGGTCCTCTCCCACCTTGCCCATCTACTTATTATTATAGATTTTTACACACTTGTTTTATTTACTCCATTAATTTTCTTTAGTTTTACCTGATCTTCTTGGGAGATATTTGAAGTTAAGGAAAAAAGGAGGATGAATAACCCACATTTGACTGTCTTCTCCCCACTCCCCCGCTAATGCATGACCACTTGCAAAGCTCCCTCCTTAATCACACAGATCTTGGGGAATCCACAAGAGTTGTGACATTTTGTTGATAAACCAGTCCAGTCATCTACTAATGGACATTGGCCATTTTCTTCTCATCCATGAACCCACTACTTGCTAATTATTGCTGCTATTTCTTCAGATGATACAGGCCACTCCTTGACCACCCATGTCTGCTTTTGCTGGATACAGATTCTGCTTTGTCTGGATACCACCACATTCACCATTCCTGCTTACTTTCTGCTGCACACCACTTCCTGCAGCCACTTCTCCATTCTTTTTTTTTTTTTTTGAGATGGAGTCTCACTCTGTCGCCTAGGCTGGAGTGCAGTGGCATGATCTTGACTCACTGCAACCTTTGCCTCCCGGGTTCCAGAGATTCTTCTGCCTCAGCCTCCCAAGTAGCTGGGATTACAGGTGTGTGCCACCATGCCCAGCTAATTTTTGTATTTTTAGTAGAGATTGGGTTTTGCCATGTTGGTCAGGCTGGTCTCGAACTCTTGGCCTCAAGTGATCCATCTGCCTTGGCCTCCCAAAGTGCTGGGATTGCAGGTGTGAGCCACCGCGCCTGGCCAGCTTCCCCATCCTTATATGATAGGTCCCTTGTGGGGCCACAAAGGGGTCCTTTAATAAGTAGGAGGAGAATGTCTCTCTCCTTCTTTCATCCTGTGCTTTTTAATGGGAAACTAGAACAGTGTTGTTTGTACATCAGAGCATTTTGAGAAATATCTTGTATATTTTTCTCAGTCTTCCCACCACCATTGGACCTACATATGGATCGTGGGTGCTGAGCTGGAAGACAAGTCCAGGTCATAGACTCTATACTGTACTATGCTCAGGATTTCCCGTGTTCAAATGTAGAGAATTAATGGCTTGACTCTTGGCTTTGAAGCTCTTCACAGATCTCATTTTGCTTATTCTCCTTGAAACACTATAATTTTTGATTAATTTAGGACTTTCAAACTTAATGAAGATATGGGGAGTGGACCTATCAGTTTTTCAAGTAAAAGGTGTTTTTCTGCCTCTTAGAAATAGCCAGTGTAGATTATAATGAAAACTACACTACACTCTCCATTTCTGTTATCAGGAGAAAGTTTTGACAAATTATTACTAAATTGATTTAAACTGAAATACAGAATTTCAAGTGTTATCTTCTTTTGATGTGTAAGTAAAGGTGCAGTCTTTTGGTTTTATCTATAAAATTTTATCTGTATTTAATTTACATGATAAGACTTTTTATATAGCAACAAACAGCTAAACTTCAGCCTTGTCTTATGCAAGTTGTCATAAATTAGTATTACTGGTATCTGAATAAAAACTAAATTGAGGAATATAACTTATTTTTCTAGTATAGTATAGAAGTTGGTGACTTTTGATGCTGAATGTCAGAGGAAGTATACACCTGTTTTACCATCTCTTTTCTTTCTTACTTGCAATGGAATATTAACCCATTTGCATGTCCTAATTCAAATACCTTCTCTTGTATAGTAACTTCTCCACATCTGGATGTTTTTCCTTCATAAACCGCCTATTGTACTTAGTAGTTATTTATTTCATACTGTGAGATTACCACATAAGGTCAGAGATCATATTTATTGTTTTATTTTTTTCCATACAAATTTGCATAGTGATAGATATACTGAGTAACAGCAAGCAGCAACTGCAGTGTTAAGGTAATTGAGTAAGTGTATCCTGAAAGCAGTCCTGATGTAGGTACTTTATTATACCCATTTTATAGCTGGGGACTCTTAGAAATAGAGAAGTTAGGTAATTTGTCCAAGTTAGCTACTAAGCTGAGAAATTAGAATAAGAAAACAGGCAGGCAGATTCTAGAATCTACACATTAAGCTAAATAGATGAAAAATAAATATTTAATTCATTAACTGATATTTTAAAACAAACATTCCAGACCTCACATTTCCAAATGAAAAGGCTGCAGTTTACATATTCTAATACGGTAAGTATTTTAGTTAAGAAAAAAGCTTAACTGTAAGATGACAATTCTAAAATTAGCCTCATAAAACTAACTGAAAGCAATTCCAAAGAACACTGCATTGGAAACATTTTCAGTAATAGTAGGCTCACTAGAGTCACTTCCAAAGTGACAACTCTGAAAGATAATACTCAGTTTAACTGAAAAATTAGTAACTAGCTTAATATCCCTTTTTCTCTACTGCTTGCTGATAATGAACTGCATTCTTTCTCTTAGTAATGCAGTCCACTAGCTTTCCAACTCCAAACCTGTATACAATGGCAGCCAGCATTTAGGCACAGCAGGGCAGATCTGGGGATTGAGGGATTCCTTATTTCATCTCTTACCTTTAAAGGCATTTAATGCATGGAAGAAAGTAAATTCAGATCAACCCAAAATTTACTATTGTAGCCTGTTTCCTCCTTACCCTTTCTAGCTTCACCTTTCTATCACTATCCACTGTGCACCTTAATCTACTTTCATCCTTGGGTCATGCCATCTCTTTTTTTTTTTTGAGATGGAGTCTTTCTCTGTTGCCCAGGCTGGAGTGCAGTGGCACGATCTCAGCTCACAGCAAGCTCCGCCTCCCGGGTTCTCGCCATTCTCCTGCCTCAGCCTCCCCAGTAGCTGGAACTACAGGCGCCCGCCACCATGCCCAGCTAATTTTTTGTATTTTTAGTAGAGACGGAGTTTTGCCATGTTGACCAGGCTGGTCTTGATCTCCCGACCTCGTGATCCATCCACCTCGGCCTCCCAAAGTGCTGGGATTACAGGCATGAGCCACTGCACCCGACCGGGTCATGCTATATATACTATATATACTCCCTTCCTTAACGCTGTCTACCCCAATACAGTAGAATACTGTGGTTGCAAACAGACTCTGGAGCTAGTCTGTGTAGATCCAAAGCCTTCACCACCTGCTTGCTATGTGACCACTCTGTGCCTCAGTTTCCTCATTATAGGAATACTGATGGTACTACCTCAAAGAGTAGCTATGAGGATTAAGAGAGTTAATACATGTAAAATATTCAGAACAAGTAAGTGTTGTCTGTTGTTCACCATCATTTTCTTCCTCATCTTTTTCTCCATCATCATCATCATCATCATCATCATCATCATCATCATCATCATCTGGTGAAATCCTATCCTTCTTTGAGGACCCACTAACATTTAACAACTTCTCTGAGCTTTCTCACAGCCCAGCTGTTCAGTCAGGATTGGGCCCCTCTTCTGTGCTGCCACATTTTTCACTCTGCTGTTTCAGTCCGTAGCATACTGTATCGCATTAGTTCAACATGCATCTGTTTCTTGATTGTAAGTGCATTGAGGTCACATAAATGTAAGGATGAAGGGCAGGCCAAAGAAGTTTGTACTATGTCTGAAGTTATTTCGGATTATCAACCATATGGATACTATGGGAAATATTTTTAGTCACTCCTAATGTTAAAGAAGCTGAAGGATATTTCCTCCATTAAAATGTCTTAAAATATTTTTCAAGCTTCATCATTCAGAAGTTTACTGGAAAGAACATTTCTTTCATGATTCTATAAATAAAATGTCCATAGTTTAAGTTATTGTATGTATTTCTAATATGTAGTATAACATAAATACAGTGTAGTACTATATGTATTTCCAAGCAAACATTTGAAAATTATATAAATTCCTTTCAAACATTTGTAAAATGTTGACCTTTTTTCTAATGCAGGCTAGCCTTCTCCCAATCAGTCTAAATCAATGAGGTAGTATTTGATTAAAAAGAAAAGTATTGATAGTGTCCATCCCTAGCCCCTGCTAGGGGGAATACAAGATGTATATTATTACCATCTTGTTTTTTCAAAAAAAAACCCCACAGAATAAAATATCTGGATCCATCATGACATGCAGATTAACATACTAAGCTGAATGCTAATGTGGTTTCAGAGTTTACTTTTAAGTAATTATGTTTCTTATAATAGTAACTATATACCATTTACCTTGCAAATTTCACTTTAATTAGCCTGTTTGTATGTAGGATATTGTAAATATTTGCTTTATATACCAAAGATGTACCACAAAATGTGCTCGTACTTAATAACTACCAACAGATGTTTCCTTTCCTTAAAAATAAAACTTAAAAAAAATGCTTAAATACTAAATAATTCTAAATATACTCAGAGCCTTAACCAAACATATGCTATTGAAAACCTAAATACTATATATATTCTTCTTACCACATTTCTCAATGTGATGACATACTAAATCCAGGAAAAGGAGTGTATTTTTCCTCTTTCTAGAGTTTATTTCTGGATGGTTAACCAAGGATACACTAGAGCATGTTTATTCTAATGGACCATATTTCAAATAACAGTTGTGGTGAATGATTCTTTTTACTATTTTTAAGGTATCTTGGTTTTATTGGCAATAGAAGATAATTAATTGGCACTTCTTTTTAATTATTTTTTAAACAGGACAGAGATTCCTTCTGCCATCAGATGTCTTTCTGCTTGACTGAACTGCACCTGTGGTCTTTGAAGAATACCTTACACATTGCGGGTAAATGAGCTCTGGATTAATTTCAATATTTTTCAAATATGTTACACCATTATAAATAAGTACTAGCAAAGGTTAGAGTCTGAATTCTCCAGCTGGAGTTGCATTCTTTCTTTATTCTTAATGAAAAACTGGTTAATGGAAAATAATTCCTTTTAATTACTCTTACTAACTTAATATTTATAGCTTGAGTTAGGTTTTCAGTTTTGAAAATTAATCTTATTGGCTTAATGTTTGTTCTGTCAAGATACACACATGTTCAATTTTTTTTCTGGGATTCTTCATAATAACATTTATATTCATAAATATGTACAGGATAGCTAATGGTAAAGGCATTTCTATTTGATATTAAAATAACATTTCAAACTTATAGCTAAGATGTACAATTATTTTCATGTTCTTTGTTTTTCACATTTTTGGGGGGTAGAATAATATGTGTGTTTTAATAATGCTTATTAACATAGGATGTAGTATACTTTATAAGAAATATCTTTTAAAAAATCTTTAATTATACAAAGTAACACTTGTATTTAGGAGAAGAATATTATTTGTATCACTTAAGCATCATTATTAAGAAAATGGTTTACCTTACAAAGTATTGTTTCTTCATATCAAATATAGAATTAAGGATGATTGTGATAGTTTCATCAAGTTTATCTGCTTTAAAATGTAAATAGATTGAAATTTCAGTTAAAGTAGATTTAACATTCGTTTGCTTCCTCCT
The DNA here is from genome assembly GCF_037993035.2 of Macaca fascicularis. Classification (NCBI taxonomy): domain Eukaryota; kingdom Metazoa; phylum Chordata; class Mammalia; order Primates; family Cercopithecidae; genus Macaca; species Macaca fascicularis. The sequence goes on from NC_088387.1 coordinate 58,451,771, forward strand.
AAAACTCTTCTAAAATGCCAATAAAGGAATACAAATAAAGAAAGCATAAACCCTTTCGAGAGAGGGGACAACTGAAATTGGACAAATTTTGGAAGATGGGAGGGAAAGAGGAATTAGCAGAGCTGTAAAACCTGAATATAAATTGCCTGCAGAGGAGAGTTCCGGTGACAGCCAATTTATGACTCAAAATTCTGGAAAGATACAGAAATTTGAGGAGCCAGATATTGTAGAAGATGGTATGTATCATGAGAGCGACAGTAAAGGGACGTGAAAGTTTGCAGAAGAACTTGTGAGATACCTTTCATGCTGTGGAAATATTTAATTAAGGAGGCTCTAAAGTTGGGAACACCAGGGGCAGTGGAAGACCTGCTGAACAGAAAACAGGCATGAAATGGAAGGAAGCCTACATACTTATGGGTGAGGTCTTCTTAATCCCACTTGGTTCTGAGAATGTCATACCTATTTGTACACTTTCCAAGAAAGAAGGGGCTTGAGGTATTCCTCTCTGGAATGACTGAATGACCCTAGAAAGAAGACCTTTGTACATAGATGTTTGAGGGAATTCTTTGGTGAAATACCCTGGTCCTTGCCTGATCAGTGAAGCTCACCAGTTGGCAAGCTCTATTTGTCTACACAGGGCTTCCAATCAGTTTTTTAGTGCCTCACTTGTAAATACAAACAGAGAACTAAGGATCACCAGATATTTGAGGAATATCTTCAACAGGAAATAAAACAAAATGAATAGGTGAATGGATCTCTGAAGAAACAGAGATAATGTAGGAAGGGGGGAAAAAAGTACAACAGAGACCTAAGGAAAAATACTAAATCCATGAAGCAAGAAACAAAAACAGAAGCTTCAGAAAACATTTGAAATTATACAAATCTCTTGGAAATTAAAAATACGTTGCAGAAAAAAATTCAAAATTCAAAAGTGTAAAGAAATCTCAGAAAATAGAAAAAAGAAATCCCAAAGTGAACTTATTTTACTGCTGGTGGAAATCTTTAATTGAAATGTTTTCTTTTCTAATCATAATTCCCCATTTTTCATCTTTTTCCCTTATTCTCATATATCTAGGTTTTATGCTTCTTCAAGATGGTCAGTCTTTTAATCGCTTGACATTCTCCTAGTCCATTGGGACTTCTTCACTTATCTTCCTACCCATCTTGGACCCCATAGTTGGAAGTCTGAGCTATTCCATCTTGATCCCCTTTTACCCCTCGTCTTCTGTTCATGCCCAGCAAATGCCTTCCCTACCCCTCCGTGTGTCCTCAAGTTTTCTGTCCCTGTTCCTTCTATTCTGAGTCAGTGAATGGTTTTTAGAGAAGAATCACACAGTGGTGCACAGTAGCCCCATGGGAATAGTCTTCAACCCCAACTGCATTTTTGCAGGGCCTACCCGTTCTCTCTATTGGGACATTCTTCTGTTTAACCTTTTGTGAATCCCACTTCTTTAGGGCTCAGCTTTGTTAAGTCATTTAGAGAAGCCTTTCCTGCTATCTAGACTAAATTAGTAACCCTGTTAATGTGCTGTCATTATGCTCGATGTTTATTTTTAAAATGTTTGAAATAATCACAAACTTACAGAAAAATTGTCAGTACAGAGAATTTTTTTTCTTGAACCATTTGAGAGTTGTAGCCTGATGCTTTATCACCCCAAATACATTCATGTATATGTCCTACAAAAAGGATTTTGTCCTGCATTACTGTATAGCCATTGAAATCAGGAAATTAATAATGATGTACTTCAGTCTAAATGGACCAGTTCACCAATTGTCCCATCATTGTTCTTTTTTTAGGAAAAGGATTTTGTTACAGTGACACATTGCATTGTTACCGTGTTTCTTTAGTATCCTTCATTCTGGGTTATCCTTCATCCTTCTTCTCTTTTTTTTTTTTTAAACTTTCATGACCTTAACATTTTTGAAGATATTAGGCCAGTTATTGTGTAGGATGATCCTAAATTTGGTTGTATTTGAAATTTCCTCACAATTAGATTCAGGTTATACATTTCAGTGCATCCTATCAGGTGGTGCATAATTTCAATTTGTCCCTTTCCTGACGATATTCATGATTCCCTGATAAGATAGTGTCTGCAAGGCTTCTCCACTGCGAAGTTACTTTTTTCTTTGTGATAAGTATTTCACAGGGAAGTACCTTGAAATTATGTAAATATTCTGTTCCTCATCACACTTTAAATATATTATTATATATGATCAATTTATTTTATCTCTGTGGATTCAAGTTTTCTACTTTATGCAGTTGTAATAATATAGTCATATCATTATTTTATTTTATTTCATTATTTATTTTGATGTTTAAATTGTCCCTGATGTGGCCAGAGGGACCCTCTTCAGGCTGGCTTCTGTGTCTTTTTGACATGTCCCTGTCAAAATTGGAGCACTTTAATTCTTTCTGGTACAACAAATGTTCCAGACTCATGTTGTAATTTCCTCTTCCTAGCCTAGGAATCAGTCACTTCTCTAAGGAGCTTTATTCCTTTTAGAGGGTAAGGGTGTCTAGAAGCCAAGTTCTGCTTTAGGTGCACTCATTATTGGAGTATTGCTGTTCCCAGGCCCTCTTAGTGGACAGAGCTTGCAGAATGTATGTGTGTATGTATACACACATATTTACATCCACATTTATTTCTATATCTATCTATCTCTCTATATTGAAACCATGAGTTCACACTGGTACATCTCATTCCTATCTACCACCATAGGGTTCATTCTAATTTTCTCCCTTTCCATATTTGTATTTTTCTTCTCAGACAATGGGAAACCTGGAGCTCCCCTATTTTTTATTTATTTACTTAATCAGTCACCCTGTTTGCAGTCAATCCACTATCTCTGTGGCTGCTCCCTCCCCTGTATGGATACCCTTCTCACCCCATGTGGATTTGATATACCATGTTGGGCTGCCCCCATATGTAAGTGTTCTCCTTACCTTGTTTAGCCTCTAATACCCACACCAGGCCGTTGCTTCATGAGAATGTTCTTACCCTGCTGGAGTTCCAACACACCGTGTCAGGCTGACTCTCTGAATGGACACCTTCCTCATCCAGCTCTGGCACCCATTGTAGGGCAGGTTTTCTTAACTGGATGCTCTCCTTATTCTGCTTGTGTTTTGACAATCCCACTCTGGGCCAGATGCAGTAGGTCAGACTTGTGCAAATAATTCAGGATTCTTTATGATCTTCATAGTTCTATTCTAGAACTTGTGGCATATATTTGGATGTATGGAATGATGGGTATAATTATAGGGTGGAATATTTTAATAGAGATACTGTCTGCATATGTAGTGCCTATGGTTCTTAGATTTTAAAATAGCCTTTTTATTGAAGTATAATGTATGTACTGAAAAGTGTAAAGATCATAAGATTATGTTGTGAACCATCAGAATGTGAAAACACCCATAAAAATCACCATCCAGGACAACAATTAAAATATCCGTATCCAAGAAGTCCTACTCATGATTTTTCACAATAAATCCTTATTAGATATATTCAGTCTAACCAGTAGACATAAACTGCATTCTTTAAAATTGTATGCCTCTACTAATGGCATGATGAATAAAATAGAACTTTAACAAGTACACGCAATTGACTATTTTGAAAGACTATATTTGAAAAGTTAATTATAGCAGTAATACTTTTTTTTGAAGTTTTATCATTCAGTTTCAGAAAGTCTGGAGCAGTCAGTCACTAGGGGGCAGCCTGTACTGCTTCCACCTATACTCTTTATCCTTATGTTAGTAACTGAGAATTATTTTGTATGGAAGAAAACAAATGTTCCTTCAATGAAAGAAATATTTTATTATTCATAGATATGAAGAAAATGGACAAAATTATTTTGTTATCTTATATTTAAATTGGAATAATTCCTTGGTTAAATGAATCTTGACATCTGGGAAGCCCAACTTTGCTTCTTAGGTAGCCCCAGCAAAGTGTCCGAATTTAGGTTTAGAAGGGGTTTTCCCTGCCTAAACAAGTTTCAGATAATAATTTATCCAAACCTTCCTCTAATCTTCCCTTTCTCTTCTGTGGATTTCTCCCAAATGCCATAGGATAAGAATTAGACTCTTGAGCTAAATTGGAGAAAAGAAAACCACAGCTCAGAATCCAACAGGGCATTTTCTTCCATCCACTGATTTCATTTGGCATTGCTTAGTGGCAGTTCCTTTTGGTAGCGCCCTGTGAAAAATATAAGAGGATGTGTGAAAGAGAAAACTTGGTCTTTCTTGATTTCAGTTCTTTACTAATCTTTTTCTCATGCCATTCTAGTTTTGTGTAAATCTTTTCTCATTAGATTGATAAACTTTCCAGTTTCTGCATATCCCTAGAATACATGAACTCATCTCCAGATGCTTTTGAGCCATTTTATTTCTAGTAACATAAGGAGACTGTTTCTGCTTTTTTCCCTACCCTTCCCCTAATATAGTATGGCTTGGCTTCTTATTCTCGGGGACTTTTTAATCATAATTTAATGTTATTTCTTCCTTTCTATAGATAGAAACATTGGGATTTACCAGTATTATGACAAGAAAGATCCACCAGGTAAAGTACCTATTCTGTGCAATTAATTTTTATTAACTAAGTATTCTAAACCATGAAATACTGACCATTAAAAACGCTCTTCTTATGAGCTTTAGATAAATTCTAGAATTTTAAGAAAAGTCTGTTCAATTCTTTAGAAAAATGCTGAGGTTGATATCTATCTGTTCTATATAAAATAAAGTAGTATTGAAAAAATGCTGTAGAAGGACATGAAAATTTTCATTTTCCTGCTGATCAGGCTGATAACAGGGCAGTCTATTCACGTTTATTTATCAGTGTCCCAGTAGAGGGCATTGTTAATGCATGGGTCCTACTGATGCTGGCCTCCTGGATCCTCACCTGATATCTGAAATAGGCATTTCTGAGTGAATGATCAATTTTCTTTATCTGATTAATCCTGTTAATCCCAGAAGTTTTATGATGGGCCAAAAGGTCTTTCTAGCTAGAGTTACTTCCTGTTTTGGTCTCCGTTGAAGTGGGCTTGTGTGAGCATCCTGTGTGCTTAGCTTAGTGGTTAATAGGCTGACTTCATGGTTCTGATGACAGACTGAAGCAGCTTCTGTTCTGGGCTCTGTTGCAGTTCTCTTTCCTATCTGATGAGATTGGAAGCTCAGGATATTGGTCCAGCTGTTGTGCCCTTTCACTGCAAATTTAGGAAATATCTCTATGAAATGAAAACATCCAAATTATGGCCTTTTTTTCAACTGTCTTTTTAGAATCTAAGCATAATTTATTAATCTCAATAATGCATGTAATGTTAATAATACATTATACGTGTACATATTAAAATGTAAGGCATTATAATAAAAATAAATTCTACTTTTGTTTTTTTCTTTCTGTCCCTTCTGCTACAATATCAGCGACAGAGCATGGTAACTTAGAAGAAAAGCAGAAGCTGGCAGAGTGTAAGCTTACTTTATATTTTTTGGAATTATTATAAAACTGGAAAGTTCAGTATTATAAAATATTCATCTGGAACAAAGAGGAAACATTATTCCCTCCAAATTTCTTAAATTCCCATTACTTAGAAATATAAACATATGAGTAACAATTGTATTTGTCAGGCCTTTCGAATTTAGACCATTGAAATCTCTATTCAGTTTTGATAAAATGTATGTTTATATAAACATAAACTTTCATAATGAACTATATGTTAGTATATTTAAGATAATTATACCAAGCTTAAATTCTGATAGTAACATTTAATTATTCATACTTTGCCTAAATTAACATGTCTTACCCATTTTTAAGAAAATAATATTTGTAATATCAGTATTAGCATTTTATTCACTCTAGTCTTTTCTGATCTCCAGTATATGTTATATATATTATGGCGACAATGTAATATGGTTTTAATGACATAAATTAAATATACATTAAGATTTTTTTGGATTATGGCTAGAGCTGAAAATCCCATTTGTTCTCTTGTTTTTTAAATGGTTGAACTGACATTTAATTTAAAAAATAATGTATTAGTAGCTGCAACACAGATTTAAAAATTTGCACATACGTTCTACATCAAAATTGTTTAGATACCCAAATTCATTTGCTGAAATAAGATATATAGCAAGTCTACTCTCAAATTTAAGTATCTATGTATACTACATATGTATATGTACATGCAACACACACGTAAGCACAAATACACATGTAACTCTTGTTTGGAATTATTAATGAGGAGAATCCAAAGATGAATTCATTTTTCTGATAAAATAGATATGAGTTTAACATTTAAATTATTTTAAGCAGAACTATTTTTAATTTATTTTAGGCTAACATGATGACTCTACTAAATAATTTTATCTTTCAATTAAATTTATTTAAAGCAAAACAAAGGCTTATCATTATTCAATTGTGGTGTATACTTTAAAGAGAACTGTTTTAAATTAAAAAGAGCACTATTAGGGCCTAATTTGTTAAAACTTGGATTTCCCTCAGATTTTTCCATAGTTTTAAAATGTGGAGCTTTAATGCCTAACTTCATATATTTTTATGTACAGTTTTATTTTTTATTTCTTTTCATTTTATTTGCTCATTATATTCATTTACTCATGATAATTTTTTTTTTTTTTTTAGGTCTGAGTAGGTTACTTGTAGAATTTAGAATTTCTTTTGGATTCAACATTTAATTATTTACATGAAAAAGTTAGCAAAGAGTACATCATTTACCATGAATTACTTGATTCACAAGCCTAGCAAACTTTCCCTGGGATTCTCCAAGCCTTGTTGGTTGTCATCGTAAAATTATGATTAGGGAGATTGTTTTGTGGTAAAAATCCTGTTCCTATGACAAAGCCTTTCAAAAGGCTGTCATTTGATGATGGAAATGAAGCCCACTTCCTCTCAATTATAGAGGTGTTTTATTTTAATCTTCCTAAGGCACACTGCTAAGCAGAATTTCCTTTTTAAATCTTGTTTAACTAACTGTAGTACATGTTTTATTTGCCAGCACGAGATTATCCTTGGACGCTCAAAAACAGACGCCCAGAAAAACTCCGAGACTCACTCAAAGAGTTGGAGGTATCTTTCAAAAAGTTTCAAAAATGGCAACAAACAAATCTGTTTTTAAAACATCTTTCAACAGCTTTAATTTTCATAAAGGATCAACTCTCATGGTGATGATAGCTTTGCTTTTGTCCAGTGATGAGTTCCAAAACAGTTGCATCTTTGTGTGGCATGTTGATCTTTTTTTGCTTGCAAATCAGAGGCACTTTAATGACAATGTGTATAGCCAACTATGCTCTCTCTTTTTCTGTTGTACTTCAGGAGCTGATGCAAAACAGTCAGTGTGTGCTGAGCAAATGGAAGAACAAATATGTCTGTCAGGTAAAATGGTTTGACAAGCCTTTGCAGTGTTTAACCAATGGAGCTGAAAACTATGTAGTAATTGGTATTCTTGTGTTATGTTAGGTAATAGACAAAAACTTTTTTAGCAGTGGTTATTTCATAGTTTGAGTTCTACTTGTTCTAGAGCTAACATTAGACAGATTGACACAGGCCACCAGGCTCATTAATCAGTATTAATCAGTATAGTTGTACTGACATACAAACACTAATAAAAATATTTTCATATTGTATTTTTTTGTTTGAAGTTGTCTGAATGCTGTAGTAGATGTTTGCTGGCATAGATTTAATAATATTTTTGAGTGAAGATGAAACCACAGGGCAAAAGACTTTTTGGCATACTATTCTTGTAAGCATTTGTGAATGTCATTGCTTACGCAAATCAACAAGCCAACTACACACAGTTAGACCTATGATAACAAGACATTTGGTCCTACTTTTTGAACCCTCTAAGCTGTGATGTTTACTATGGTAGCCACTAGTCATATGTGACTGAATAATTAAATAAAATAAAAAAATTAGTTCTTCAGTTGCACTACCCACATTTAAGTGTTCAATAGCCACATGTTATCATATTGGACAGTACAGATACAGAACATTTCCATCTCAGACAGTTCTATTGGACAGTAGTGTTAAGGCCTGGACAAATGATCTAAGTATTGAATGGGTAGATTCAGGACATAATAATTAGTGTACACTGATTACAAGATAATGACAAATGCTTTAGCTTTTCTGATAGGCTTAAAAAGTACTATATGTCTAGAAAAATTTAATATACTTGTGATAAAAAGAATAATTATTAGTCATCTGTGGAATTGAAGTTGCATTAGTTCGAATAATAATTGTAACTGATATATTGAATCAAATATTCCTATATTAATTTAAATTATTTTTTACAATGTGATTTATTTTGTGTAATCATTCTTGTTTGTAGTTTAGGCCAATAGCTCTATTCATAAAGCTACAACATCAAATTTGTAGCAATTATAAACAGATCTTAATCTACTACTTGAATATATACTATCATTTTTGTGGATTCTAGTTTTTCCTCGTTTTTTGTCTAAACTAGTCTACCTTTACTCATGGAGGCAACTAGTTACCTTCTCAACTGGCATAAATTTTTATTTTTCAGAGATCTTTTACAAGGGTGAATTAGCATTTTTAGAATCATAGTACTTAAATTTGCCTTAGGTTACTATTTAAAAGGATGGAATTTTAAAAAATTATAGCTTATTTGCATAATAGTACATTTCAATCAGATTTTAAAACTTGAATGCAAAATATGCTCTAGAAAGTTTCAAACTTAGTACAACTCAAACTTGTAGTTTTTAATGCCATTACTCACGTTAAAAACAGGCTCAGAATTATTTGACTGGAGGGCAAGCCTGCCACCTATAGTAAGAGGCATGTCTCATGGCCTCCACCCTTACCCATCACACAGGGTAAATTGCAACATGTTGGGCATCTTAAAATATGCAGTGGAGCATCCCAATAGACAATTCTTTTTAGATAGGGTTTAATGAATTTTAATTTAATAGTAATTTTGTGTGTGTGTCTGATGAAGGGATGTCTGGAGAAGAATGTCCCTCACTATTATATTAATTCAACTCAGAAAGGGAGTTTTCATGATAAAATATATGTAAAATTACTTTTGTAATTTACAGTAATCTAATTGGTTAATTAGGCTGGTGTACTAATGAGTCTGCTTTTTTTTTTGAGATGGAGTCTTGCTCTGTCACTCAGGCTGGAGTGCAATGGCGCGGTCCCTGCTCACTGCAACCTCCGCCTCCTGGGTTGAAGCAATTCTCATGCCTCAGCCTCCCAAGTAGCTGGGATCACAAGTGCGCGTCACCATGCCTGGCTAATTTTTGTATTTTCAGTAGAGACGGAGTTTCACCTTGTTGGTCAGGCTGGTCTCAAACTCCTGACCTCGTGATCTGCCCACTTTGGCCTCCCAAAGGGCTGGGATTACAGGTGTGAGCCACCGCGCCCGGCCCGAGTCTGCTTTTAACATTTCTAACAGGACTTATCTTTTTTGGTTGTTCTATTATATTCTGTGCTTCATTTCTATGATTATAAAGATATTTCTAAAACAGACCTTATACTCTCAGCACATGCTTGATGTGATATATTTTCACAAGATAACTTCACCTCCACACTGCCCACAGGTCTAGGTTAGTCTTCACATATTTAAAGTCTTTGAGAGACCTCCTAACATTATCCGTTTACTTCTTCAGTTTCTAGTTAAGACTGTTAGCTAGTTCTTCTAAAAATCTATGTGTGTTCTATTTCAAAAGATCTGTTATAACAATAAATTAAAATGTTGATGTTTAAGCTACATTAGTAGCATAAGGAAATGACCCCCTTAGCCCTTTCAGTTAATTTTTTGTTAAATTTTTCTTAGTTATAAAGTAAGTAAACCACTTCAGTAGGCTCCCCAAGGGACCTCCTTTTGTGCACATATCCAGTATGGTGGTTCCAGAGATAACATGTCAGCTGACCGCAACATAATGCTCTATAACTCTTAGAAAAGGAGTGAAAAAGTTAATCAACATCTTCATGCTAACACATTTGGACTCTTAGTCTTTTAATTTGGCTACTCTTCTGCTAATGTACATTATTTCCTCCCAAGAAATGGTAAATTTAGGATTTGCGAATTTATTTTAGTTGTCATCCCTTACTGCTTTAAAAAGTGCAATTGTTTAAAAATGAGCCAGGCAACCACAGCAACGTAAGATTTCAGAGGATGCAATCTGAGGTTGGATCTTTCTATGTGTCAAACAATGAGGATTTGTAAGTTTTCATCATATACTGAAGCTTAGTTGATGTTGTCAGTCCAATGATCTGCACATTGTACCATTTAAAAACTAATTCCCCCCACCTATAAATTCAGAATAATTTTCTTTCTTACTTTGGAGGATAGTAGTTTATTTTATTTTTCAAGATCTTTACTTATTTTTTCTCCTGTTTTTATTTTTTAATTTTATTTTTGTTTTTTATTTCCATAGGTTTTTGGGGGAACAGGTGGTGGTTGGTTACATGAATAAGTTCTTTAGTGGTGATTTCTGAGATTTTGGTGCACCCATCACCTGAGCAGTATTCACTGTATCCTATTTGTAGTCTTTTATCCCTCACCCACCTCCCACCCTTTCCTCTGAGTCCCCAAAGTCCATTGTATCATTCTTACGCCTTTGCATCCTCACAGCAAACTCCCACTTATAAGTGAGAACATACAGTGTCTGGTTTTCCATTCCTGAGTTACTTCACTTAGAATAATGGTCTGCAATTCCATCCAAATTGTTGTGAATGCCATTATTTCATTCCTTGTTTTATGGCTGAGTAGTGTTCCATGGTATATATTTACCACAGTTTCTTTATTCACTTGTTGATTGATGGGCATTTGGGCTGGTTCCATATTTTTGCAATTGCGAACTGTGCTACTGCAAACATGCATGGGCAAGTATTTTTTTTCGTATAATGACTTCTTTTCATCTGGGTAGATACCCAGTAGTGGGATTGCTGGATCAAATGGTAGTTCTACTTTTAGTTATTTAAGGAATCTCCACACTGCTTTCCATAGTAGTTATACTAGTTTACATTCTCACCAGCAGTGTAAAAGTGTTTCCTTTTCACCACATCCCTGCCAAATCTATTATTTTTTAAATTTTTTGATTATGGCCATTCTTGCAGGAGTAAGGTGGTATCACATTGTGGTTTTGATTTGCATTTCCCTGATCATTAGGGATGTTGAGCATTTTTTCATGTTTGTTGGCCATTTGTATATCTTCTTTTGAAAATTGTCCCTTCATGTCCTTAGCCCACTTTTTTATGGGATTGTTTGTTTTTTTCTTACTGATTTGTTTGAGTTCATTGTTGATTCTGGATATTAGTCCTTTGTCACATGTATAGATTGTGAAGATTTTCTCTCACTCTGTGGGTTGTTTGTTTACTCTGCTGACTGTTCCTTTTGCTGTGCAAAAGCTCTTTAGTTTAATTAGGTCCCAGGTATTTATCTGTTTTTATTGCATTTGCTTTTGGGTTCTTGGTCATGAAATCCTTGCCTAAGCCAGTGTCTAGAGGGGTTTTTCCAATGTTGTCTTCTAGAATTTTTATAGTTTCAGATCTTAAGTATAAGTCCTTAATCCATCTTAAGTTGATTTTTGTATAAGGTGAGATATGAGGATCCAGTTTCATTCTATATGTGGCTTGCCAATTATCCCAGTACCATTTGTTGAATAGGATGTCCTTTCCCCACTGTATGTTTTTGTTTGCTTTGTCAGAGATCAGTGGGCTGTAAGTATTTGGGTTTATTTCTAGACTCTCTATTCTATTGCATTGGCCTATGTGCCTATTTTTATACCAGCACTATGCTGTTTTGGTAACTATGGCCTTGTACTATAGTTTGAAGTTGGGAAATGTGATGCCCCCAGATTTGTTCTTTTTGCTTAGTCTTGCTTTGGCTATGTGGGCTCTTTCTTGGTTCCATATGAATTTTAGGATTGTTTTTTCTAGTTCTATAAAGAATGATGGTGGTATTTGAAGGGAATTACATTGAATTTGTAGACTGCTTTTGGCAGTATGGCCATTTTCACAATATTGATTCTACTCATCTATAAGCATAGGATGTGTTTCCATTTGTTTGTATGATCTGTGATTTCTTTAAGCAGTGTTTTGTAGTTTTCCTTGTAGAGATCTGTCACCTCCTTGGTTAGGTATATTTCTAAGTATTTTTTTTTTCTTTTGCAGCTATTGTAAAAGGGGTTGAATTCTTGATTTTATTTTCAGCTTGGTAGCTGTTAGGCTACTGATAATGGCAGGGCTACTGATTTTTGTACATTAATTTTGTATCCTGAAGCTTTGCTGAATTAGTTTATCAGTTCTAGGAGCTTTTTGGAGGAGCCTTTAGGGTTTTCAAGGTAAACGATTGTATCGTCAGCAAACAGTGACACCTTGACTTCCTCTTTACCCATTTGGATGCCCTTGATGTGTTGCTCTTGTCTGATTGCTCTGACTGGGACTTCCAGTACTATGTTGAATAGAAGTGTTGAGAGTTAGCATCCTTGTCTTGTTCCTGCTCTGACTGGGACTTCCAGTACTATGTTGAATAAAAGTGTTGAGGGTCAGCATCCTTGTCTTGTTCCACTTCTCAGGGGAAATGCTTTCAACCTTTCTCCATTCAGTATTATGTTGGCTGTGGGTTTGTCATAGATGGCTTTTATTACATTAAGGTGTGTCCTTTCTATGCCAATTTTGCTGAGGGTTTTGTCAAATGCTTTTTCTGCATTTATTGAGATGATCATGTGATTTTTGTTTTTAATTCTGTTTATGCGGTGTATCACATTTATTGAATTTAGTATGTTAAATTATTCCTGCATCCCTGGTATGAAACCCACTTGATCATGGTGGATTATCTTGTTATATGTTGTTGGATTCAGTTAGCTAGTATTTTGTTAAGCATTTTTGCATCTATATTCATCAGGGATATTGGTCGGTAGTTTTCTTTTTTTCATTATGTCCTTACCTGGTTTTGGTATTAGGGTGATACTGGCTTCATAGAATGATTTAGGGAGGATTTCCTCTTTATCTTGTAGAATAGTGTCAATAGGATTGGTACCAATTCTCTTTGAATATCTGATAGAATTCAGTTGTGAATTTGTCTGGTCCTGGACTTTTTTTGTTGGCAACTTTTTATATTATCATTTCAATCTTGCTGCCTGTTACTGGTCTGTTCAGAGTTTCTATTTCTTCCTGGTTTTATCTAGGAAGGTTGTGTATTTCCAGGAATTTATCCATCTCTTCTAGATTTTCTAGTTTATGGGCATAAAGGTGTTCATAGTAGCTTGAATGATTTTTTGTTGTTGTTGTTATTTCTGTGGTATTGGTTGTAATATCTCCCTTTTGAACTTATTTTGATCATCTCTCTTCTTTTCTTGGTTAATCTTGCCAACGGTCTGTCAATTTTATTTAACTTTTCAAGGAACTGGCTTTTTGTTTCATTTATCTTGTGTGTTTTTGTTGTTGTTGTTTGTTTCAATTTCATTTAGTTCTGCTCTGATCTTTGTTATTTCTTTTCTTCTTCTGGGTTTGGGTTTGGTTTGTTCTTGTTTCTCTAGTTCCTTGAGGTGTGATCTTAGACTGTCTATGCTCTTTCAGACATTTTGATGTATGCATTTAAGGCTATGAACTTTCCTCTTAGCATCATCTTTGCTGTATCCCAGAGGTTTTGATAGGCTGTGTCATTATTATGGTTCAGTTCAAATAATTTTTACATTTCCAGCTTGATTTCATTGTTGACCCAACAATCATTCAGGAGCAGGTTATTTAATTTCCATGTATTTGCATGGTTCTGAGGGTTCCTTTTGGAGTTTTATTCTACTGTGGTCTGAGAGAGTACTTGATATAATTTCGGTTTTCTTAAATTTACTGAGACTTGTTTTGTGGCCTATCCTATGATCTGTCTTGGAGAAAGTTCCATATGCTGATGAATAGAATGTATATTCTGCAGTTGTTGGATGGAATATTTTGTAAATATCTGTTAAATCCATTTTTTCTAGGGTATAGCTTAAATCCATTGTTTCTTTGTTGACTTGGTCTTGATGACCTGTCTAGTGCTGTCAGTGGAGTATTGAAGTCCCCTGCTATTACTGTGTTGCTGTCTATCTCATTTCTTACGTCTAATAGTAGTTGTTTTATAAATTTGGGAGCTCCAGTGTTAGGTGCATATATGTTTAGGATTGTGATATTTTCCTCTTGGACAAGTCATTTTATCATTATATAATGTCACTCTTTGTCTCTTCTGTGCTGTGTCTGCACTCCCAATTCACCCCCTCCCTTGAGTTCTGTCCAGCAAACTTCACATTCACATTCGGTTGAAATTGTTACAAAGTTGAGCTGGAAGTTTCTTTCTCCCTGTTGTCTTTTCCCAGGGAACGCTTCCCAAGGACCTCTGCAAGACAAAAGTCAGAAATGGCTTCTGTGGGGACTGAGAGCCCATAGTTTCTCTTCCCACTGCTTCTTCTACCCTTGTGTTTCACTTGGCTCTCTAAAATTGTCTCAGCTCCAGGTAAAGTGAGATTCTTCTCCTGTGATCTGGACGTTCAGGTTCCCCATTGAGGGTGTGTGTTCAGGGGTGGATGATCCCCCTTTCCCACTTTCACACTTTGGGCACTCACAGTTTCGGGGCTGTTTCCCAGGGCCTGCAGGAGCAATCTGCTTCATTCAGAGGGTCTGTGGATTCTTTTGGCTTTTCTGTTAAGTTCCTGTGGTAGTTCTTGGAGCAAAAGTTCATGATATGTGTCCCCACGTGCTGCTCTGTCTGTCTGAGTGGGAGCTTTAGTTTAGTCCTGCCTCCTATCCACCATTTTCCTTCTACCTCCCAGAATGGTTTTCAAATCAAGACTTAATCTATACATAGGTTCAGGATAAAGATTATCTTTTAAAGTTTTTTTCAGACAGTGCCTATCTCTAGTTTGGGATACATTAAAAGGTATGAGATATACAGTTTTAGTTTTACCAGCTATTCAATATATTTCTCACTTTTATTTTTTTGGTCTCCTAAAATCATTTCACTAAAAGTGTTTAATAATTTTCTGCTTTGAATTTCTTAAACCATTATAAATCTGTTCCTAGAGAATAATAGTTTTAACAGTAATATACTATTAAATTGTTCATCAGTCTGGTGGAATTTTTGAATTTAATAAAGTATTATGGTTTAAGTCACATTCATGTTTGTAGATTATCATGCAATTAGTTTAAAACAGTATTATCATTAACTGTAGATGTGACTTCATATATGTTCATTTTGGATTAAATTATTTGAATTGTGCATGTAAATTTAGCTATAAAAGTATATAACATAATCAGCTGTACCATGGTTTCCATCCATAACAATTCTGCATTTTCAGGCACAACCTTAAAAGGCCAACAAAAGATAGTTTCCTTTTTAAATGCCTGTGGTAAATTATTTGACAGGCTATGTAAAAGTATGAATTATTTTCCAAGCCTATCACAGATAAATTGTGACCTTATGAAACTCATTTGATCACAACTCCCTTAATTGTAGAACTTGATTTTTCTTTTTGTCAAATTATGTGAAACTCAATTTGCTTTTCTCATAAAATAATAATAGACAAACCATGTTTTCAAGTTATAACTAATAATAGTAGCATATTATTTATACAGAACTCATCACACAGTATTTATTGATTTCAAGCATTGTGGGAAGAACTGTGGGAGTCACTAAAGAAATGTAAGGCATGGGCTGGGTCCACAGCATAACCTAGTCAAGGAAAATAGACACATGAAATCACTAGGACACTAATGAGTGCTAAATTGTATGACACTGAGTAAAAAGATGGTAGAAGTTTAGAGAAAGCATAGCATAAAATAAGAAAAAAGTTGTGGAGAATTTATAACTTTACTTAGACCTGAAAAGCTGTGTAAAATTTGGTTAAGCCAAAAGGAAAAGTATTCCATAAAAAGGGAATTATATTAACTGAGACTTAAATAGGGTGTGTACATAGTAGTGACGAGGTGAGCCCATTTAGAAATACATGGTTCATGTTGAAGAATGAAAGGGCTAGAAAGGCACCTTGGAACTTCCTTGTCGGGGACTTTGAATGTTATGTTAAGGAATTGGCACATTGTCCTGTAACACTATAAACACTTTCATATTGGGGAGTACCATATTAAAATTAGACTTATAGAAAGATTAGACTGGCAGTGGGATGTAGGGTAACATGTGAGAACCAGAGGCCCTGAAATCATTTCAAATGATAAGTACAGTGAGGTTAAGGTGCAGAGGGTTTTGAAAGCCAGAAACATTTAGAATGACAGGTAAAAAAGCTAGTTTTGACTCTGTTACATGTGAAGTGACCAGAGATAATCAAATGATGGTATTATTGGAAGTATTGAACTGGAGTGAAAGGTTGGAGTTGAAAATTTGGGAGGAGATAACCTCCCAAATCACCTAAGAGGAGGTGATATTAAAATCATCTAAGAGGGTGCCCTCAAGAAGGAGGAGGTGAATATCTTGGGAGAAGAGCTAGAGCCAAGGATCTTCTCATTTGGAGGACAAGAGAGGAAAATTAAGCCAACAGAAGAAACAGAAAGAGCAATTAGAGTAATGAGGAACTGTGGAGAAGTTTATTTCCCTAAAAATTAGAGGGTTTAGAAGTCAGAGGGCTTGAAAAAAGGCTTAACTTATATTTTGATTCCTGTTTTAATATTTAACTACTTATAAGTCTCAATGTTGTTATTATTAAGCTGTCTATCAACAGGCATTTGTTGAGGCTCAACAAGAAACCCATCTTTATGTTAGGGACTAGTGAAAATATTAGATGGAAATTTGAAATATATTTGGGAAATGAAACTAATGTATAAAATATTAAAGGATAATTTGATATTAAATGTTATATTTGTTGATGCAGTATCTAAAGTTTAATATCTAAAGTACAGTATCTTAAGTTCAGAGATTGTTGCTGATTAAAGTAGTTGATTAAGGTTTCATAAAGGAGACCGGACATAGCTGGACTTTGAAGGAAGGACATACTTTAGGCAAGTAGAAAGGGAAAGGACAACACTCCTAGTCAGGGGAAATGTACCATCAAAGAAAAACTGTCTTTCAATAAGTACAAATTAAGGGCTAGAAAGGTAGTCTGAAAAGATTGCTCCACAGTTGTGTATTTGATTTCCTTTTTTGACGTACTCTAAAACTGTTTTGTTGCAGGGTTGAGCTAGGTTCACTATTATGATAAACAAATAAATAATACTGTCTAGGGGCTACTGAACTTAGCCAGTATGTGGCAGCTTACCACTTAAAAAAAAAGTATTTACTGGTTTTCTTTAAAATTATAAAAATAACAGACATGCTTAAGGCAGAAAATTTGGAAGACACAGAAAAGCCCAAAGGGACATAAATCATCTAATTCAGCCACTCAATATTACCCACTTTTCACCATTTGATATTTATCCTTTTACTGTGCAGACATTTACTTACAAGTATTTGCTTAAAAGATTATATACTTGATATACATATAATGTACATATGGCCTAATTATTTTAATACATAGTATTTGAACTTGCATTCGTACATTACATATATTCCTTTTCATGTGTCATAAAATAAACACATGAACCCAACACTGAACTAATGAATTAGATTATTACCAATATTGTTGAATCTGCCTATTATTCTTCCTCCACCCAGTTCCCCCATCCCTCTCAGATACAGATGGTTTTAAAGAGCTTTTCCTACCAAGCATTAAAATGTGCAAATTAAAATAGCAGTGAGATACTATTTTTTCCACTCAGCAGATAAGCAAATATTTAACAGCCTCAGATATTAGTGGTAAGTTTATAGGAAAATGAGCATTTTCATAAATCACTGGTTAGAGTGTACAATTGCCAATTGGAGGGCAATTCTATTGTTATGTATACTAGAGAAACATTCACATAAATGTCCAATTAAAGTAAATGTTTAAAATTGAGAACTATCTTATGTCTGCCAATTAGTGCAGAACCTTTTATGTATACTGTGATTCCATTTATGTAACATAAATTTTCTAATTTGCCATGGATATGTATTTATGTGTGTAAAATTATTCAAAAATGCACTGGAAGACACAATTCTAGTTACCTCTGATATCTTGTAATTGGATATTCTTCAATTCTGTATGTATTTATTTAAGTTCTATATTACCTGAATATACTTTTTTTATTTAAAATTTATATAGCATTTTCTATGTGCCAGGCAATCTTTAAGTATTTTATAAATATTAACTCATTTTCATTTCTCATAGAACAAATATTAACTCATTGTACTCCTCACAGCCCTATGAGATAGCTATTATATCTCCATTTAATAGATGAGAAAACAGAAATACAGATTAAGTACACAACTAGTAAGTCATACCAGGATTCAAACTCAAACAAGGTGGCTTCAAAGTTCATGCCCTTAGTGACTGTATATCATACTGTTTTTCAGCAAACATAATTACAGAAAAATATTCAAATAAAAATACCTTCAATCACAGTGAGATATGGAACACACATAGGTCTTCCCATTAAACGTGGGTAATTAAAGCTATATGATTATTCTCACTTCCTCTTATAACTTCACTAAATTATAGTAATGGAATGGGAAAAAAGATATAAAGTCATGAGGACAAAGAGAATAAAAAGGCTGTGAAAACAGGAGATATCAGTATTTGGAAGTTGCAAACCAGATGGCTATGTGGTACCTGACTTTGCAGACCACAGGCTTTCCTGAAATATCAGTGGTTGTAGCAAAAGACACTAATGGGGAGTAAAAGCTTTGTACTATAGAACCCCAGAAAGGCACAACTATTGGGATGACCAGGTGCATTAGGAGGTAGAATTTAAAATAAGGGGATATGTTGAAAGTTTGTATAAAGAGAAAATGAGATGGAATAATTTTTGGGAGACACCAACCCACGTGGTTTCTGGACTTGAAAACACTAAGCACATTCAAAAGTAAACATGAGGTGGCTAGACTGAAAATAAGGTGATTAATTGATTCTGTACCCAGAATAGTGAGGTTTTTCCCAACTCCTTTCCTGCTCCAGAAGCTAGGCTTATGTCTCCATGTTACTTGCTTAGAGGATCCTCCTCTGGAAAAATAGATTATGCTTCCCAGAGTAGAACGTAGACATACTGGTACTTGGCAGTTCTCTCTGAAAAGGTAGCTGTGCCAACTCACCTCCTTACAGTGAGGCCCAAGTTAACAAGCCTACCCACGTAAATCAACTTTCTAACCACCTTTAAATATAACCAGAGAGCCAGAGATCACCATACTTTTGTGGAAATTCTCCATCTGTAAATCTCAGATCTATAAGTCTAAGGCTTCAGAAAATAGAATCAGGGACAGTGCCGTAAACGGAACTAAATTTAGAGAATTAAAATGCATATCCACAAAAAAATAAGAGAAGATGTTGCATCCTATAAACAAGAATGGTATGCTGTTTTTAACAAGGAATAATTGGCCGGGCACGACGGCTCATGCCTGTAATCCTAGACTTTGAGGGGCCGAGGCGGGTGGATCACCTGAGGTCAGGAGTTCCAGACCAGCCTGGCCAACATGGCAAAACCGTGTCTCTACTGAAAATGCAAAAATCAGCCAGGCATGGTGGCATGTACCTGTAATCCCAGCTACTTGGGAGGCTGAGGTAGGAGAATTGCTTGAATCCAGGAGGCAAAGGTTGTAGCAAGCCAAGATCGCACCACTGTACTCCAGCCTGGGAGACAGAGCTAGACTACCTCTCAAAAAAAAAAAAAAAAAAAAAAGTAATAATCAGGAAAAAGGGAAAGGAATTCTTGCCAAGTTAAGAACATGACAGCATAAATAGAAAAATTAATAAATTTGAAAGATAAAGTTGAAATATCCCTATAATGTGGAACAGAATGACAAAGGTGATAGGAGATAAAACAAAATTAGAGTATTAGGCCAGAAGATTTAATATCTAACTAATAATAGAAAACAGAAGGGAAAAATCAAAGACATAATAAAAGAAAATTTCCCAGAACTGAAGGCATGTCTGTAGTTTGAAAGGACCCAATGATTGAAAAAAGATTAATAGGCATGTTTTGTGAATTTTAGAAAAGGCATTTTTGTTAATTTTAGGAAATCAAAGAGAGATAAAAAGAAGATCCAAAAAATTTATAGTGTTTAAAAAAAAACAAAAGAAAAAACAGCAAGATACATACAAGAGATTGGGAATCAGTATTATGTCAGATTTCTTAACAGCAACACGAGGAGTTAGAATACAATGAGGCCTTCGAAATTCAGAAAGAAAATGATTTTTAGCCTATAATTCTATATCTAAAATTCTGAATTGTCATTCAAGCCAGACACTTCAGACTTATTAGCTCTCCAAAAAATTTACCTGCCAAGAACTTTTCTCAGGAAGTTATTGAAAGATGTGATGCCCTAAAGCCATAGAGTAAACAAGATTCTTAGGAATCAAGAAACAGTGATTTTCATACAGGAAAGAGGTGAAACAAAGTTTTAGAATGACTGTGCCTTAGTCTCAGAGAGCAGCTAGTCCAAAGTGGGGCAGGGAATGGGAGGTTCCAGGAAGGATGTTGAAGAGATGGAAACCAACTGATAGATCATTTAATATAAGATAATTAATAAGAGATAATAAGAGATATGAGAAATCCTCATTTATGATAATAGGAAGTCAATAGGTAATGACTAAATCAAGAAATAGCATATATTGAGGACACTACTCATTGCCTGTCCATCATCCATTTTTCCTTATGAACTGACAATATAACCAATTACAATATAACCAATTAAAAATTCTTAGCTTTCCTATTCCCCTTCCAGCTACAGTTGGCCATATGAAAGCACTTCTTGCTTTGCTAAGCAGAGGTCACTGGTGGGACTTCCAAGAATTGGGTTATAACTTCTCAGCTTCTGCTCTTTGCCTTCTTTTAAAAGTCTGAATCTGAGACATGATCCAGAAAGGGTAGGGGCAGCTTGTGACCATTCATTCACTCAATGCGTATTTTTTTACTACCAACAATATGCCAGATAGTACTCTAGGTGCTGGGGATAGCAGTGAACAAAAGGGACAAAAGTGACCAATATCCCTGTTCTCATGTAGCTTATGTTCTAAAAGAGGAGAGTCAAGAAAAGATGAATAAGGAAAATATATAGTATGTAAGAGACTGAAACTGCTAGAGAAAAATAAAAGCAAGAAAGAAAGCGTGATGGGGGATGGTAGGGCAGGATGGGCCTCATATTTGGTGGCCAGGAAAGGCCTTACTGAAGTATCCCCAGATTGAGATTAAGATATGAAGGAAGTGAGGGAGTAAGCCATGGAAGATACTGGGGAAGAGCGTTCCAGGTACAGGGAACGACAGGTACAAAGGCCCTGAGATGGGAGTATACCTGGCATGTTTGAAGAATAGCAGGGAGTTGATATGAGTGGGGTGAAATGAGCAAGAAGAGTAGTAGGAACGGAGGTCAGAAAGGAAATATGACACTAGTTATATGTCTTCTAGGCCATCCAGAGGGCTTGGCTTTTACTCTAAATGAGAAGAGAAGCTCTTGAAGACTTTTGAGTGGAGAAATATGATTCAATTTATTTTTTAATTGGATCACTGTAGCTATTGATGGGAATAGATTGAAGAGAGTGAGAAAGCAGGGAGATGACTTAGAAGACTGTTGCCATGGTCCAAGGTAAGGTGTGATGGTGGCTTTGACTGGATGATAGCAGTGGAGTGGTGAGAAATGGCCAGATTCCGAGTATATTTTGAGTGTTGAGGCATCAGAATTTGCCGATGAGTCAAATGTGGAGTATAGAGGAAATTTCTGAGGAACTGGAAGAATGGAGTTGTCATTTACTGATGTGGGGAAGATTGAGAAGAGATATTTTTGAGGGACATATCAGAAGTACAATTTTGGACATGATATGTTTGAAATGCCCATTAGATAGCCAATTGGAGAAGTAAAATAGATTGTTGATTATTGGAATTTGTAGTTCAGGGAAAGATTTGGCCCAGATGTATCAATTTGAGTGGCAGCAGCACAGATAGCATTAAAAGCCAAAAGACTGGTGAAGATCACCAAAGGAGTGGGTGTAGACAGAGAAGCAGAGGAGACTGAAGAGCTGAGCCCTGGATTCCACCAACATTTTAAGATTGGAGAGATGGAGAAAAGGGAAGGTGAAGAAAGGAGACAGAATGGAGTAGCTAGAGAAGTAGAGCACAATGAAGGGAGTGTGGTGTCCTGGAACCAAGTTTCAAGAATAAAGTGGAGTGTTACTAGTATGCCAAGATACCTGTAACAAGATGCTAGTCATTGGCCACTGCATGGAGGAGCATGCAGGTCATTCATGATCTGGATAAAAGCAGTTTCAATGGAAGGTGATGGTAGATGCCTGATTGGAAAGTATTTTTTAAAAAACTTTAATTTTAGGTTCAAGAGTACATGTGCAGGTTTGTTATATAGGTAAACATGTGTCATGGGGATTTGTTGTACAGATTATTTTGTCATCCTGGTACTAAGCTGAGTACCCAGTAGTGATTTCTTTTGCTCCTCTCCCACGTCTCACACTCCATCCTCAGGTAGGCCCCAGTGTCTATTGTTCCCCTCTTTGTGTCCTTGTGTTCTCATCATTTAGCTCCCACTTACAAGTGAGAACATGTGGTATTTGGTTTTCTGTTCCTGCATTAGTTTGCTAAGGATAATGGCCTCCAGCACCATCCATGTTCCTGGAAAGAACATGGTCTTATTACTTTTTATGGCTGCATAGTATTCCATGGTGTATATGTACCATTTTTTCTTTATCCGGTCTCCCACTGATGGGCATCTAGGTTGATTCCATGTCTTTGCTATTATGAATAGTGCTGCAGTGAATATATGCATGCATGTGTCTTTATGATAGAACTATTTATATTCCTTTGGGTATATCCCAGTAATGGGATTGCTGGGTCAAATGGTATTTCTGTCTTTAGGACTTTGAGGAATCTCCATGCTGATTTCCCAGTGGTTGAACTAATTTACACTCCCATCAACAGTGTATAAGCATTCCTTTTCTCTGTAACCTCACCAGCATCTGTTATGTTTTGACTTTTTAGTAATAGCCATTCTGACTGGTGTGGGATGATATCTCATTGTGGTTTTGATTTGCATTTCTCTAGAGCTCAGTGATACTGAGGTTTTTCTCATATGGTTGTTGGCTGCATGTATATCTTTTTTTTTGAAAAGTGTCAGTTCATGTCCTTTGCCCACTTTTTAATGGGGATTTTTTTCCTTGTATTTAAGAGAAAATGGGAGGAGAGAAATTAGGGGCTTATAACAAAGGGTTAATGTTGTAAAGGAAAATGGAGAAATAGGGTAGGAGCTTGACAGAGAAATGGAGTCAAAAGAGGTTTAATTTTTTCTTTCTTTTTTAGATGAGAGAAATAACAGATGTTGGTATGCTAATGGGAATGATCCAATGGAAAGGGGGAAATCAGTGCAGAGAAAGGGGAGCATTAATTGCTGGAGCTGTTAGCAAGAAAGAAGGAGAGAGACAGACAGAAAGAAAAACATACCTGCTAAGGGGGAAGAGAATAGAAAGTAGGTACCTGGTATCTGATGACATCATGGAGATGCTTTATAATCCTGGACTGCTCAACTTCATATTTCTTCCTAAGTGAGAATAACAACCCCTATTTGGTTAACTAATGAGTTTTCAGGTTTGTATTACATATGCAAGAATGCGTTTCTAACTAACGTATCATGTTATTTAGAAGTGTGAGGTAGCAACAGAAGAAGCTGCTAAGAGAATTGAAACTGATTATCTTTGAGACTGGGATGACAGGCTGTGGGGTAGAGGTAAGACAGTAAACAGCTGTTCTAATTCCAAGTATTCTCTGACATTTTAACAATTTATACATGCATTCCTTTAATTGAAATCCTTTTCAATAATGCTCAGTGTCAGTTTAGGTCTTCTAAGAAGCAGATGGCAAGATAGTACTAGCCATGTGAGAGATTTGTGGGGGAGATGTGAAAGATGATGAAGAAGGGAGCAGGAGTAGGTGGGGAGAGCTTTTAGACTATGATGCTAGTCTGAAACATGTGAAAGGAGAGAGAAGGAAGGAGGGTTGGATAGAAAGAGGTGCAGGTTGAAGCATGGTGCTGAGAAAGTTTCAGCCAGGCCAAATGTTATTCGTTAGAGGAATCCCCTGTTGGACAGGATTGGGCTGTCCCTAGTACCCCGTGATGCTCAGTCGTTGGCTGGTAGCCACCCAGGGAAAGTGTGGCTTCTCTCTGTCAACTATACTGCCAGCCTCAGTTCCTCTTGAAGGAGTTCTGAGTGGTACACAGCCATAGCCATTACACTCACGAAGATTTACGTTAAAATAAAGGATGTGTGTATGTTTGTGTATACACACAACATTGTATCCGAGGAATCTTAAATGTTCAGCTAGTGAGTTTAATATCATGCCCTTGATAATTAGTCTGTCTTGGGCAAAAATTTTTTTTTTTTTTTTTTTTTTGGAGATGGATTCTCGCTCTGTCGCCCAGGCTGGAGTGCAGTGGCGCAATCCCTGCTCAATGCAACCTCTGTCTCCTGGGTTCAAGCAGTTCTCTTGCCTCAGCTGGGAAGGCAAGAGAAGCTGAGTAGCTGGGACTACAGGCATGCACCACCACGTCTAATTTTTTATTTTTACTAGAGACGGGGTTTCTCCATGTTGGCCAGGGTGGTCTTGAACTCCTGACCTCATGATCCACCTGCCTTGGCCTCCCAAAGTGCTGAGATTACAGGCCTGAGCCACCATGCCTGGCATTTTCTTATGTTTGTTTGTTTGTTTTTTTGAGATGGGGTCTGCCTCTGTTGCCCAGGATGGAGTGCAATCTCAGCTCACTGCAACCTCTGCCTCCCGGGTTCAAGTGATTCTCCTGCCTAAGCCTCCTGAGCAGCTGGGATTATAAGTGTGTGCCACCACGCCCGACTTATTTGTGTATTTTTAGTAGAGATGGGGTTTCCCCATGCTGGCCAGGCTGGTCTCGAACTCCTGACCTCAGGTGATCTGTCTGCCTCGGCCTCCCAAAGTGCTGGGATTACGGGTGTGAGCCACCACTGGGCCTTGGGCAAAAATTTTATTCCTTCCCAAGAAAAACAAGAAATTTACATTGTATCTTGACTACTTCAATCCAAAATTCAGTGACCTATGATAATTGACTGATACATTGTTTATGCTTAAGAATACAGTAGAATATTTACCCTATTTTGCAACATGGTTATGACACAAAGAAACACTTGGTCTTCTTTTTAATAATATATCTTTGATCATCAATCAACATTTCCTTCCTGTTCTCTTCATAAATGTTTCTTTCTTTGCTTTTATTAATTGTTTTCCTTTTAAAACATTTCTTTAAAGAAACTCTTAATTTCCTGGTTCCACTGTTGGCATTCATGACTAATAATGTCTTGGAAGCTTCCATGTATTTTGCTACAAAGGAAGCCAGTTCAGGACTATTAATTTTTCTCTTATTTATTCAGTTATAGTTAATCATATTTGTCAAGCTAAGTGAGTTCAAAATCTGAATAATCTAACTCCTCTCTTGTTGTTTTTCATATGTCTTTTACAAACACATACCAAATATTTATCTAGCTTTTAAAGGGAGGGTAAAGTTGTACTTCCATAGTTAGCTAATGAGAAGACTTTTAATATATTATATTTAAATACTGGTACTGATTTTTTAATGAGGTTTTATCAGTTTTATAGAAACTTAAAAAGTGACTTATTTTAAATTTATAACTTTGTATTAAATGTACAAGTTAGAATGTGATATAAGTGTATGTATAAACTAAGCATCTAAGGTTAAGTGGGAAAACACAGCAAATTTATATTCATGATATTTGAGAATATTATGTTACATATATGTCAATGTAACTAATAGAGAAAACACATTAGGTACTTTTGCCAAATTGTTACTTATATGTCCCTTAGTTTTTTTTAATAAAGTGTTTTTTTAAAATAAAAATATTAACTTAACAGATAAACTACTTAACAAGTGACTGTGAAATGAAAAGCAGTTATAACTACTCATAAAATAGTATTGTATATAAAATGTTCACAGTGGCTGTCCACAGTGAAGAAGTACCTGTCCTTTGGTAGTCCCATTGGTCTTAGTGGAATCCTAGGTTGAATTGTGAGGCCCCACTAAGCATATAAATTGCTCTAGTTTTGTGTTCATCATTCTCCCATAATAGAACAGTCCCTTGTTTTATCTGATGCCAAGTCTTCCACCTAGACCTAAAGTTCCCAAACTATGCACAGAGGCATACAGTGAATTCATAGGCATGCTGCAGGATATTTTTTAAAGTCTCAAGGAAAACACAGAGACTACTGTCGAAGATACAAACTATTAGCTCCAGATAGTTCAGAGTTTCAATGTTAGTTTATGTTACATTCCTTTTCAGGTTGTGATAGCTATTTGAAGCCGGGCTTTCAGGGCTTGCTGTGATAAAAAGCAACTACTACACAATAATTAGCATAGAACAGGCATTAGGGTGAGGATGTCTAATTTGATTTCAACATTTGACAAGTTTTGTGGTGCCTGCCTTCTTGTATGTAGTACATACAACTTGTTAGTAAGTAATTGTAGTTATTTAGGAATGAAATAAAAATCTTTTTAATATATTGACCTCCAGTCCCATCCATGTTGCTACAAAATGGATGATTTCATTCTTTTTTATGGCTGAATAATATTCCATTGGTTATAAACACCACATTTTCTTTATTCATTGCTCTGTTGATAGGCATTTACATTGATTGATTCCATATCTTTGCTGTTATGAATAGTGCTATGATAAACATGTGAGTGCAGCTATCCCTTTGATATAAATATATTTCTTTTCCTTTGGATAGATACCAAGTAGTAGGATTTCTGGATTGTATGGTAGATCTCCTTTTGTTTTGCTTTTCTTCTTTTTTTTGCAACAGAATCTTGCTCTGTTGCTCAGGCTGGAGTACAGTGGCGTGATCTCACCTCACTGCAACCCCCCCCTCCCAAGTTCAAGCCATTCTCTTGCCTCAGCCTCCTGAGTAGCTGGGACTACAGGCGCATGGCACCACTTCTGGCTAATTTTTTGTCTTTTTGTAGACACAGGGTTTCACTTGTTGGCCAAGCTGTTCTCAAACTCCTGACCCCCAGTGATCCGCCCACCTCAGCCTCCCAAAGTGCTGGGATTACAGGCGTAAGCCACCATGCCAGGCCTCTTTTAGGTTTTTGATAAATCTCCATACTATTTTCCATAGTGGTTGTACTAACTTACATTCCAACCAACAGTATGTAAGAGTTTCCTTTGCTTTCTTGGCAGCATGTTATTTTTTTTTCTTTTAAATAATAGCCATTCTAACTGGGGTGAGATGAAATCACATTGTGGTTTTAGTCATATACCTGTTGGCTATATGTGTGTCTTTTGAGAAATGTCTGTTCATGGACTTTGCTCATTTTTTTAAATGAGATTTTTTTTTTTTTAAACTGTTGAGATGTCTGAATTCCTTGTATATGGTATTAGTCCCCTATTCGATGAGTAATTTGCAAACATTTTTTCCCATGTAAGAGGTTGTTTCTTCACTTTGTTGATTGTTTCTTTTGCTGTGCAGAAGCATTTAAATGTAATATACTCTCATTTGTCTATATTTGTTTTTGTTTTCTGTGCTTTTGAGGTCTTAGCCATAATACCTTTGCCTAAACCAATGTCCTGAAGAGTTTTCCCTAGAACTACTACTACTTCTAGTAGTTTTACACTTTTGGGTTTAATCCATCCTGAGTTGACTTCTGTATATTGTGAGAGATAGGGGTCCAGTTTCATTCTTCTAGAAGAATAAGTGGTTATCATTTATTGAAGAGGGTTTTCTTTCCCCAGTGTATGTTCTTGAGGGCTTTGGAGAAGATCAATTGGCTATAAATATGTGGATTTATCTCTGTGTCTCTAGTATGTTTCATTGATCTATGTGTCTGTTTTTATATGAATATCATGCTGTTTTGGTTTCTATATCCTTGTAATATGTTTTGAAGTCAGGTAGTGTGATGCCTTCAGTTTTGTTCTTTTTGGTCAGGATTGCTTCAGCTGTTTGGATTCTTTTTTGGTTCCATACAAATTTTAGGATTATTTTTTCTATGTCTGTGAAAAGTGGCATTGGTATTTTGATAGGTATTATATTCAATCTCTAGATTGCTTTGGATAGTATGGTCATTTTAACTATGTTAATTCTTTTAATCCATGAGCATCGTATTTTCTTTTCACTTGTTTGTGTCCTCTTCAATTTCTTTCATCAATGTTTTATAGTTTTTTTTGTTAGAGATCTTTCACTAAATTGGTTAAATTTATTCCTAAGTATTTTATTTTAATTTTTGTAGTTACTGTAAATGAGATTGTCTTTCTGATTTCTTCCTCAGCTAATTCATTATTGTTGTATACTGATTTTTACATGTATGCTGATCAGTGTACTGTTGATTTTTATATGCTGATTTTTGTATGCTGCAACTGAATTTGCTTATCAGTTCTAAGAGTTTTCTGGTGTAGTGTTTTGGTTTTTCTAGATATAAAATCATGTCATCTGCAAAGAGGGACAGTTTGAAATTCTGTTTTCCAATTCTAATGCCTTTGATTTTTTTTTTTTCCCTTGCCTGACTGCTCTATCTAGGACTTCTAGTACTATGTCAGTTAGGAATGGTGAAAATAGGCATTTTTGTCTTATTACAGTTTTTTTTTTTTTGAGACAGAGTCTCGCTCTGTCGCCCAGGCTGGAGTGCAATGGCCGGATCTCAGCTCACTGCAAGCTCCGCCTCCCGGGTTCACGCCATTCTCCTGCCTCAGCCTCCCAAGTAGCTGGGACTACAGGCGCCTGCCACCTCGCCCGGCTAGTTTTTGTATTTTTTTTAGTAGAGACGGGGTTTCACCGTGTTAGCCAGGATGGTCTCGATCTCCTGACCTCGTGATCCGCCCGTCTCGGCCTCCCAAAGTGTTGGGATTACAGGCTTGAGCCACCGCGCCTGGCCTGTTTTTTTTGTTTGAGAGGGAGTCTCGCACTGTTGCCAGGCTGGAGTGCGGTGGTGCGATCTCGGCTTACTGCAACCTTGGCCTCCTGGGTTCAAGAGATTCTCCTGCCTCAGCTTCCCGAGTAACTGGGACTACAGGTGCACACCGCCACACCCAGCTAATTTTTGTATTTTTAGTAGAGTTAGGGTTTCACCATGTTGGCCAGGATGATCTCCATCTCTTGACCTCATGATCTGCCTGCCTTGGCCTCCCAAAGTGCTGGGGTTACAGGCGTGAGCCACCGTATTCCAGTTTTTAGAGTAAAAGCTTTCAACCTTTCCTTATTCAGCGTGATGGATGGTCTTCCTATGCCTAGTTTGTTGAGACTTTTTATCATGAAGGAGTGTTGAATTTTATTACATGCTTTTTCTGCATCTTTTGAGATGATCATATAATTTTTGTCTTTTATTCTGTTAATGTGATGTATCATGTTTATTGATGTGCACATGCTGAACCATCCTTGCACCCCTGGGATACATTCTTCTTGATCATGTTATATTATCATTTGATGTGCTGTTGGATTTGGTTTGCTAGTATTTTGTTGATGATTTTTGCATCTATTTTTATTTGGGGATATTGGCCTGCAGTTTTATTTTTTTGTTGTATCCTTGTCTGGTTTCAGTATCATGGTAATGCTGGACTCATAGAATGAGTTAGGGAGAATTCACTCCTCTTCAATAGTTTGAGAAGGGTTAGTTCTTTATACATGTGGTAGAATTCTGCAGGGAATCCAGCTGGTCCTTGGCTTTTCTTTGTAGGGAGACTTTTTATACTGATTCAGTCTTGTTATTGGTATGCTCAGGTTTTCTATTTCTTCCTGATTCAGTCTTGGTGGGTTGTATGCATTCAGCAATTTATCCATTTCCTCTATATTTTCTAGTTCGTTAGCATATAATTGTACCTATTAGTCCCTGATGATCTTTTCTAGTTCTGTGGCATCAGTTGTAATATTTCCTTTTTCACTTATAATTTTATTTGGGTGTTCTCTTTTGTTCTTGGTTATTCTAGCTAGTAGTTTATCCATTTTGTTTGTCTTTTGAAGAACCAACTTTTCTTTTCTTTTTTTTTTTTTTTTGAGATAGAGTCTTGCTCTGTCACCCAGGTTGGAATACAGTGGAGCAACCTTGGCTCACTGCAACCTCCACCTCCCAGATTTAAGTGATTCTCATGCCTCAGCCTCCCTAGTAGCTGGGATTACAGGCATGTGCCACCATGCCTGGCAAGTTTTTGTATTTATAGTAGAGACGGGCTTTTGCCATGTTGCCCACGCTGGTCTCAAACTCCTGGCATCAAGTGATCCTCCTGCCTCAGCCTCCCAAAGTGCTGGGTTTACAATAGTGAGCCACCGTGCCTGGCCTGAAGAACCAACTTTTCATTTCGTTGATCCTTTATAATTTTTTTAAGTCTATTTTGTTTGGTTTTGCTCTGATCTTTATTATTTTCTTCTTTCTGCTAATTTGAGGTTTGATTTATTCTTGCTTTTCCTGTTCCTTGAGGTGTATCATTAGATTGTTTTTTTGAAATATTTCTGGTTTTTTGATGCAGGTGTTTATTGCTATAAATTTCCCTCTTAGCACTGCTTTCACTGTGTCCCAAAAACAGGGCACAGGTTTGGGTATATTGTGTTTCTATTTGCATTTATTTATTTATTTATTATTTATTTTAGATGGAATCTCACTCACTCTGTTGCCCCAGCTGGAGTGCAGTGGCACGATCTTGGCTCACTGCAACCATTGCCTCCTGGGTTCAAGTGATCCTCCCACCTCAGCCTCCCAAGTAGCTGGGATTACAAGCATGCACCACCATGCCTGGCTAATTTTTGTATTTTTAGTAGAGGTGGGGTTTCACCATGTTGGTCAGTCTGATCTTGAATTTCTGACCTCAAGTGATCTACCTGCCTTGCCCTCCCAAAGTGCTGAGATTACAGGCATGAGCCACCTCGCCTTGCCTCCATTTGCATTTATTTTGATATATTTTTCAATTTCCACCTTAATTTCTTCATTGATCCAATGGTTGTTTAGGAGTATGTTATTTAATTTCCATGTATTTGTATACTTTTTAAAGTTTCTCTTGGTAATGATTCCTCATTTTATTTCACTGTCTGCGAAGATATGTGATACGATTTCCATTTTTAAAATTTTGTTGAGACTTTTTTTGTGACCTAACATGTCTAATCCTGGAGACTGTTCCATGTACTGATGAGAAGAATGTGTATTCTGTAGTTTTTGTATAAAATGTTCTGTAAATGTCTGTTAGGTTCATTTGGTCTAAAGTCTGGTTTAAGTCCAATGTTTCTTTGTTGGTTTTCTGTCTAGATGATCTGGCTAATGCTGAGAGTGGACTGTTGAGGCCTCCTACTATTATTGTGTTGGGGTCTGTCTCTTTCTTTAGATCTGGCAATATTTGCTTTATGAATCTGGGTGCACTAGTGTTGGTTGCATATATATTTAGAATTGTTATATCCTCTTGCTGGATTGATTCCTTTATCATCGTATAATGACGTTTGTTTTTATTTTTATTTTTTTACTGTTTTTGAATTAAAGTCTGTTTTATCTGATATAAGTGTAACTATTCCTGGCGTGTTTTGTTTTCCATTTGTGTGGAATATCTTTTTCCATCCATTTACTTTCTGGATATATATATAGACACACACACAGACATATATATATCTTTATAAGTAAAGTGCATTTCTTATAGGCAGAATATTGTTGGACCACGGTTTTAAAAAATCCGTTCAAACAGTCTATATCTTTTTAAGTGGAGAATCTAATCTGTTTACATTCAGGTTTATTGCTGATATGTGAGGTTTTGTTCCTCACATATCAATACTGTCACAAAAGACAATATTGTTAATTGTCTTTTGGTTGCTTTGTATAATCTTCGTTCCTTTGTTTTTTTCCTTACTGACTGTCTTTGTGGATTGCTGATTTTCTGTGGTGATACCATTTGAGTCTTTCCTTTCTCAATTGTGTATTTGTATTACCAGTGATTTTTATATTTTCATGTGTTTTGATGATGGGAATTATCATTCTTTCACTTCCATGTTTAGGACTCCCTTGAGCCTTTCTTGTAAGGCAGGTCTTGTAGTGATGAATTGCCTCAGCATTTGCTTGTCTGGGAAAGTATTTCTTTCTCATTTATGAAGGGTAATTTTAATAGTATCTTTGGGTGGTGATATTTTTCTTTCAGCAATTTGACTATATTTTTTCATTCTCTCCTGGCCTGTAAGGTTTCTGCTGAGAAGTTTGCTGTTAGTCTGATAGGGGTTCCTTTATGACTAGATGATTTTCTGTTGCTGTTTTTAGAATTTTCTCTTGTTATTGACTTTAGACAGTTTGCCTAAGTTTGCCTAAGGCCTTTTGGCATTGTATCTGATTGGGGTCACTGGATCGCCAGTGTCTGGATGTCTAAATCTCTTGCTAGACTTGGGAAGTTTTCATCTATTTTTTTAAGTAAGTTTTTGAACTTTTTCATTATCTCCACACCTTTAGGAATACCAATAACTCCTGTATTTGGTTGCTTTATGGTATCTTATTTATCACAGAGACTTTGCTCATTCTTTTTTATTCGTTTTTCTTTATTTTTGTGTGACTGGGTGTTTTAAAAGTCCTGTCTTCAAGTTCTGAGATTGTCTCTTCTGCTTGGTCTAGTTCATTACTGATGCTTTTGACTGTGTTTTGTATTTCATAGAAGGAGTTCTTCAGTTTCAGAATTTCTCTTTGGTTCTTTTCTATGGTGTTTCTCTCTTTGGTAAATTTCTCATTCATATCCTGAATTCTTTTTCTTATTTCCTTGTATTATTTTTCAGCATTCTCTTGTATCTTACTGAGCTTCTTTAGTATCATATAGTATCATACTTTTGAAATCTTTTTCTGGAAATTCTTGTGAATTCTTTTTGATCAGAATTTGGTGTTGGGGGATTATTGTATTTTTTCGGAGGTTTTATATTTCCTTGATTTTTCATACTTCCCGTGCTCTTACATTGATATCTGCACATCTGGTGTAATAGTTGTTTCTTCCAGTTTTTTGAATTTGTTTTTGTAGGGGATGACTTTTTCCTGAAGATATATCAATTCTGTTGGATGGGGTCTTTTGGGTTTGATTCTGAGTGTGTTCAGTAGTGTAGTCTCTGTATGATTTCTTCATCTGTAAACAGCATCAGTGGTATCTGTGATTTCCTCAGTGGTTTAGAGTGTGGTTATTTGTGGAGGCTATGGTGAAGTTTTCCTGAGGACAGGGGTGCCAGTTGGGCCAGTCTTCAGGCCTCAGTGGTAGCAGTGGTGGGCTGAGTGTGCCTGGTCTTAGTTCCTGGGGCTGTGTGCCGTGGCACTGGTGTTAGCAGTACCAGGCAGGCCAGTTACTGGACCTTCAGGTGGCTTGTTGAAATGTTAGTAGCGGCAGTGGTGGGTGTGTGAGTGGGGTTCGTGAGTCCCTGGGCAGCTGGCATGGTATGGGTGATGCCAGTAGCAGTGGTGTGATGACTCTTTTGGTCCTGGGTGGTGCATACTGCTGTTGACTGCGACTGCAGTGCAGGGTTGCCACCCACAGCCCCAGACAGGCAGCAGCACCACAGTGCTGCTCAGCATTGGAGGAGGAACCCTGCTTCTCACATGTAAGCCTAGGCATGGAGGCCATGCCATTAGTTGGGGCTCAGTCACCACTCATAGCCCCAGACAGGCAGCCCTCCAACTCACTTGCCCTAGCCTCCAGGGGCAGCAGCAGTGGCTATGCCTGCAGTGGTGTGTGGAAAGGAAGAAGGAGTCCTGGTCTCCATGTGTGAGCCCAGGAGCACAGAGTTTGTGCTACTGCTTGAAGCAGGTTCACTTCTCACATCCCTAGATAGGGGGCTCTGAGGCTCTGGAAAGCATGCACTTTGCTTTCCTTTGTCCTAGAGGCTCCCTTTTTGGTGCACTGCACCGTTCTTTCCCCGAGGATCAGTACTGTCTGTAGGCTAAAGTACTGGAGACCCCATAGCACCTTTGGGACCAACCAGTGCTATACTGCTGTAGCCTTCTGGGTGGACACTGGGATGTCAGTGGAAGCTCTTAGGATGTGGAGACATGGGGTTGTGGTTTTCAGGGCAGGATGCAGTCCTGTGACAGCTGTGCAATGGTGCCCAGCTGCAGCCACTTAGGTCTCAGGGGTAGGGTCCATGACCCAGTACAAGTTTTCTATCGGGTGTATTGCCCTCTCAGGGTCTCCAAATCACACCCATGCTAGTGTTGGGGTTTGTATGGGTAGAGGAGGTCTCTCGTGGTTTAGATTGCAGCAGTCCATGGTGGGGATGTGGACTGCTGAAGTTCTGTGATTTACTCTTTACTGGCAATACCAAGCCCCTCGGGGCTCCCAGTCAATCTTGGATGAGGTGGGCACTTGCTTTCTTTTTCTTCTGTACCTCAGGTGTTTCCCATGACTTCACTGTTAGACTTTAGTTCTCTCCTAGATTTTCTATCCAAGGTATAATTATCCATTCATAATTTTGGTCCTTCTTTCTGGAAAGGTGGTGTCTGATGTCACTAATCAGCCACATTGAACTGCATTTCACTATGTACTTCTTGACACATATTGCAGTTCCAGCTGGACATTTATTGTGTGACCATCTAATTACTAACTACCTCACAGACTTGACTGAAAGTTTCAGAAGAGAGGTTTTCAAATATTTGGGAGGAGAAGTTGTAAAACTCCCTGCAAATATTTTGCGATAGATTTTTTCACTTTTATTCAAGTTTTTAATTGATAAATAATAATTGCATATATTTATGGGGTACAATGTGATATTTTGCTGTATGTATATATAGTGGAGTAATTAGGTCAAACTACTTAACATACCCATCATCTCACATACCATTTTTTTCTGTGGTGAGAACATTTAAAATCTATAGCAATTTTGAAATATAGAACACATTATTATTAACTTTAGCCACTATGTTGTACTATAGATCTTTAAAATGTATTTCTCCTGTCTAACAAAAACTTTGTACCTTTTGACCAGTATCTCCCCATTTCCCCTACCCCTAGCATGGTAACTACCATCATACTCTCTACTGCTATGGGTTTGACTTTTTTAGATTCCACATATAAGTGAGATCATGCAGTATTGAACATGCAGTATTTGTCTTTCTGTGCCTAGCTTATTTCCCTTAGCATAATGTCCCACAGGTTCATCCATGTTGTCACAAATGACAGAATTTCCATTTTTTAAGGCTGAATAGTATTCCATTGAGTATATACACCACATTTTCTTTCAGTGATCGTTTTTATTCTCAAAGATTTTGGGGTTTCATATTTCTAACTAAACAAAACATAATGGTAACAATTTAACAATACTTACCCTAAGAGATTTCTGCTGTGCTTTAACTCACCATAATACTCTTATGCTGATAAATTAGGAAGCATATCTCATTGCATATTAAGGGGCTGTGTTTGTGTGTGTTGTGTGTGTATATTTAAATTAACTCAGGAAGCATGGTTGTAAGTCTTCGAGAGGGGCCTATTATATGAAAAGTTGCCAAGCTTACTTTCTTGAAACATTATTCAAAGATTATTATTTCATGGACTCTGCTTTGAGAAATGCTCTTTTTTCATTTATGCTACATTATTGTGGATTATGGAAAAGAACTGGAAGTTGTAGAAGGCAACCGTTGAGTTTGGTCTTAGTAAAAGAGAATGGACAAGGAGGTATATTAAAAGTGGTATATCTGAGATAAATGGAACAAAGAGAATCAGCAGAATTTACTGGTGAATTTGAAGGTTGTTAGCTAAAGGTGAGAGATTAAAGAGGGCGATCTCATACCAAATGAACTGAAAAGAGATTTAGTGGAGATCTTTATTCCCTCTTTTAATGTTTTTAAATTAAAATAATAAAATGATTTCTGGTAATCATAAAATGGCATAGTATACAAATAGATATATAGTAAAAACTATATACCTACCCCAAACTCATTCCCTACTCCAGTAGTAACTGTGTTCAGCAATTTAGCTTATATCTTTTTTCAAACACTCACCTGTGTATATGTGTACACACATTAAAAAAAATGGAATCACTGTATACATATTTTTCTCTAACTTTCTTTACATAACAATATATGACACATCTGTCATTGATCTATATCTACCTCCCTATTTTTACTAGATACATAGTAATCCGTAATTTGGATATAACATACTTTACAATTATTAATGTCAATCTTTTTAGTAAATATGGAAATTGGACATAGATGAGTAATCAAGGAAATGTAATAAGAACAAAATGGTCTTAAAATTTTTTAATAAGTTAAATAGCTTACAAGCAGACAAGGCACTCCTTTCAGGTTCCTATTTGATTCTTTTAGTGAGGAACAACTCTTAGTGCATTTTCAGTATTCTGGCTTTTGAGAAACACATTTCTAGCATCTCCTTAAAACCATAAGAAATATATTTGTGGCCAGATATTTTAAGCGTTTCCTTCTTTTGAAAATTTTTATAGAAAAATACTGAATAACACATAAAAGGTTTAAAAAATCATCCCTAATATCATTTTTTAAAAATTTTATAAGGCAAGAAGTTGAAGTTTGTGCCCTCTGGGTACCAATTTTATCTCTGTGAGATGCCTGCTATCAACAGCTTTGGTTTTATTTTTTCTGACATTTTCTTGTGTTTCTACAATTTCTTTTTTTTTAAATTATTATTATTATTATTATTATTATACTTTAAGTTCTAGGGTACATGTGCACAATGTGCAGGTTTGTTACATATGTATGCATGTGCCATGTTGGTGTGCTGCACCTGTTAACTCGTCATTTACATTAGGTATATCTCCTAATGCTATCCCTCCCCACTCCCCCCACCCCATGACAGGCCCCTGTGTGTGATGTTCCCTGCCCTGTGTCCAAGTGTTCTCATTGTTCATTTCCTACCTATGAGTGAGAACGTGCGGTGTTTGGTTTTCTGTCCTTGTGACAGTTTGCTGAGAATGATGGTATCTAGCTTCATCCATGTCCCTACAAAGGACATGAACTCATCCTTTTATATGGCTGCATAGTATTCCATGGTGTATATGTGCCACATTTTCTTAATCCAGTCTATCATTGATGGACATTTGGGTTGGTTCCAAGTCTTTGTTATTGTGAATAGTGCTGCTATAAACATATGTGTGCATGTGTCTTTATAGCAGCATGATTTATGATCCTTTAGGTATATGCCCAGTAATAGGATGGCTGGGTCAAATGGTATTTCTAGTTCTAGATCCTTGAGGAATCACCACACTGTCTTCCACAAAGGTTGAACTAGTTTACAATCCCACCAACAGTGTAAAAGTGTTCCTATTTATCCACATCCTCTCCAGGACCTGTTATTTCCTAACTTTTTAATGATCACCATTCTAACTGGTGTGAGATGGTATCTCATTGTGGTTTTGATTTGCATTTCTCTGATTGCGAGTGATGATGAGCATTTTTTCATGTGTCTGTTGGCTGCATAAATGTCTTCTTTTGAGAAGTGTCTGTGCATATCCTTTGCCCACTTTTTGAAAGGGAGTTTGATTTTTTCTTGTAAATTTGTTTAAGTTCTTTGTAGATTCTGGATATTAGCCCTTTGTCAGATGGGTAGATTGCAAAAATTTTCTCCCATTCTGTAGGTTGTCTGTTCACTCTGATGGTAGTTTTTTTTTTGCTGTTCAGAAGCTGTTTAGTTTAATTAGATCCCATTTGTCACTTTTGGCTTTTGTTGCCATTGCTTTTGGTGTTTTAGTCATGAAGTCCTTGCCCATGCCTATGTCCTGAATGGTATTGCCTAGGTTTTCTTCTAGGGTTTTTATGGTTTTAGGTGTTACATTTAAGTCTTTAATCCATCTTGAATTAATTTTTGTATAAGATATAAGGAAGGGATCCAGTTTCAGCTTTCTACAGATGGCGAGCCAGTTTTCCCAGCACCATTTATTAAATAGGGAATCCTTTCCCCATTTCTTGTTTTTGTCAGGTTTATCAAAGATCAGATGGTTGTAGATGTGTGATATTATTTCTGAGGGCTCTATTCTGTTCTGTTGGTCTATATATCTGTTTTGGTACCAGTACCATGCTGTTTTGTTTACTGTAGCCTTGTAGTATAGTTTGAAGTCAGGTAGCATGATGCCTCCAGCTTTGTTCTTTTGGCTTAGGATTGTCTTGGCAATGCAGGCTCTTTTTTGGTTCCATATGAACTTTAAAGTAGTTTCTTCCAATTCTGTGAAGAAAGTCATTTGTAGTTTGATGGGGATGGCATTGAATCTATAAATTACCTTGGGCAGTATGGTCATTTTCACAATATTGATTCTTCCTATCCATGAGCATGGTATGTTCTTCCATTTTTTTGTGTCCTCTTTTATTTCATTGAGCAGTGGTTTGTAGTTCTCCTTGAAGAGGTCCTTCACATCCTTTGTAAGTTGGATTCCTAGGTATTTTATTCTCTTTGAAGCAATTGTGAATGGGAGTTCACTCATGATTTGGCTCTCTGTTTGAGTGTTATTGGTGTATAAGAATGCTTGTGATATTTGCACATTGATTTTGTATCCTGAGACTTTGCTGAAGTTGCTTATCAGCTTAAGGAGATTTTGGGCTGAGACGATGGGATTTTCTAAATATACAATCAGGTCACCAGCAAACAGGGAATTTGACTTCCTCTTTTCCTAACTGAATACTCTTTATTTATTTCTCTTACCTGATTGCCCTGGCGAGAACTTCCAACAATATGTTGATTAGGTGTGATAAGAGAGGGCATCCTTGTCTTGTGCTAGTTTTCAAAGGGAATTTTTCCAGTTTTTGCCCATTCAGTATGATATTGGCTGTGAGTTTGTTATAAATAGCTGTTATTATTTTGAGATACATCCTGTCAATACCTAGTTTATTGAGAGTTTTTAGCATGAAGGGCTGTTGAATTTTATTGAAGGCCTTTTCTGCATCTATTGCGATAATCATGTGGTTTTTGTCTTTGGTTCTGTTTATATTGATGGATTGTGTTTATTGATTTGCGTATGTGTTTGAACCAGCCTTGCATCCCAGGGATGAAGCCAACTTGATTGTGGTGAACAAGCTTTTTGATGTGCTGCTAGATTTGGTTTGCCAATATTTTATTGAGGATTTTTGCATCGATGTTCATCAGGGATATTGGTCTAAAGTTCTCTTTTTTGGTTGTGTCTCTGCCAGGCTTTGGTATCAAGATGATGTTGGCCTCATAAAATGAATTAGAGAGGATTCCCTCTTTTTCTATTGATTGGAATAGTCTCAGAAGGAATGGTACCAGCTCCTCTTTGTACCTCTGGTAGAATTCGGTTTGAATCCATCTGGTCCTGGACTTCTTTTGGTTGGTAGGCTATTAATTATTGCCTCAATTTCAGAACCTGTTATTGGTCTGTTCAGGGATTCAGCTTCTTCCTGGTTTAATCTTTGGAGGGTGTATGTGTCCAGGAATTTATCCATTTCTTCTAGATTTTCTAGTTTATTTGCGTAGAGGTGTTTATAGTATTCTCTGATGATAGTTTATATTTCTGTGGGGTTGGTGGTGATATCCCCTTTATCATTTTTTATTGCGTCTATTTGATTCTTCTCTCTTTTCTTCTTTATTAGTCTTGCTAGTGGTCTATCAATTTTGTTGATCTTTTCAAAAAACCAACTCCTGGATTCATTGATTTTTTGGAGGGTTTTTTGTGTCTCTTATCTCCTTCAGTTCTGCTCTGATCTTAGTTATTTCTTGCCTTCTGCTAGCTTTTGAATGTGTTTGCTCTTGCTTCTCTAGTTATTTTTACTGTGATGTTAGGGTGTTGATTTTAGATCTTTCCTGCTTTCTCTTGTGGGCATTTAGTGCTATTAATTTCCCTCTACACACTGCTTTAAATGTGTCCCAGAGTTTCTGGTATGTTGTATCTTTGTTCTCATTGGTTTCAAAGAACATCTTTATTTCTGCCTTCATTTCGTTATTTGCCCAGTAGTCATTCAGGAGCAGGTTGTTCAGTTTCCATGTAGTTGAGTGGTTTTGAGTGAGTTTCTTAATCTTGAGTTCTAGTTTGAATGCACTGTGGTCTGAGAGACAGTTTGTTATAATTTCTGTTCTTTTATATTTGCTGAGGAGTGCTTTACTTCCAACTATGTGGTAATTTTGGAATAAGTGTGATGTGGTGCTGAGTAGAATGTATATTTTGTTGATTTTGGGTGGAGTGTTCTGTAGATGTCTATTAGGTCTGCTTGGTGCAGAGCTGAGTTCAATTCCTGGATATCCTTGTTAACTTTCTGTCTTGTTGATCTGTCTAATGTTGACAGTGGGGTGTTAAAGTCTCCCATTATTATTCTGTGGGAATCTAAGTCTCTTTGTAGGTCTCTACAGACTTGCTTTATGAGTCTAAGTGCTCCTGTATTGGGTGCATATATATTTAGGATCATTAGCTCTTCTTGTTGAATTGATCCCTTTACCATTATGTAATAGCCTTCTTGTATCTTTTTATCTTTGTTGGTTTAAAGTCTGTTTTATCAGAGACTAGGATTGCAATCTCTGCTTTTTTTTGTTGTTTTCCATTTGCTTGGTAGATCTTCCTCCATCCCTTTATTTTTAGCCTGTGTTTGTCTCTGCATTTGAGATGGGTCTCCTGAATACAGCACCGTGATGGGTCTTGATTCTTTATCCAATTTGCCAGTCTGTGTCTTTTAATTGGAGCATTTAGCCCATTTACATTTAAGGTTAATATTGTAATGTGTGAATTTGATCCTGTCATTATGATGTTAGCTGGCTATTTTGCTTGGTAGTTGATGCAGTTTCTTCCTACCATCGATGGTTTTTACAATCTGGCATGTTTTTGCAGTGGCTGGTACCAGTTGTTCCTTTGCATGTTTAGTGCTTCCTTCAGGAGCTCTTGTAAGTCAGGCCTGGTGGTGACAAAGTCTCTCAGCATTTGTTTGTCTGTAAAGGATTTTATTTCTCCTTCACTTATGAAGCTTAGTTTGGCTGGATATGAAATTGGGGGTTGAAAATTATTTTCTTTAAGAATGTTGAATATTGGCCCCCACTCTCTTCTGACTTGTAGAGTTTCTGCAGGGAGATCTGCTGTTAGTCTGATGGGCTTCCCTTTGTGGGTAACCCAACCTTTCTCTCTGGCTGCCCTTAACATTTTTTCCTTTGTTTTAACTTTGGTGAATCTGACAATTATGTGTCTTGGAGTTGCTCTTCTCGAGGAGTATCTTTGTGGCATTCTGTGTATTTCCTGAATTTGAATGTTGACCTGCCTTGCTAGGTTGCGGAAGTTCTCCTGGATAATATCCTGTAGAGTGTTTTCCAACTTAGTTTAATCCTCCCCATCACTCTCAGGTACACCAATCAAACGTAGATTTGGTCTTTTCACATAGTCCCATATTTCTTGGAAGGTTTGTTCATTTCTTTTTACTCTTTTTTCTCTAAACTTCTTGCTTCATTTCATTCATTTGATCTTCAATCACTGATCCCCTTTCTTACACTTGATCGAATCGGCTACTGAAGCTTGTGCATGCATCACGTAGTTCTCGTACCATGGTTTTCAGCTCCCTCAGGTCATTTATGGACTTCTTTAGACTGTTTATTCTAGTTAGCCATTCATGTAATCTTTTTTCAAGGTTTTTAGCTTCTTTACTATGGGTTCAAACATCCTCTAGCTCGGAGAAGTTTGTTATTGCCAATTGTCTGAAGCCTTCTTCTCTCAACTCGTCAAAGTCATTCTCCGTCCAGCTTTGTTCTGTTGCTGGCAAGGAGCTGTGTTCCTTTGGAGAAGAAGAGGAACTCCAATTTTTAGAATTTTCAGCTTTTCTGTTCTGGTTTTTCCCCATCTTTGTGGTTTTATCTACCTTTGGTCTTTGATGATGGGGTTTTGTTGTGAATGTCCTTTCTGTTTGGTAGTTTTCCTTCTAACATTCAGGACCCTCAGCAGCAGGACTGTTGGAGTTTGCTGGAGGTCCGTCCACTCCAGATCCTATTTGTTTGGGTATCAGCAGCGGAGGCTGCAGAACAGCAAATATTGCACAATGGCAGATGTTGCTGCCTGATCGTTCCTCTGGAAGCTTTGTCTCAGAGGGGCACCCTACTGTATGAGGTGTCAGTCAGCCCCTACTGGGAGGTGTCTCCCAGTTAGGCTACTCGGAGGTCAGGGACCCACTTGAGGAGGCAGTCTGTCTGTTCTCAGATCTTAAACTCTGTGCTGGGAAAACCACTACTCTCTTAAAAGTTGTCAGACAGGAACATTTAAGTCTGCAGAAGTTTCTGCTGCCTTTTGTTCAGCTATGCCCTGCCCCCAGAGGTGGAGTCTACAGAGGCAGGCAGGCCTCCTTGAGCTGTGGTGGGCTCCACCCAGTTCGAGCTTCCTGGCCGCTTTTTTTTTTTACCTACTCAAGCCTCAGCAATGATGGATCCCCCTCCCCCAGCCTCGCTGCCGCCTTGCAGTTCCATCTCAGACTCTGTGCTTGCAGTGAGGGAGGCTTCATGGGCGTGGGAGCCTCCCAGCCACCCACAGGATATAATCTCCTGGTGTGCCGTTTGCTAAAGTCGTTGGAAAAGTGCAGTATTAGGGTGGGAGCGTCCCGATTTTCCAGGTATCGTCTGTCAAGGCTTCTCTTTGCTAGGAAAGGGAATTCCCTGACCCCTTGCACTTCCTGGATTTGGCGATGCCCCTCCCTGCCACGTGAGCTGCACCCGCTGTCTGACAAGTCCCAGTGAGATGAACCTGATACCTCAGTTTGAAATGCAGAAATCACCTGTCTTCTGCGTTGCTCACACTGGGAGTGGCAGACTCCAGGTGCTCCTATTTGGCCATCTTGGAACCTCCCCTACAGTTTCTTTATGTGTATATGTATACCCATACTACTCTTGTTTTTTTCCTAGTAAAACAGAATGGTGCTACTTGTGTAGGTCTGTAACTTTTAAAAATGCCTCCCCCTACCTTCAAGAAGGTATCATGCTGTTGGGAAAAAAATTTCTCATTAATTAAACTTATCTATCTTTTATGTTATCTCCATTTATTTTCTTGTACTAACAACATTAACAATAGCTAAATTCAGAAGTGACTGATTTATTACGTGGAATGCCAATTTATTAATTTACTATGTGAGATTTATTTGGCATCATAGACATTGCTCATTTCCTTGGGGCATTACCTCATGGATGAGTTATTCAAGAGACTGACGTAAGATAAGAAGGCTGATTGGTAAGCAGAGAATGAGAACAACGGCAAGGAGGTGTTCTAACAAGATATTTCTTTCAAGCTAAGGTGGCTCGATTACTTGCTGTGGGGCACTTTCAGTCTTGAAAAGTAGCATTAGTCATCAAAGTGATAGCCCTGAACATGGTTAGAGACTCACAGGGTGGGTTTCCTGTGGACTCCTGACCTGAACTGTGCACTGCCCACCACTCCATTTGAGATATCTGACCAGGGTATAATACATGAGAGAGGGTAGCTTATCACATTACCCTTTCTTTATGTGAGAAGAGGGTTGATTGAAATTTGAGAAGTTTCCACATCTGCCTAATGAAGACGTGGAAAACATCTTTGTTTCCACAGCAACTCATTTACAAGCACTCTTTTAAAGAGAGGCTCTGTGAAGATGGCTAATATATAAAGGTGGTGACAAGTACAGTGTCTCCAGACGTTGCCAGATGTCGTGTCTCCTGGTGGCCAAAACCATCCCCAGTTGAGAACTGGGGAGCAGCAGTTTAGAACAGTGGTCCTCTGGTGGCACCAGGGACTGATTTCATGGAAGACAATTTTTTTCACAGATCTCAGATCATCAGGCATTAGATTCTCATAAGGAGCACACAACCTAAATCTCTCACATGCACAGTTCCCAGGAGGGTTTGCCTCCTATGAGAATGTAGTGCTGCAGCTGATCTAACAGGAGGTGGAGCTCAGGTGGTAATGCTTGCCCACCCACCACTTACTTCCTGCTGTGTGGCCTGGTTCCTAACAGGCCACAAATGGGTACTGGTCAGTGGCCTGGGCGTTGGGGACCCCTGGTTTAGAGGGAGACTGGTTTGAGTGAAGAAAAGAGCTGGAGAGAGGAAAACCAGGTGGGATATTGCATGGAAGTCAACTGAGAAGTGAAAGTTAAGGATATTAGTTCCTCAGCAGTGGTGAAGAGGTATATAGGATTTGTCATTAATCGACCTGTCTTGGTCTCTACTTTCCCACGAATTATGAGACCTTTGATTTATTGCCTTACTTTTCTGATTGGGAATTAGTATGAGGATGAGATTAACCATATTACTATTGTTTTTAAAACTTGCATACTTATTTTGTATCAGTTATACTGGCATTTTACATGCATTATGGTGCATGTAAAAGTCTTCTGTAAATTATAAAATACTATAAAAAAAAGTGTTATCTGATTTGCCTTTCTCTTTACTTCTCACCACTCCTTTTAACTCTTTAGATCTTTAAAACTACTGACAAATACAAAATCTACTTTCGGACCTTGTTTTATT
Organism: Macaca fascicularis; assembly: GCF_037993035.2. Lineage (NCBI taxonomy): Eukaryota > Metazoa > Chordata > Mammalia > Primates > Cercopithecidae > Macaca > Macaca fascicularis. The sequence goes on from NC_088387.1 coordinate 58,496,181, forward strand.
TTGAGATGCCTCCCTTTACCACCTTGCCTGCTCTTTATTTTCTGAGCTACCAGAAGCCTCCCTCCAACCCCTTGCAATGGAAAGGACACTGTCTTGTTGCTCTTTTTCCTTTTTGTTCTACCAAATTTGACCATGGTTATAAATACTTTCTAGGAATGATCACTTTTCTTTTATGCAAATATAGTTAGCAGGATTTTAAAGTTACATTAGGGATTAAAATATGGCATCATTTGTTTTGTAATGAGAATAAGTGAGAAAATTAGATTTATTAAATTGAAATAGACTTTGCAGGCAGATTTCTAGGTATGTATGTATTCCATATATTGAATAACACCATACAAATTTTTGGGAAATTTCGCTGGGAGACCCCAGTGAGGAACCTCACTTCTCTATCCAGGAAAATACCTGTTTATTTCTTGTTCTTTTGTTTTTTCTCCTTAAGTCAATTCTCTGTAGTAAATCAACTAATTTTTTTTATCCTTAACTATATTCACTTTGGTCTCCTGACATGTAGGAGGCACTCACATGTTTTTCTTTTTTTAATCTACTGAATGAGCAAAACTCAGATGTTATTTATGTTTTGTTTCAATTAAGGATGTCATCTGATATAATTTTCTCATTCTCCTCAAAGTACCATTTCACTTCCAATTTAATCCTCAATCTAAGTACTGTAGACTTTAGGGTTAAGAGAAGCCAATTTGAAGAGCCATCTGGAGATTGTGGAAATCATTTCTGAGTTTCTTAAAGAGAAAGCTTACCTTTCCAGTATGAGCTTATTGAAGAAAATGAAAAGGAGAAAATGAGAAAGGCAACATAAAGAGACATGGTCAGAGCAGGAATAATAAGGAAGGTACTTTTTGTCTGGAGGGGTGTCAGAGAAAAAGAAGAGTGTCAGTTTCTATTTGCCTCAGCTATCTCCTGCACAACATTTAAACAACATTCAAATTGGGACAGTGTTGGGAGATGCCACTGGCCTTCTCATTGCTTCATCCTGCGGGCCTTTTCAGTTCAGATCTGCCTCAGAGATGCCTCCCTTTACTACTGCCTGCTCTTTTTTATTTTCTGAGCTACCAGAATCCTCCCTCCAATCCTTTGCAATGGAATAGGACGCTGTCTTGGTGCTCTTTTTCCTTTTTGTCCTACCAAATCTTACATAGATCCTTTCCATTTTGGAGGTCTTAAGGACTAACCACGTTGGGGAAACAGGCAGAGGTGAGAACAACACTTTCCTGTCTGGGCTGGAATATTCTTTCCTTGACTATATTTTTCTAACTCTAGTTATCTCCTTTACAATATCCAGGAGTATCTTTGGCACCAGTACTTGGCAACTCTATGCTTCCCCATAGGCTGTTTTATAAAAATGCATTAATTAGCTGATTAATTGATTTATACCTTCTTATTCCAAAATCTGGTGTCAGGGATGCCTCTAGTCCATAGGGCATTTGGAGATATGAAATGGTGGACATACTTGATCTTTCAAGTATCCAAACTTGGTTCAATAAGAGGGTTAAACTGATTTTTTGGGTTAGAATGTCCCAGAGCTCAGACCTTAGATCTCTTTCTGTCTTTCCACTCATTTTTTAAAGGGAGCATGTCCAGTACCATGGCTTTAAATACTACCTTTGTATTGTTGATGACTCCCAAATATACATCTGTAGTCCCCCATGAAGTTCAGACTCATTTCTGATTATGTACTAGATCTCTCCACTGGTATGTCCATAAATACTTTAAACTTAACGTGTCAAAATCAAACTCTTTATTCTCCATAATCTAAATTTGCTTTTCCTGTAGCATTCCCAATCGCAGTAAACTGTTGCTCAGGCCAAAAATCTTTGAGTCTTTCTCTCATATGCCACATTCAATTTTTCAGCAAGTGCTAATAGATACTTTTTAAAATATGTCTCAAGTCTGCCCACTTACCATTTCCTTCAGCATTACCATTCTAGTCCCAAGCCATCATCATCTCTCACCTTGACCACTGCAATAGGCTTATAATGATCTTCTTGCTTCACTTGCCCTGACCCCTGCTTTAAAACATAAATTATATTATAGTTCTGTGCTGCTTAAAACTCAGTGACTTCCCATCAACAAGGTCTAACCTAACCTGGCCCTTGACTGCCTCTCTGTCTTCATCCTCTATGAATATCCCTTTCACTCACTCCCCTCCAGCCACACTGACCTAGCTTTCTTCAATCAGCCTAGGAACATTCCCACCTCAGAGTTTTTGCATTTGCTCTTCTGTCTTCCTCGAACTCCTTTTCTCTAGATATTTATGTGGCTTGTTCTTTTACTTCATTTGGGTCTATATTCAAATGTTATTTCCTCAGAGAGGCTTATTTCTTTATTAGTCATCTTCAAGTAGCACCCTCCTAAATTTGCTCTATAGTTCTTATTGCTGTTGTACATTATATTAAAACTATTTGTTTTATTATCTGTGTCCACACTTGAATGCAGTCTCCATGAAGCCAGGGAGGGCAAGGGCATTGTCTGTTTTGTTCACTGCTATATTCTCAGCAGCACTTGGAACAGTGCCTGACTCATATGATATACTATATATATAGTGGTAAATGAGTGAATTTATGAAAAAGTGGCTGCACCTATTCTTTGAGAAGGATTGTGAAGGAATGTCCAACCTCAACAATGGATCCATAGTCTCCAAATCACTGCTCCTGCCTCCATGCATAGATCGGTTATCTAACCAATGTATGCATGCTTTTGGCTCCATGACACTCACCCCTCTGAATCTTTTCCGGCATCAGGTCCCTCATTTACTTAATCTCACAGGCTGTACTTTCCTTCTTCATCCCATAAAAGTAGGTTTGAAAAAGAATTTTATAACCAATGCTCATACATAGAAAAAGCAGTTTTTGTTAGGATATGAGAGTTATTTCATGACAGCAATGGTGAGAACAGAAAACAAGGTAAAAGAAATTAGACACTTGGAAAAATTTCCAGAGTTCTGAAGGAACTTGCAAATATTTTGGAGAGAATATCTTTGTGAAATCATAACAAATGGGAAACGCAACAAAAGATTGCATTTTTTACTAGTTATAATTCACCTGAATGTCACACGTCTAACATTCAGTCCAACCTGGGTTACAAGGTTTTTAAAAAGACAAAATGTCTTTAAAAAGACAGAGTTGGTTAACAATGTAGTGAGGATATTTGTTATTTGATATAGGATTCAAAGGGGTGAGTGTCATGGAGCCAAGAGCATGCATACGTTGGTTAGATAACTAATCTATGCCTGGAGGCAGGAGCAGTGATTTGGAGACTATAGACAGCATCTTACAATTAATGGTTGAATAATAATAATAATTGCAAATACTATGTGCCAGGCATTATTCTAAATGTTTTTTGTAAAAAGCTATTTAATCCTCATCCTATGAAGTAGATACTATCATGTTTATTTTCAGATGAGGAAATAAAGGGACAGAGAGGTTAAATTACACTGTCAATGTCACACAGCTAGTAACAAGTAGCCAATACTGGTTTTATTCTGATTTCAGAGTCTGTGTTCTTAACCACTGTATTATTATCCTTGAATATTTGAGGTGGGTGCTACTGAAAAATAATTGGGGTGACTGTCAAAGTTATAGGGAGTCAGTTGTATCCTTAGCCTCAATCTCAAGAGTCACCACCTCCTTCCCAGTCCTCTGAGTCTACCCACTATATATCTCTATCATAGGTCTGGTAAACTGGCACTTTATTAGTTATTTGCTTTGATCTCGATCTTTTTCTGTTAACCTACTTTATTTAACCTACTTTAAGAATTATATTTGATTTCTTTTTGAGCCCTTAAATTTAATTTAGTGCTTGCCATATAATGGACATTCAGTTTTTGCTGAATTAAAAAAATGAATGAAGGTTCTTTAAGTTGATTACAACTGACCCATGGTAGAACAGTTTTCCTGTGAAGTAGTGAGCTCCTGATCACTGGCAGTATTCAAGCATGGGCTAGATGCTTGAAGGGATGCTGCAGAAGGAACATCCATGTCATATGGAAATGGAAAATTAGACCAAGTTTTTTTTTTTTTTGTAACTCTGAATTATCTGATGTTCCATTGAGTTAGTTGTGATTCTTTCTCCAAACATTTGTTGAGTACCTGCTGTATTCCTGACACTACAAAGATAAATGTGGCCAAGCCAACATACATAAGGAGCTGGTAGTCAATGAGTAATTAGGAAAAGAAGTGCTTAAGGGTATAGGTGTAAAGCTTTAGTAGATAAAAATAAATAGAAAAGGATAGATTTTAGAGATGTTTTGAATAAAGGTGGAAGGGGAGTAGTAGATATGAAAGATGTCCCTAAAATTGCCTGAGAATGAATTTGGGGAGTTAAGACCACATGCTGTGTTGTTATGGGGGGATTCTTCAAAAGGGAAATATCACTATTTGCCATTAAGGTATGTGGTAGGGCTGGGTGTAATTCAGTAGATGGTAATTTGTGAAGCATTTTAAATTTCTTAAAACAAATGTGCCTTCTCTTAGTAGTCTCCAAGACCCACAGAGATGATTAAGTACTCTTCCCCTAACTCTCTGCCCCTGTAGAGGTATTAATGCAAAATGGAATAATCTGTTAAGTCAAATAAAGGTTAGCTTTTTGGTGACTAGGACAAGAGTTCTAACAGAAATGCAAAGTGATTCTTCAGTTTCTTTTCTGAATCATGTGCCTGGAATCTGTTAGGCAGTGAGGAATGGTGGTCTGTCTTTATATTACCCTGGTCCCTCATGCTGCTTATCTTTCACACATGTCCAAATATGTCTCAACACAGAATCATCCTCTCTAGCTGGGACATGATGCCTAGGTGGGTGGGGGATTCCCCTGTTTTGTTTAAAATCAAAGTTGTCTTTGAATTTGGCTAGCATGTTTGTGATTAGTTTACTGACAATTGGTTTTTTTCTTCTTATACCATATGTTATTCCATGATTCATCAGCTTTGAGTCTGTTGCCTTGAAGGTGAAACAATTTCTTCCAATGTTGATATTTCATAATCTCATAGATAACAAGCATACGCATATGCATAGTCCTTTCAGAAGTTTTAAACATTTGGAGATGAATGAATTATGCTGCCACAAATGGAAAGGAGCAGTATAAAATTATAATGGTGATATCCAGTCATCTTTTGTTGTGTGGTTTTGTAAACACTGATACTGATAAAGCCTGAATGCTCTACTATATTCCTTTATCTCTCCTTGTGAAATTGTTTCTGATATGTATTTGTTTATGATTTTAAAAATTTAACATTTTACTTAATTGCCTTGATTTACATGTATTTTAATATTTTAGACTGACAAGATCTTTATTTTTAGAAGTAGTGTTTAACTTCCAAATAAATGCATAACATTAGCTGTTTATATTGTAATAGTGGCATATTTTCTATATTTAATGTGTAGCAATGACTATTCAAACCTCAAGAAATGTTTTAGTTTATAATAGTAATTTTTCAAAATATCTCAATAGAATACATTACATTTTCTGAATCCAGAACAAAGCAGTTATTTCAGCGTATGTGCTTTCTAAGTATTTAGAAGATTAGATTTCTAATAAACATGGACTAAATTAGGTTTCTTCATGTAGCTTTAATCAATGCACTTACTGTGTTGCATCCTTTAGCCACCTTTCTCTTTTTACCACAATGTCAATAATTGTTTTTCAGTGAAGACAATTCTTTATAATTTCATAGTGTAGATGCATGTGTAAAATATCTGTATAAGTTGTACATTTGGAGAGAGGTTTTTTAAAGATTCTAAATCACAGCATGTCTTCCTTCCCATCTCCCCTGCTTACCTGGTTTTAGCTCCTCTTTGGTTCAGGTGTGCTGGTGTCGCTAAGCCTTTCTGGGCCGCAGCTGGAGAAAGTGGTGATTGACAGAAGCCTGGTGGGGAAGCTCATCTCAGACACCATCAGTGATGGTAATTACCCCCATGTGCAAATCAATTGCCTACATTAACAGTGGGGCAGGAGAAATAGTGTGTCAACAGGTAGACTAATTATTACCACTGGGGACTTGCAAACAAAATAAGTAATTGCTTGTAATAGCACACTTACCCCCTGGGACCAATACAAGTTTTGACTAATATTTAATATCAAAGTTTTTTTTTCTTCTTGTCAAGTGTTAAGCTTATGTTCTGAGTTGTTTTTTACTTTTTCCTTAAAAGAAGTGAGCATTGTTTTCAAAATAGGGTTTTGTTTTCATTCTTTCAAAGTTAGTTCTCTATAACTGGTACTTCAAGTATATATTTCATTTCCAAATGAATTTTGAATAAATAACACAAATATACCAACACAGCCACCAGTAAACAATTGATGCTTTGGCTCTCATAGGAAGATTCCTTGTTACTAAAATCTTATGAATACTAACTTTTGAGAGATTTTGGGCTATATTTTCTAAATAATAAAGATCAATGCCTAATATACTGGATAATCAGGTCCTATTAAGTGACATCACAATCAGTCTGTAATTGGTACAAAGCACATAAGAAAAAGATATTAAGCCAGTTATTGAATAGGAAGGATACTGATATTTATTGAGCCAAAAGGCTCTGTATGCTGGGTTCCTAACCTACCTATTTAATACAAGAAAACAATTGTATAAGGTATAGTTGTTTCCATTTTTACACATAAGGAAACTGAAGCTGAGCTACTAAGGAACATGTCCAGAGTTATATAGCTAGAAAGTGACTGAGATGAGATTTGAATACAGGTTCTGGCTGCGAAGCCCATTTTCTTTTCACTATACCGTGCTGACTCCTGAATTTTTAAAGATTATATTCTTTTTTTCAAGGTAAAAAGGTTGAGAAACATTGTATTATCATGATAGATTGAAAATGGTCAGTATCTTAAATTTAGTAATCAAAGGAAGTATGTCCTAGTGGAAAGGACAGAGGTGAGAATAAAGAAATCTTCCGTCTGCTGTGTTCTCTCACTAGCTACCTCTGAATAAATCAGACAATCACGTCATCGTGAAGAAAAGAACTCTGCAGGATGGCCATAATTAGCAACATTACTGATAGTAATAAGCTGGGGGTAGGATTGTAAGCATGCCATTTCCCCTTCCTTACAGGAGTAAGGTGCTGAGGAAGCTTCCCTGTAGAAGAGGTTCCATTTCCATATGTCTAATTATTGACCCCTTCATTGGTACTGCAAATAAAATACTGGCTCTGATGATTTTGTTATATTGATGCTCCTCAATGAGAAATAAAAGGAGACTTTTCAGCACAATTTGTGTCTCTGAGTTATCCCTTTTCACGTATTTCTTTTATTTGTACCCAAAATAATACACTCTCATGGGAACGTGGTAACAATGTGATTTCTTGGCAGTTCTCCAGATTCTCTTGTAATTGTGTAGATCCACTATTGGTCACTGTTTGCATGGTCAGGGGTGTGAAAGTAAAGGAAAATGTATAAAACATTTAATAATTTCTTTATGCTAGGAACAATGCAAAGCATTTCTCAAATTCCTGTAACATATTTTTATCAATAATTTTATGTAACATCAATAGCCCTTTATATAATCCACAAATATTAGTTATTTACCTACTTGTATGCTTAATGACAAAGCTATAGAAATTGCTAATTTTCATTATTAAATATTAATTTATGTAATGTACATATTGGGTATAATATGCTTTATTTCATCCAGCTTGTATACCCCTAAAAGAAGATTCACTGATGAAAATTTTTTAAATAAAGAGACTGGTTGAGAACACTGATCAGTATCCCCTAATAAATCCACTTTATCCTCAGATGGTTTCTATCATATAAACATAGGATTAAAGTCTTAGCACAAATAAAATGGAATGTTTTCATCTCTACATTCAGGTGTGAAATAGTTTTTTAAAAATATCTTTATAGCCCTGGTTCTAAATACATCTCATCCAGTGGTGGTCCCCAAACATCAGTGTATATTGAAATAGTCACAGGAAAAAAAAATCATACATGATTAGATTGATAATTATTGTTTATTCCTAATATCTTTAATATTTTTATAAAATGCTATAATGATATTCAGGAGACTTTAGTGATTTCAATTAATATGTATGTTTGAAAATAGCTTTTTGTAACATTTCAGTGGAAAAAATCTATCCATTATTTTATTCTAACTTGGTATTATCTAATTATGGTTTTTAGCTCTTCTCACAGACAGTTTTATCATCTTATCATTTTTGGCACAAAACAAGCTATGTTTTATTCAGTTTACCAAGAAGATGGATTCTTCTGATGTAAACAAAAGACTGGAAAAACTCTCAGCCTTGGATTATAAGGTAGATATTTTGATTTATATAGTCATATTATTAATTATTAAGGTATATGAAAGTATCTCATAAGCTGGTATTCTGCTCATTATTCTTAAACATTCTGGATTTCAGAAACACTGGAAATATTACAGGATTAAGCTTAATTAACTGCAAACAGTGGCCATTCTAAGTTTTCTTTTATACTCTCACTATGGGGGGATGTCTAACAATGGCATGTTTGGAGCAATTTATATAGTATTTATAGACGTCAAAGACAGATAATAGAGGCAAGTTACACTTTGAAAATGGTTTTTGTACTAGTGGTAGTATATATATTCTCATTTTCCCGTAAGACCCCATATCATCTTTCTAGGGTAGGATAGCTGCTCTGGTTTCCACTTCACAAGAAAAGAAAGAAAGAAGAAGGCACTTTCAAAGGTTAATAGAAAAGTGTAATAAATAAGGAGGGGGAAGAACCCTCCCCTTCCAACTATAACTGGACAAAATGCAAAAAGAAATCTCCTTCATGTGTTAGTATCTCTCCCTTCACTAACTCCAGGTAATTTGTTTCCTTCCTGTATCAGGGGCTTTACATCTGTTAAGGCAGAATTCTTATTTTAAGTGATGTGTTTAAGTTTTGCCACATTACATTTTAACTGCTGGGAAGGCATATTCTCTGCTAGGATGAGTATCTAATACATTTTCCAGGCTGTTTCAGTTCAAGGCCTCTTTTCAGCAATGACTTGTGTTTGCAAGATTGATCCAACCTCTGTGATGTGGATTTGAGACAGTTCACTGTTCACTGGGAACAGAGCTGATACACAGCTTCCTTAAAAAAGATGCACACTTATGCCATACCTGGAGCATCTACAGCAAGAGCAAAGAGTTTGAGAAGCTACCTCTGTAGCTTGAAATGTGTGTGTGTTTTTGGCAAACTAGTATTTAACCTAACCCTTTGCCCTTTGGGATTATTACTTATGAATGAGGTGGTGGTAGTGTGGGAGGATTTAGTTTTATTTAGTAGAAACATTTATTCTGAAAAAAAGATTTTTAATGTAGAATAAAATAAATGAGTTTTTCATTGTGGTAATAAACTACCATCTAGTTTTGTTTGCCAGCTTTGCGAAACTTCTGTAAAACCTTAATATAGATTTTTTAAAACTGGAAATTAGTGCTACTTATTATATGTGGTTAGCCAAAACAAAAATAGTATTAGCATTTTTAAAAGGATGTTAGTTCTAGAACGGCTAACTCCAGATTTACTTGAAATACTGTTTACTTACTAAAATTGATCGGTCGTTAAAATGCACCAGTGTGTGCATTAACTCAAACTATTTAAAGTAACTGTATATAAAATTTTGAATGACTAGTTTCTTTATCTTAGGTGTGATAGCTTGATAAAATCTTCTCAACTGAAGAGTAGTAGCTACCTGAGAACAGAGAGAAACTGTAAAGAGGTCATCTTTTCTTGTGAAAAGATGTGGAAAACAGATCTAGCATTTTGGTCCTTAAACCTTAAGTAAGGAAATTACTTACTTGCTTATTTGAATATGCCTTTGGATTTAGGAAAATAGGAACATTGGCACTCCATGTCATTTCTATACATTAGAGAAGTAATCTGTTTCCCTTCGGAAAGCTCATTAATTTCATTTCCTGGTTTAATATTTTAAAATATATTTTTAATATTTAGTCAAATCTGCTATTTGTCCATTGGAAGGATATTTTAAGAAATTTGTTTATTTTACGTTCCCTCTTGGTCATCATGAGAGAATATTGATAATATTAAACTCATAGGAAACATGAAATTTCCTAACATTTCATAACATAAATGATTTGCATTATGTGACAACTGAAAATGTCAGTCACTCATTGTAATTCAATTTCGTCATCTAGAAATTCATAGGTAACATACTTATGCGGCAAATCAGATGTCAAAATAATGTATATGTATTTTTAAGTACTTAGCAATTTCATTGTGGTATTTCTCTCAAATAAGAAGACTTAAAACAATGATATTGAGAGCTTAAATATAAGAAATTATACTTAATAGCATAAAGTACATCTGTGTTGTCTGTCATTGCCCATTTGGATTTTAAAACAAGGAAGTGGTATAGAGTATTGTACTTTTGCTTTTCTTTACAGCTGTACCATAGTTTAATTCTTTCAGATTGACATAATTTTGGCAAAGAAAATTGCAGGGTAAACATCCTTAAACTATTGACCTTTAACAAGTTTTCCTGTCTACATCTGAAACATCCGATTCAATTTATTTAACAGTGAAGGGACACTGCGAGGAGTTAAATGTTTACCATGAGAGAACAACACTGGTAATTACTTTGATTTCAGTTCCTTTTGATGTGCATTCAGAGGATGAAGAGGTCAATAATATTATGGCCATGCAAATAGAAAAGGGTTCCTTTTGACCATCTTGAAAAAAAATAGCAAAGGATTATTAAAGCATTAACCTTGGTTTTAATGGCCTTGGTTGAGTGGTGAGATCACAATTTGGATGAGCCTGATTATTTACTAAATACAATACATAAATGCAACGGGTTCTTAACACCCATTGCACTCTGGCATTATCGCATTACTGCCATCCTTTGTTGCCTTGCAGACAGGAATATGAAAGCAATCTGTCATGTAGTGAGACTGGCTCCAGAAGCATTTCTCTGATAAGAAGACCCCCTGCCCTTTGCTAGTGTCTGGTCCAGTAGGCTTAGCCATGCGCTTAATCCCCAGAAAGTGGTTCGATTATTGCTGACCAGCAATGGCAAGATAGTTTTTTTTTTCTTCCAAGCTATCAACCTTCCATTAATTCCTTAAGCAGAAATACGGTGCAATCTATATTTCCTTGGCATGTGTCACACAGATGGTGCCGTGCTTATGTTTTCAAATAACCATGTTCCAAAATAACATAGTTTGAATAATAAATTATACAAATCCTGCCTAAGAAAGAGAAGCATAATTCTCAGAAGCTGCATAAACTTTTATGCATGATGCTATGGCTTATCCCTTTTATGCAGAATATATGTGTATACGTCGCATATATTCTTTAAAGAGATATTTGCCTCAAGTTGTTTTTCCTTTTTTTGTTGTCAGTCATTGTTAACATGTTATGTCTTAAACAGTAGTGAGACACTCTTGGTCAGCAGTACTGAACTTGTCATTTTATACAGCTGGTCCTAAATCCTATGTGTAGGTCGATGCTGTCAAGCAACCATGACTGTACATTTTGGTATTGATTGGAATTGCTACATTCAATTCCTTCCTAACTCACATTTCTTCTCTTCCTTCCTTTGCTAAAAATGGGGAGAATTTTGAACATATGTCTTTTTTATACATGTGTCAGAAGAATTTGGTAAATTCTGACACCTTCTTAAGCACATGTTTAACATGCATATTTATTTGCATGTAACTACATTTCCAGATGCTTTAATTTTTGTAATACTTGAGGATTTTGCATCTTTTAAAGAAACGTTTCATGTATGCTTTTTTTTTCTTAATCATTAGATTTTCTATTATGAAATACCTGGCCCAATAAACAAGACAACAGAGCGACATCTAGCTATCAACTATGTTCATGATAGAGTTGTTTGCTGGTGGCCACTGGTCAATGATGATGCTTGGCCTTGGGCCCCCATTTCTTCTGAAAAGGACAGAGCCAATCTACTCCTCCTGGGTTATGCTCAAGGAAGACTAGAGGTAAATCTAAAACAAATATGTACATTTTAATAAAGTGTAAATGAAATAGGATTATTAGATTTTCTGTTCTGAAATAAATGTGAATTATTTTTTACCTATAATTTGTTTTTTCAAATATTCAGAAAAGGAAATTACATATGAAATGAGATCCTAAAAAGTATCGTATCTAGAAGATACCCAGACAATTCCAGGGCTGGCTAGAATAGTATAGTAATTAAGAGTCTAGGCTTCCAGGTTCAAATGCTAGCTCTGCCACTATGTAACTTCCTGTCCTTGACCAAGTTACTAATTTGTATGTGCTATAGTTTCATTATTTGAAAAATATGGTTAGTGATGATAAATGAGTTAATACATGCATTTAGAGCAATATCAATATATAGTAAGCCCTGATTCACTGTTCACTATTATGACTCTTGTTATTATCATTATTAGTTCTATTATTACTGTTTACTCATGATATCATGCCTGTGAAAGCTTTTGTTACCAATTACTCTCTTCAAACCTCTGTCAATTAATGAACATTAGTTAAATGCCTATACTGTGTAAGTCCCTGTTGTGCCAGACCACATTTGGGGCAAGGATATTTAAGGAGAGCTATAGATTATAAGGTCAGGACAGTATCCTCTCAATTCATGATAATGGTTTGATCATTCATTCATATATGTGAACCTATGTGTATTTTCAGTTTGTACTAGTACTTTGGTTACAAAATTCTGTTTTTGTTGTATTATAACTGTAAAAAACAAGCTCCCTCTCCCCCACTTTCTTATGTAGGTAAAATAGTATGTTCCTGTATTTGCCTCTAAATCAATTATGTTTTAGACTTTTAAGGAGTATTACCCAGAGTCAGCATTTGAGATAAGATGAATAAGTTTAAGTTTTCTCTATCCCTACCTACCTCTCCTGGTTTTATAAACTTTCAGGCTATCTTTTTAAGACTGAAGAGTCCTAAAATTTGATGTGTAATATATATGTATGTATGTATATACGTCTTCTGTAAAAATCCTCTTAATCACCTATAGATTTTTTAGTTTCCTTTTTCTGGAACTTTTCTAATTCTGTTACAGTGACTAAAATCACTTGTAGTATCGGTGTGGATTTTATGAGGCTAAATAAGTGCTCTATTTCTACTCACTTCCTGTTCATGACCAATATTTTCTTGATCTTGAGCTCAGAAGTTCATTGAGTAAAAGACTTTGTTAAAATGACTTAATGTAATTAAGCTAATTAGAATTCAATTAAATGGGTGTCTTATAATAAAAGTAAAAATAATTAAATTAGCTTTTAGTTATATATTTTACAAATAACCTTTCTTTGAAATGAGTCCTTATATGAAATTAGGACTGTCCTAAAAGGATATACATAGTCTACATACCTCATTGCCTGGTGTCATCTAGATCATGGACTTTGGAGTTGAACAAACTTGGGGTTGCCTGTTGGTTGCACCATATACTATGTCACCTTAATCAAGTTTACTACCTCTAAACTTCTGCCTGCTTCTAGCTAATTCTGTGTTCCGTGGCTGAGTAGATCACCTACCCTATCTGACTTTAGTTTTCTTACTTTTAAAACAATAGATTTAATTCAGATAGGTCACTTCTAGGTCTTTTACAGCTCTAAAAAGTGCTTCTATGGATCCTGAAGCACAGATCTGATTTAGACATTGTCTGCCCAAAATTCTTCTGTAGATGCTAAAACCAAACTCAGCTTCAGCACTAAAAAACCTACCCTGATTGCCCTTGGCCTACCTTTCCAGTGTTGTTTCCTTCCATGTCTTAGTCAAATGAATTTACTTGCTGACTCATTATTTCCTACCTCTGCATGTGCACATTAGTGGTATTTCTACTTGAAATAGCCATATCATTTAGCAATTACTGAGCATGACCATGGGGTAGGCACTGTATTTCATACTAGGGGATATGAATAAGAAACTATCCCTGCCTTCAAGGATCTTAGTGTCTGCCAGTAAGAGACAAATATGAAAATGTGTAAGTGCATTAAAGTGTTAATGATGCTGTGGGTAGAGTATGTGTAAGCTATAGTGAGACCCAATGAAAAGTGGTGGTCGATTCTACTTAGATATTAAGTAGGGAAAATTGAAGAGGCTTCCCAATGTGCTTCAATATGAGCTTGGCACACAGTTTTACTTTTTTTTTTATTATCCTTTCTTATCTAACCTTTCTAGAGTTGATATCAAAGTTTTACTAGCTCTGTGGAACAATCTGGCTAGCTTTTTCCTTTTCTCCTCTCTGCAACAGTACCAAAAGGAATTGATACTTGAAAGTTTGGTAAAACTTACCTGTAAAATTTCCTGGGTGTGATGTCTTTCAAGGAGGGTAGATTTTTTTCATTATTGATTCCATTTTTAAAGGGTTTTTTTTCTTTTGTTTCCATAATTGGTGTTTCTAGAAAATTATTCATTTTATGTATTTGAATATTTTTTTCATAAAGTTGTATGCAAATTTGTACATGATTCTTTATTCACCACTGATTGTATAATTCCCTCCCTTTTGATCTTATTAAGATATATAATTCATTTTTTGTCAAGAGCTTTTGTTTTAGGAATTGGCCCTTTCAGTTATTCTATCTACTGGTAAAATTTGTAAAGATTTCTTTTTTACAGCTTCATGTGAAATTCATTATGCAAAAAGTATAATCTTGTAGAAGAAATGTCTAGGGCACTAATTGTTTTTCTTGTGTGTGTGTGTGTGTGAAGCCATAATCTTTAAATATGAAGTAGAGAATTTTTTTTAGAATATCAGGAACCGAAAGTACCAGTTTATTAAATTAGTATTCAGGCATATTCCTTTAATTTTTTTTTTTTTCAGTAGCAGCCAAGGGACTTCTTGGACTAATCATCAGAATAAAGATAGAATATGCCCTTAAACCCTAAAATTCAAACTAAAAAATCAGCAGCCTTGTAGAGAAGAAATTTAATCATTGGATCTATTGAACTATAGAATTTTTAAAAAACATTTATCATCTAGGTTCAATCAGAAAAGATAATAGCTTTTATTTGGACAATGGCAGGATCCTAGAGCAGTAGTTCCTAGCTTTGACAACACATTAAAATCACCTACGGGGCTTTTAAAAGAGGCCCACCCAGACCAGTTACATCAGAATCTCTGGAGGGGAGGGAGTATCAGTATCTTTTATGGGTTCCCTAGGCGATTCTCATGTGCATCCAAGTTGAGAAACACTGCTATACGCAAACTTAAAAAAATGTTTCTGAGCCATCTTTTTTACATAACAGACCATGAAAAGGATAAAGCCCACATACTGAACCAAATGAGAGTTTTAACAGTAGATTCTAAGTAGAAAATTGGCTTACCAAGCAGCTAAAAACAAAACAAAATAAACAAAGGAAACACAGAAATAAACTCTCTGTGACTGAATTATGTGACTTTCAGAGGAGAAACATTTTAAAATTATTTTATGGATATTAGAAAACTGCTGGTCTAATTTCACACCACAGAACCCTAAGCAACAGTCCATTTTTTTTTTTTTTTTTTTTTTTTTTTAAAGGATGAGTCTCGCTTTGTCTCCAGGCTGGATCTCAAGACCTTGGCTCGCTGCAATCTCTGCCTCCCAGGTTCAAGTGATTATCCTGCCTCAGCCTCCCAAGTAGCTGAGACTACAGGCACGCACCACCATGCCCAGCTAATTTTTGTATTTTTAGTAGAGGCAGGGTTTCAACATGTTGGCCAGGATGGTCTCGATCTCTTGACCTCGTGATCTGCCTGCCTCGGCCTCCCAAAGTGCTGAAATTACAGGTGTGAGCCACTGTGCCCAGCCCAACAGTCCATATTTTAATTAGAAGAACACAACAGAGAGAATTATGTAGTTTAAGAAAAACTTCTTTTGAAAAATATACAGTAAATAGTACAGAAAAAATTTTTTTATCAGTAAATTCATTTTAAATATTAATATATCTTAATGGTCTATATGTAGATTATCACATATAACATGGTAGTTGTTTTCATTTGAATTTCCACATATTCTTTTTGTTTTATTTTTCAACTTATTTTAGAATTGGGAGGTACTTGTGCAGGCTTGTTACAAAGGTATATTGCAGGTGGCTGTGGTTTGGGGTCTGATTGAAACCATCACCCAGGTACTGAGCATAGTACCAAGTAGGTAGTTTTTAGTCTTTGTCCTCCTCCCTCTCTCCCTGCTCTACTATTAGTCCCCACTGTATATTGTTCCCTTCTTTATGTCCGTGTATATAATCAGTGTTTAGCTCCCACTTATAAGTGAGAACTGTTGTGTTTACTTTTCTGTCCCTGCATTAATTCACTTAGGATAATGGCCTCCAGCTGTATCCGTGTTGCTGCAAAGGACATACTTTCCTTCTTTTTTATGGCTGCATTGTATTTCATGGTGTGTGTGTGTGTGTGTGTGTATCACATTTTCTTTAGACAGTCCACCATTCGATGGGCACCTGGGTGGATTCCATGATTTTGCTACTGTGAATAGCACTGCAATGAATTTACAGGTGCATGTGTCCTTTTGGTAGAATGATTTATTTTCTTTTTGGTGTATACCCAGTAATAGGATGGCTGGGTCGAATGGTAGTTCAACTCTTAGTTCTTTGAGAAATTTCCAGACTGCACTCCACAGTGGCTGGACTAATTTACATACCCACCAACAGTGTGTAAGTATCCCCTTTTTTCTGCTGCGTCATCAATTTCTGGTATTTTTTGACTTTTTAATGAAAGCCATTCTAACTGGTGTTAGATGGTATCTCATTTTGGTTTTGATTTCCATTTCTATGATAATTAGTGATTATGAGCATTCTTTCATATGTTTGTTGGTGATTTGTATGTCTTTTGAGAAATTCATTTCCTTTGCCTACTTTGTATAGAGGTTGTTTTTTGCTTTTTGATTTATGTTCCTTATAGATAGTATGTATTAGACCTTTGTTGGATGCACAGTTTACAAATATTTTCTCTCATTCTGTAGGTTGTCTGTTTACTCTTTTTATAGTTTCTCTTGCTGTGTAGAAGCTCTTTAGTTTAATTAGGCCCCACTTAATTTGTGTTTTTCTTGCATTTGCTTTTGAGGACTTTACCATAAATTCTTTGCTAAGACTGATATTGAGAAGGGTATTTTCCTAGATTTCCTTGTCGTATATTTATAGTTTGAGGTCTTACATTTAAGTTTTTAAAATGAATTAATTTTTGTTTAATTTAATTTAATCATGAATTAATTTTTGTTTATGCTGATAGGTAGAGTTCCAGTTTCATTCTTCTGCACATGAATAGCCAGCTATCCTAACACTATTTATTGAATAGAGAGTATTTTCCCCATTGCTTATTTTTGTCAAGTTTGTTGAAGATCAAGATGGTTGTAGGTGTGTGACTTTTTTTCTGGGTTCTCTATTCTGTTCCATCTCTAGGTTGCTTTGGGAATTATGGCCATTTTAACAAGAATGATTCTTCCAATTTCTGAGCATGAAATGTTTTTCCATGTATTTGTGTTGTCTCTGATTTCTTTCAACAGTATTTTGTAGTTCTTATTGCAGGTATCTTTTACCTCCCTAGTTAGCTATCTTCCTAGGCATTTTATTCTTTTTGTGGCTATTGTGAATCGGATTGCATTCTTGATTTGGACATTATTGGTGTAGAAAAATCTTGCGTGATTACCCTGGCAAGGACTTCCAGTACTATATTGAATAGGAATGGTGAGAGTGGGCATCCTTGTCTTGTCCCAGTTTTCAAGGAGAATGCTCCCAACTTTTGCTCATTCAGTATGATATTGGCTGTGGGTTTGAAATAGATGGCTTTTATTATGTTGAGGTATGTTCCTTCGACACCTATTTTGTTGGGGGTTGTTAAAGGATGTTGGATTTTACTGGAAGCCTTTTCTGCATCTATTGAGATAATCGTGTGGTTTTTGTCTTTAGTTCTATTTATGTGATAAATCACATTTATTGATTTGTGTATGTTGAACCAACCTTGCATCCCATGGATAAAACCTACTTGATTGTGGTGAATTAACTTTTTGATGTGCTGCGGCTTTGGTTTGCTAGGGTTTTGTTAAATATTTTTACATTTATGTTCATCAGGGATATTGGCCTGAAGTTTTCTTTTTTTGTTGTGTCTCTGCCAGATTTTGGTATCGGAATGATGCTGGCTTCGTAGAATGAGTTAGGGAGGAGTCCCTCCTCCTCGATTTTTTTTTGGAATAGTTTCAGTAGGATTGGTACCAGTTCTTCTTTTTACGTCTGGTAGAATTCGGCTGTGAATCCATCTGGTCCAGGGCTCTTTTTGGTTGGTAGGATTTTTATTACTGATTCAATTTCGGAACTCATTATTGGTCTGTTCAGGTTTTCACTTTCTTCCTGGTTCAATCTTGGGGGGGTTGTGTGTTTCCAGGAATGTATCTATTTCCTATAGATTTTCTAAGTTTTGTGCATGGTGATGTTCATAATAGTCTCTAAGGATCTTTTGCATTCCTGTGGAATCAGTTGTAATGTCATCTTCGTCATTTCTGATTGTGCTTATTTGGATCTTCTTTCTGTCTTTGTTAATCTAGCTAGCACTCTATTAATCTTGTTTATTCTCTCAGAAAACAACTTTTGGTCTCATTGATCTTTTGTATGGATTTTTGTGTTTCAATTTTGTTTGGTTCTCTGATTTTGGCTATTTCTTTTCTACTGCTACCTTTGGGGTTCATTTGTTATTTTTTTCCTAGTTCCTTTAGGTGCAATGTTAGATTGTTAATTTGAGAGCTTTCTAACTTCTTGATGTAGGCATTTACTGTGGTAAATTTTCCTCTTAACACTCCTTTCACCCAGAGATTTTGTATGTCTTGTCTCTGTTTTCATTAATTTTAAGAATTTTAAAATTTCTGCCTTAATTTCATTGTTTACTCAACAGTCATTCAGGAATAAGTTGTTTAATTTCCATGTAATGTTGTGGTTTTGGGAGAACTTTTGGTATTGATTTCTTATTTTTATTGCAATGTAATCCAAGAGTATAGTTGGTATGATTTTGATGTTTTTAAATTTATCGAGACTTGCTCTATGGCCAAGGAGGTTGTCAGTTTTTGAGTGTGTCCCTTGTGCAGATGAGAAGAATGTATATTCTGTGGTTATTGGGTGGAGTATTCTCTTATGTGTCTATCAGGTCCAATTGGTCAAGTGTCGCAATTTAGTCCAGAACTTCATTTTCAGTTTTCTGCCTTGATGATCTGTCACATGCTATCAGTGGGTTGTTGAAGTCTCTCTCTATTATTGTGTGGCTAAGTCTTTCACATAGGTCAAGAAGAACTTGTTTTATGAATGTGGGTGCTCCAGTGTTGGGTACATATATACTTAGGATAGTTAGATCTTCTTTTTGAATTGAATCTTTTTTTATTATGTAATACCCTTCTTTATCCTCGACTATTGTTAAAGTCTGTTTTATCTGATGATGAGAATAGTGGCCCCTGCTCTTTTTTGATTTCTATTTGCATGATAGATCTTTCTCCATCCCTTAGTTTGAGCTTGTGGATGTTGTTAAATGTGAATTGCCTCTCTTAAAGACAATAGACACTTGGACCTTGTCTTATTCAACTTGCAACTCCATGACTTTTAAGTGGGATGTCAGGACCATTTACATTCAAAGTTAATACTGATATGTGAGATTTTGATGCTGTCATTGTGTTATTAGCTGGTTGTTTTGTAGATGATGTGTAGTTGCTTTTGATGTGTAGTTGCTTTATAGTATTTGTGGGCTATGTGCTTACTTGTGTTTTTGTGGTAGCAGGTATTGTTCTTTTGTTTCCACGTTTAGCACTCTCTTAAGGACCACTTGTAAGACTGGTGTACTGGTAATGAATTCCTTTAGCATTATCTGTTTGAAAAGGATTTTATTTCTTCTTCACTTATGAAGCTTAGTTTGGCGAGATATGAAATTCTTGGTTGGAATTTCTTTTCTTTAAAGATACTGAAAATAGGCCCTTTTTTTTTTTTTGAGACAGAGTCTCACTCTGTCACCTAGTTTGGAGGGCACTGGTGTGATCTCGGCTGACTGCAACCTCCGCCTCCGGGTTCAAGCGATTCCCCTGCCTCAGCCTCCTGAGTAGCTGGGACCACAGGTGTGCAACACCATGTCCAGCTAATTTTTTTATTTTTTAGTAGAAACGGGGTTTCGTCATATTGGCCAGGCTGGTCTCGAACCCCTGACCTCATGATCCGTCTGCCTCGGCCTCCCAAGAGTGCTGGGATTACAGTCGTGAGCCACCATGTCCGGCCACCATTTTTGCCTTTTAAGTTTCTGCTGAGAGGTCTGCTGCTAGCCTGATGTAGTTCCCTTTTTAAGTGACCTGACCCTTCTGTGTAGCTCCCTTTAAGATTTTTTCTTTGAGGTTGACTTTGGGCAATCTGAAGAGTATGTGCCTTGGGGATGGTTGTCTTTTATAGTATCTTGCATGGGTTCTCTGTATTTCTTGAATTTGCATATCAGTCTCTCTAGGAAGATTGGGAATGTTTTCTTGGACTGTATTCTCAAATATGTTTTCCAAGTTGCTTACTCTCTCTTCTTCCCTTTCAGAAATGCCAGTGAGTCATAGGTTTGGTTTTTTTACATAATCCCATATTTTGCAGAGGTTTTACTCATTTTTAAAAATTCTTTAAAAAATTTTTGTCTTACTGAGTTGATTTGAAGAACTGGTCTTTGAGTTCTGAGATTCCTTTCCTAGTTTAGTCTATTATGTTGTTAATGCTTCCAACTGTATTTTGAAATTCTTGTAGTGAATTTTTCAGTTTCAGAAGTTGAGTTTGGTTGTTTCTTAAAATGGCTATTTCATCTTTCTACTCTTGAATCATTTTACTGGATTCACTGCGTTCTGTTGGGTTTCAGCTTTCTGCTGAATCTTGATGAGCTTCATTGCCACCCAGATTCTGAATTCTATGTCTGCCATTTCTGTCGCTTCAATCTGGTAAAGAACCATTGCTAGGGAGCTAGTGCACTTGTTTGGAGGTAAGGGGACACTCTGACTTTTGAATCACCAAAGTTCTTATGCGGATCCTTTCTCATCTGAGCGGGCTGGTATTCTTTTGTGTTTTTGGATTTGCTGTCGTTGAATGGGGCTTTTTGTTTTTATATAATTTGTTTACCTTGAGCTTTTAACTGTGGTGCAAGTTGAGTATAGTCAATAGGCTTTGTTTCTGGATGCTTTCAGAAGGCCAAGCGTCTGCACAGGATCTTCATCTGTGGCTAGATTCTTGCCCTCGGTTTCACAAACTATGTATACTGGAGTATTTTTGGTGGTGTAATTTAGGCTGCAATCCAGTAGATGGCGCTTAAGAGTAATGACTGGCAGATAAGTTCTTAGCCACGTGGCTCCTGTGTTTCAGCATATTCGCAGCATCTCTCTGCGGTGTAGGAGAAAGATAACTCTCTCACCAGATCCATTCCCGGGCCTTAGGGGATCCCCCTCTGATCACTCGCACCATGCTCAATACCTTTGTTAGGTGTTCTAGGCCTCAGACTTTCTTAGATAGGGGCTGTGGCTGGCAGGCTATACCCTTCCCAGATAACCCTGTGGAGGGAGGCATGCCCCAGGCCCACACCAGCCCACGAATACCCATGTTTCACTCTTCTGAGTGTTCTGAAAGTGGGAGCTCTTCCCCCGCTTACATGCTGGCCACAGATCTCAGCTTGGCTCCCCTGATCTGTGTGTTGTAACCCTGGGGGACTGGGACTGGGCCTGCAGCTTTGCTCTCTGGCCCCTGATTTGGGTGCCGGCCCTGCTGGGGCAGTCAGAGTGCTCCAAGGCCACCAGCAAAACACTCAGGCTGGGCAGTGGAAGCTGTGCTATGTACACAATCTTGCAAGAGCGGCCAAGCAGGGGCCTTGGAAGGGGCTGGTGGACAGAGAGGTGTGAAGAACAGTCATGCCTCAGTCCTATGAGAAAGACAGTCCTCTTCTCTCCTGGCTCAGTGGTCAATTGGGGATAGAACTACTTGGAGGAAAATGGAGAACCTATGACCACATTTTGCTGCAGCTGCCTCACTTGCAATAGCTGACGCACGCGCCCCCGACCCCTGCACCCCCACACACACCGCGCGCCTCCCTGGGCTCCATGCTGGCTGAATCTCTGTCTCTGCTTACACTCTGGGCAGATACCCCTGCCAATTCAAACGTGTACGGGGGTTGTGGGATCTCTTGTAGCTAGGATCCCAGAGGTAAGCGGCGAGAGAGCCGTTCCCCTGCCGTCACTTCACACACCCTTTCCTTAGGAGATGTTCAGGGCCAGGATCTAGTCCTGGTGCTCAGCAATCCCATGCAGGGTTCCTAGCTTCCTCTATCTTCAGCTTTGTGTCTGTATCCCTCTCTATTGAATGTCAGTGTTTTTTCTCTGAAGATCTGTTCCAAGTACCTTGGCTTACTCAATATTTTGGTCTCTCTTAGTGGTAGAGGTACGTCCTGGCTGTGTCTAGTTGGCCATCTTGTCCCTCATTAATCTCCACATACTTTTAATATTTCTTTTTGGAAAGTTATTACCATCCTCCTAGAACTAGCATTTTATTCATTTGCTTTGTCACATAATTCATTTGTCAACAAATACCTTTAGCTTGAACCAACTTTTATCAGTAATGTGGACCAGTATCAATCATGTGATGACAACCTATTCTGCCCTTACTTTAGTATCTAAGCAAGTACTTTAACTTTTCAGATGTGTAGACTTGATAATGCTTTCTGAGTATGGTGGTAATTTCATGATCTCTTACTCAGAACAGGTCCTTGAATTTGTTTACCAAATTAACCAAAAATATATAAGCAGAGCTATTAAACCTTAAAATATGCTGTCATAAACATATTTTAAATATGGTAAAACATAACATCATGAAAACAATTTCCCCATAAGGAGAAAAAACTATTTTTCCAAGGATTTTTCAGGAGCAGTAACTGATGGGAAAGTAATAATGTAACCAACTATTAATGTAATTTGATACAGTAGGCATTCAGAAGGCATTTTAAATGCATCCAACTGAAAAGACAAAATACTTAAGAAACCTATCTTCCCCCAAAATGCATATACTGTGTTAGCTTTCAACCAGTGACAAAGATATTCTGCTTTAGGGATGGCAATTTTTAAAGAAACCTCTTTATTATAAAATAAAGCACACATAAAACCACACAAAATAAATGCATAGTTTAATGAGCTATTACAAAGGAAACACTCTTGAAACCACCATCCAAGCGAGGAAATAGAACAGTGCAGGCACCCAGAAGTACCTCTATGTGCTCTGTCGTGATCTTAACCTCTTCCCTGTCCCCCAAAGTAACTACTATCATGACTTTTTATCACTTTCTTGTATACCCATATAGCTTTTATCACCGAGTGTGCATCCCCAGAAACCATAGTTTAGTATTAGCCATTTCAGACATTTTAATGTATATCTTAAATCTCTTTTAATGTACAAGTCCCCCATCCATCCTTTCTTTTTCTGTAAAATTTGTCTGTTGAAACTGTAGTGTCCCACAGTCTGGATTTTGTTGCTTGCATATTCATGTTTGGTTCAATATGTTTCTCTGTTATTTGAAAATTCCTCAAGTTACCAGTCAGTTTTGGCAAGACTATATGAGATGGTGTGTTTTTCGTCAGGAGGCACATAATTTCATATTTTCTCTCAGTTCTTTCTCTTTTTTGATGTTAGCAGCTATTCGATGTTCAATGCCTAGATCCATTAATTCATTAGGGTTGCAAAATGGTAATAATTATATTATTTATTTTTCATTGATTACTTGGGATACTTTTATAAAGAGACACTTCTACTCAACTCCTATATGTTTCCCAATGGTTGTACTTATATAGGATAAACAGAACAAATGTCTGGTTATTTTCTGTTTACCAGTTTTTGAGATAATGAATTGATTCTTTAGTACTCTCTGAATGTGCCCTGTTAGTGTTTGTTTTTAAAATAGCATTATTAATTCATGAATTTTAATACATTTGATTTGATGGGGTCCTAAATTATAACTGTTATCCTTTGGAAGCTCAGATTGTCCCATCTTAGGCCAGTGGGAGGCTCTTCAGGTTGACTGTTCTTTTTGTATGGCCTCAGTAGTCTTGGGTAGCTTCTTTCTATCTGGTATGACAGTATATTCCTTGTTTATCTTGTATATTTTCTGCCCCACACCTGGAATTAGTCATTTCTCCAAGACAGTGTGGTTTCCTTTTTAATGGAAAATGGTATTTTACGCCCGTCAGGGTGTTAGGGATATTAGGCTGTTGTTTTTGGGTTGATCATTGTTTCTAGGTTTCTTCAGTAGAAAGAGTTGGAGATTTTATATATATACATATTCGTAATGAGTCCATGCCAATACTTACAACTCAGATTCAGGACTACAGAGTTTTTAGTTTAACCTCTTCTGTATTACATTTATATCTCCTTCTTTCTGTATCAAAAGTCCTAGTTTGTAGGGACACAGGATAAATAAGAATGTCCTATAATTTCTCACTTACTTTGACTCACAGTACACACTTAACAGTCTCAGGATAATCATGTTAATACTACCACTACATATAATGTTCTCTTTCTTTTAATCTTCATCTAGTTGTCCATGGGTTTTGGGTTTTGCCCTTTAGTTTAACTGTCTGTTTTATGTGGGGACTTACAGAAATTAAAAATCTGTGGTACTCCCCGTGACAGCTCTCCAGGATTAGAGATGCCATGTTCATGGTCATGATGAACACCTTTAGTTTGAACCAACTTTTTGTGAAAGCTTAAGGCCTGTGTTTAGATTCACATTTTTGCATGTAGATGTCCAGTTGTTCCAGCACTATTTCTTTAAAAGACTATCCTTTCTCCATTGAACTGCCTTTGCTACTTTGTCAAATATGAGTTGATTATATTTGTGTGGGTCTATTTCTGGTCTTTCTATTCTGTCCCATTGATCTATTTGCCTGTTTTTTAAATGAAATAAAGTTTTTAATATATTGTGTTGACTGTTATGACAAGTAGTTCTGTGGATTGGAGGATTTTATTAATATAAACATAATTTGTAACTTTCACATACCCAAAAATATGCATAAAGAAATGCTTTTACTTACTAGTAAATATGTGTGTTTTTCTAAACTTTTCTTTTTATGCTTGTAAAACATTTATATATTTATCCTGTATACAGATGACAGATTTCATTGAAAACTATTACAAATAAGAGGGGCATCCCTTTGAAAACAATTGCTATTATTTTGTTTTTAATTGATAATTTGAATAAGTAAAGATGTAGAGCAATAGGGAAGTCTCATTCACTATTATTGTAGAGTAAATTAGTAAACTCTAAGGCGAGCAACTTAGCAATAGGTAATATAATTGAAGGTGAGTATCCTACACTAAGAAAAACTGGCCCATGTGCATAAAGAGGCATGTACAATAGTGTTCATAGCATCATTGTAGTAGTAAAAATACATTAGAAACAACTTAAATGTCTACCAACAGGAAAATGAAAACATCTTGTGGTGAATTCAGAGGGTGGAATGCTCTACGGAGTTTAAATGACTGAACTAGAACTATGTGATCATGTGAAATCTGAAAAGAATAAGTTGAGCAAAAAGAAATTACAGTATGACAAAATACAGTAACATTTGCATAAAATTTTAAAACATTCAGGATAATGCTATAACACATTGTTCTTGATTGATGATGAAGTAGTAGTATACATAGGATTAAATACCAAATTCATAATAGTGTTGCATCTGGGGAAGGAGGCAAGGGAATGGGATTTGGCAGGCCTTAAATTTATCTATGACATTCTTTCTTTCTTTTTTCTTTTTTTTTTTTTGAGATGGAGTTTCTCTCCTGTTGCCCAGGCTGGAATGCAATGGTGCCATATTGGCTCACCACAACCTCCGCCTCCTGGGTTTAAGCGATTCTACTGCCTCAGCCTCCTGAATAGCTGGGATTACAGGCATGTGCCACCAGAGCCGGCTAATTTTTCTGGTTTTTTTTTTTTAAGTAAAGACAGGGTGTCTCTATGTTGGTCAGGCTGGTCTCGAACTCCTGACCTCAGGTGATCCGCCCACCTTGGCCTCCCAAAGTGTTGGGATTACAGGCGTGAGCCACCGTACCTGGCCAATGTTTATTTCTTTAAAAGAAATGAAGCAAAAGGATAGTATTTCATGAAACTGGTTTTCACATTTATCATATTATTCTAATTTTATGTGTTTTTTGAATCCGTCATGGTAAAAAAGTAAAAATAAAGTGCCTTTGATCTCCTGTTTCTAAAAATTTCTACAAAGTAAGGAGGGAAATAGAGATTTCAGAAAAAAATTCTGCTGATAAGCTAAGAACTTTTGGTTGCTGCATAATATTGTAAATGATTGTAATAGCAAAAAATAATCGAAACATTGAATGTTTACCTACAGGAAAATGAAACATCTTGGTTACTTGATGGCACTTACCGGTGAAAGTTTTCAGTTCCAGAAAAGGCCACTTTAAGTAATTTTTTTCCTGATTTATGTATTGGATGACCTTAAAAGGATTATAATAGATATGTTCCATACCTGAAACATGGAACATGAGGATCTTAAGCCTATCTCTGACTATTGTTTTTCTGCTGTTTGTGTTTTCCTGATTTTAAATATCTTCCAGAGATTGGCATTAATCATATTGACTGATTATTTTTCTTCCACCTTTGATGGCATTTGGATCGATTCTATCTACATTTTTCAAATGTAGCTTTTCAAAAATTAAAATGAATCATTTCAGTGATGTATTTTTCAGCAGGTTTCAACCTTAAATAAGATAATGTATGACTGATTTATAGCTGGCTAAAACAATCACTTTAAGATACACTAAAGGGGCTGGGCACAGTGGCTCATGCCTGTAATCCCAGCACTTTGGGAGGCCAAGGCGGGTGGATCAAGAGGTCAGGAGTTCAAGACCAGCCTGGCCAAGATGGTGAAACCCCATCTCTACTAAAAATACAAAAATTAGCCGGGCATGCTGGCGGGTTCCTGTATTCCCAGCTACTCAGGAGGCTGAGACAGAGAATTGCTTGAACCCGGGAGGTGGAGGTTGCAGTGAGCCGAGATTGCGCCTCTGCACCCCAGCCTGGATAAGAGAGCGAGACTCCATCTCAAAAAACAAACAAAAAAAAACCAAAAGATACACTAACGAATAAACTACTACCTTGTTCATCTTTGAAATTGGGAAATCCCAGGACTTTTAGGGACTCTTTTCTACTCTTTCTTAGTTGGAATTTTTCAGTTCTTATCATTTCTTTCTTTACCACACAGTTTTCTTTAAAAGCAAAAAAAAGAAAAAGAAAAACAATACACTGGACATTGGCCATCCATTTCTTGTGTAACAGTCTTCCCTCCCTGGCCATTTTTAACACTGCATAGCCTGTGGTTTAGCTAACATACTGCCTGTGTTTCTGTGCTTTTCTTCTTTGTACTACCCTATTGCCTTAGAATTAAAGCAGAGGTATTTTCCTTTAGATTTTTAGACTTTCATCAGACTTTTCACCTCATAAAAGTTTTTTCTTCATCTCTTAATTATCTGTACTGTTTTTCCCCTTCTCATTGTTTGCCTTTTCACCATGCCTTTGTTAGAACTTTTTACCCTGTTTGTTATCACAGGCATTCCCTTTTGAATTCTAATGACCAGTTCCTGAAATCTCTGACGTATATTTTGAGAATCTTTAGTTATTAGATTTCAGAATTCACCAAGTCTAGGAAGTACCTGAAGACAGGATTAAGACCAAGAACCCAGTAAGTGAAGGAATTCTTGATCATGAAGTTTGTTGATAACAATAAGCATGCCTCATGGAAGATGGGAGTAGACTTCAAATTAATCTTGATAGATTACACTAATATCATCAACCACTATCCTGTCTTTTTGGATTCTTCTGTCTCCTTTGTACTTTTCTTCAGGGCATTGTCATTTAACATTTCTCCCTTCATTACATGCCATATATTTTGTTCTTTTTTCTTAGCATCATATCTTGGACTTGGTCATCTCTTGACTAGTAATTCAACCTAAGCTGATTTTGGGAGAAAAACCAGCTGCATGAATATAGGATGAGAGATGTCTTAGTATGGATAAGTTTGGATTTTTAAAAGTCTGTTTTTTTTTCTAGGTATTTTCAATAACTACATAATTCTATTTGGTGTTTGCACCTTCTTATTTGCATGGGTCTGCGAACAGAACATCTTATAGGTAGAAAATACATTAACATATTTTTGTCTTTATATTGTTCTTTAGTCAATAGAGTACACTCTGATAACTTTAAAGCTGCTAAAATGCAGGTATTTGCACTTCATCATCTTGGTCTATCACATTAGCATTTTCCTAGAAGAATTGAATGAAATTTTCTTCTACTGATTGCCTTATTTTATCTGAGCCCATTTTTATTAATGATTGTCCATTTCTCCCTACTTTTTAAATACAAAATGTCTTACTTCAAAATTCTAATTGAAATTCCAATCTACTTTTTCTTTCAATTAAAAATATTAATATAACATTTAATGTTGTTTCACTCTTCTTGATCGACTTAAACTTTTGCACTAAGGGTCTGTGCTGTGTGAATCAAATTACTTATAAACATTTCCCTGTGCAGATTTGTTGTCTCTACATGCTTATTCTTGTTTCTTGTTTATTATAGTACATGATACCTTTATCATAGCAGTATACAAATTTATTATTTTCATAGACATTATTTTCATTATTTCATGGACATAGAAACAGAAATGTTTCATTCTAATAATATTGGTTATCTTTAAAAACCACATAACTATGAATAAAAATAATTTAAAATTATGAAATTAAATATGAAATGTATATTTTATTTGAAACATATTCCATCAATAGTGTTTATTGAGCCACTAGCATATGCCAACTACAGGGTTAAATTTCATAAATCAATTACATGAGTTTAATATTAACTTCCAAGTGACATCCTCACTATGTTTAAAACAGTTTGCACTATATAAACATCAGCCATAAATTCTAAATAACCAAATATGGATTTTATTTAGTGTCTGTGTTTTTCATTCTTTTTGTTGTTTCATTCTGCTATTCTCGCCAAATGATCCTGGGCTTTCTCATTAGAAACAACAATAACAGGCGCTATTTACTGAGTGCTCCTCTGTCCCCTGCATTTAGTTACATTATTTTTAATTTGTGCAGTAATCCTGTAACACAAGTGAATAAATCCTTATTTTACAGATGAGAAAACTGCAGTTCTAAGAGGTTATCTTGCTCAAGATCTCAGCATTCTCTATTGTCAAAACAAGGGATTAGGCCCTGTTATTTGCCTTTTTAACTGTACAGTGTTGTCTCTGGGTATTAGACAGGGTCAGGTCCAACTCGGAATTATATTCTGAACCCAGGTATTTAAACTACTTTAAACATAAAAGTATTTTGGGCCAGGCGCGGTGGCCCACACCTGTAATCCCAGCACTTTGGGAGGCCAAGGTGGTTGGATCACGAGGTCAGGAGTTCGAGACCAGCCTGGCTAACGTGGTGAAAATCTGTCTCTACTAAAAATACAAAAATTAGCTGGACATGGTAGCGGGGGCCTGTAATCCCAGCTACTCAGGAGGCTGAGACATGAGAATCGTTTGAACCCGGGAGGCGGAGGTTGCAGTGAGCTGAGATTGTACCATTGCACTCCAGCCTAGGTGACAGTGAAACTCCGTCTCAAAAAAATATATATTTTGGGTGTTAATGCTAATGTCATATCATTATAAGGGTCATATAAACTTGACCCTGTTTGTTCTTGACATTCTACTACCTTCAAAAGATTCCAGCCAAGTGTGGTGGCTTGCGCCTGTAATCCCAGCACTTTGGGAGGCCGAGGCAGGTGGATCACTTGAGGTCAGGAGTTCGAGACCAGCTGGGTCAACATGGCGAAACCCTGTCTCTATTAAAAATACAAAAATTAGCTGGGTGTGGTGGTGTGCACCTGTAATCCCACCTACTCAGGAGGCTGAGGCAGGAGAATCACTTGAACCCGGGAGGCGGAGGTTGCAGTGAATCGAGATTGTACCACTGCACTCCAGCCTGGGTGACACAGCAAGACTCTATCTCAAAATAAAAAAAAAAAAGAAAAGAAAAAAAGGAAGAAAAGGTTCTATGCAACAGCATAGGAGCAACTTGATTTTCCTTTTTATCTTCTATATAAACAGATGCAAAACTAGCAATAATGTTTTGTATTTGTATAATTTTTGTTTTGAGGAGATAATTTAGTTTTTATTTGGTTCATTTTAGGAATTTGTTTCATTTACATTTACAAAGCATTATCTTTATTTTTAGTGCAAATCAATCAATGAAAGAATGAAGCATCTTTATGAGAAGTCAGCTTATTTATAAGAACTTCCCCTTCCAAACTTTTTCAACCATTCAGAGCAAAGTTACCTATATTACTAGCTACTTGACAAAAAGCACAAGCTTCTTTCTTTTCCACTCCAAAGTTAACAGGCTGTACTGTCATTTGCCCTCTTCTCAGTCCCTTCACCTTTTTCTCACTCTTCTTTCTTCTGTGGGGCTCCCTCAACCTCACTTAAGGTTCCCAGTGCCCTGTGGTTCCCGTTTCCTCTTTCTGATTGTATAAAGGAAAAGCTGATATAGTCATGTAAACTTACCAGTTACCTATGCTTGACAACATGCAGCATGTCTTGCAGAGATCTTAGTTTTTAGAGTCAGACAGACCTGGATTCAAACTGCAACTCTATCACTTATTAGTGGGGACCAGGTGCAATTTATACCATCTTTCTGACCCTCAATTTCCTTATCTTTAGAATGCAGATTACAATACCTAACTTTGGGGTATTGAAAATATTAAATAAGACAATGCGTGAAAAGTCACACAGTGTCCTATTGTCTTGCTTACTACTATTATTGATGAGATTACTCTTTATCGAACCTTATGCACACTCAAGTATTTTGCTTTGTTTTGTTATAGACAGTCTTGCTCTGTCACCCAGCCTGGAGTGCAGTGCCATGATACTAGCTCACTGTAGCCTCAAACTCCTGTGCTCAAGTGATCCTCCCACCTCAGCCTCCTGAGTACTAGGATTATAGGCACATGCCACCATGTCTGGCTAATTTTTAAAATTTTTTTGTAGAGACGAGGTCTTGCTAAGTTGCCCAGGTGGGTCTCAAACCCCTGGGCTCAAGTAATCCTCCCGCCTTGGTGTTACAAAGCACTGGGATTATACTAAAGTAGTTTTTTTAATCTTCAAACTTTCATGGTATCTTTATGCTGTGCAAGACATTTTCCACCCTTAAATGAGTGTTACCCATCTATCATTACGTGGAGTTAGTTGAGAAGACAGCAAGTGATCCTCTAGCCTTGACTGGCTTTTAAGGGTAATCTGGGATTGGCAGCTGGGGAAAGGGGATACATAAGTCCATGGTCTTACTCCCCTTTTTATTATTTTCCTGTAACTTATTGGGGTAAAGGTGATATTTGGTTATATGAGTAAGTTCTTTAGTGATGATTTGGGAGATTTTGGTGCACACATCACCCAAGCAGTATACACTTCACCATATTTATAGTCTTTTATCCCTTGCCCCCCTCCCACTCTTTCTCTGAAGTCCTTTGTATCATTCTTAGGCCTTTGCATCTTTATAGCTTAGTTCCCACATATCAGTGAGAACATATGATTTTTGGTTTTCCATTCCTGAGTTGCTTCACTTAGAGTAATAGTCTCCAGTCTCATCCAGGTCACTGCAAATGCTGTTAATTCATTCCTTTTTATGTCTGTGTAGTATTCCATCATATATATATATATAAAATATATATATGTGTGTGTGTGTATGTATATGTGTGTGTGTGTGTGTGTGTGTATCTCACAGTTTCTTTATCCACTCGTTGATTGATGGACATTTGTGTTTATTCCATGATTTTACAATTGTGAATTGTGTTGCTATAAACATGACTATGCAAGTATCTTCTTAATATAATGACTTCTTTTCCTCTGGGTAGATACCCAGTAGTGGGATTGCTGGATCAAATGGTATTTCTACTTTTAGTTATTTAAGGAATCTCCATGCTGTTTTCCATAGTGGCTGTACTAGTTTACATTCCGAACAGCATTGTAGAAGTGTTCTCTGATCACTGCATCTACGCCAACATCTAGTGTTTTTAAAATTTTTTTATTATGGCCATTCTTGCAGGAGTAAAGTGGTATTGCATTGTGGTTTTGATTTGCATTTCCCTGATCATTAGTGATGTTGAGCATTTTTTCATATGTTTGTTGGCCATTTCTGTATCTTATTTTGAGAACTGTCCATTCCATTCCTGTCCTTAGCCCATGTTTTTTATGGGATTGTTTGTTTTTTCTTATTGGTTTGAGTTCGCTGTAGATTCTAGATACTAATCCTTGGTCAGATGTACAGATTGTGAAGATTTTCTCCTACTAGGTCATCTGTTTACTCTGTTGACTGCTCCTTTTGCCTTGCAAAAGCTCTTTAGTTTAATTAAGTCACAGTTATTTATCTTTGTTTTTTGTTTTGTTTTGTTTTGTTTTGAGATGGAGTCTTGCTCTGTAGCCCAGGCTGGATCTCAGCTCACTGCAAGCTCCACTTTCCAGGTTCACACCATTCTCCTGCCTCAGCCTCCTGAGTAGCTGGGACTACAGGCACCCACCAGCACACCTGGCTAATTTTTTTGTATTTTTAGTAGAGATGGGGTTTCACCATGTTAGCCAGGATGGTCTCGATTTGCTGACCTTGTGATCCACTCGCATCAGCCTCCCAAAGTGCTGGGACTACAGGCTTGAGCCACTGTGCCTGGCCTTATCTTTGTTTTTATTGCATTTGCTTTTGGGTTCTTGGTCATGAAATCCTTGCCTAAGCCAATGTCTAGAGGGGTTTTTCCAACGTTACCTTCTAGAATTTTTATAGTTTCAGGTTTTAGCTTTAAGTCCTTAATCCATTTTGAGTTGATTTTTGTATAAGGTGAGAGATGAGGATCGTTTCATTCTTCTACATGTGGCTAGCCAATTATCCCAGCACCATTTGTTGAATAGGGTGTTCTTTCACCACTGTATGTTTTTGTATGCTTTGTCTAAGATCAGTTGGCTGTTAAGTATTTGGGTTTATTTCTGGATTCTTTATTCTGTTCCACTGGCCTGTGTGCCTATTTTTATACCAGTACCATGCTGTTTTGGTGACTATGGCCTTATAGTATAGTTTGAAATCAAGTAGTGTGATGCCTCTAGATTTGTTCTTTTTGCTTAATCTTGCTTTGGCTATGTGGGTTCTTTTTTGGTTCCATATGAATTTTAGAATTGTTTTTCTAATTCCATGAAGAATGATGGTAGTATTTTGATGGAGATTGGATTGAATTTGTAGATTGCTTTTGGCAGTATAGTCATTTTCACAACATTGATTCTACCCATCCATGAACATGGGATGTTTCCATTTGTTTGTGTCATCTATGATTTCTTTCAGCAGTGTTTTATAGTTTTCCTTGTAGAGATCTTTTGACTCCTTGGTTAGGTATATTCCTAAGCTTTTTTTTTTTTTTTTTTTTTTTTTGCAGCTATTGTCAAAGGGGTTGAGTTCTTGATTTGATTCTCTGCTTGGATGCTGTTGTATAGAGCTACTGATTTGTGTACATTAATCTTGCATGCAAAAACTTTGCTGAATTCTTTTATCAGTTCTAGGAGCTTTCTGGAGGAGTACTTAGGGTTTTCAAGGTAAACGATCACGTTGTTAGCAGACTGACAGTTTGACTTCCTCTTTACCAATTTGGATGCTCTTTATTTCTTTCTCTTGTCTGACTGCTCTGGCTAGGACTTCCAGTACCGTGTTGAAGAGGAGTGGTGAGAGTGGGCATCCTGTCTTTTTCCAGTTTTCAGAGGGAATACTTTCAACTTTTCCCCATTCAGTATTATGTTGGCTGTGGGATTGTCATAGATGGCATTTATTACATTGAGGTATGTCCCTTATATGCCAATTTTGCTGAGAGTTTTAATCATAAAGGGATGCTGGATTTTGTCGAATGCTTTTTCTGCATCTATGGAGATGATCATGTGATTTTTGTTTTTAATTCTGTTTATGTGGTATATCACATTTATTGACTTGTGTATGTTAAACCATCCCTGCATCCCTGTTATGAAACCCACTTGATCATGGTGGATTACTTTTTTGATATGTTGTTGGATTCAGTTAGCTAGTATTTTGTTAAGGAGTTTAGCATCAATGTTCATCAAGGATATTGGTCTGTAGTTTTCTTTTTTGGTTATGTCCTTTCCTGGTTTTGGTAAACGGTGATGCTGGCTTCATAGAATGAATTAGGGAAGGTTCTTCCTTTCTCTATATTGTGGAGTAGTATCAAAAAGATTGGTACCAATTCTTCTTTGAATGTCTGTTAGAATTCTGCTGTGAATCCATCTGATCCTGGACATTTTTTTGTTGGTAATTTTTAAATTACCATTTCAATCTCACTGCTTGTTATTGGTCTGTTCAGGGTATCTAATGCTTCCTGACTTAAGCTAGAAGGGTTGTATTTTTCCAGGAATTTTTCCCTCTCTTCTAGATTTTCTAGTTTATGTGTGTAAAGGTGTTCATTGTAGCCTTGAATGATCTTTTGTATTTCAGTGGTGTCAGTTGTAATATCGCCTTTTTTTTTTTTTTTTTTTGAGACGGAGTCTCGCTCTGTCACCCAGGCTAGAGTACAGTGGCCGGATCTCAGCTCACTGCAAGCTCTGTCTCCCAGGTTTATGCCATTCTCCTGCCTCAGCCTCCCGAGTAGCTGGGACTACAGGTGCCCGCCACCTCGCCCGGCTAGTTTTTTTGTATTTTTAGTAGAGACGGGGTTTCACCATGTTAGCCAGGATGGTGTCGATTTCCTGACCTCGTGATCCGCCCTTCTCAGCCTCCCAAAGTGCTGGGATTACAGGCTTGAGCCACCGCGCCCGGCCTATAGGCCTTTTTTGTTTATTAGTGAGGTTATTTGGATTTTCTGTCTTCTTTTCTTGGTTAATCTGGCTAATGGTCTATCAATTTTATTTATCTTTTCAAAGCACCAGCTTTTTGTTGTATTTATCTTTTGTATTTTTGTTTAAATTTCATTTAGTTCTGCTCTGATCTTGGTTATTTCCTTTCTTCTGCTGGATTTGGGTTTGGTTTGTTCTTGTTTCTGTAATTCCTTGAGGTGACCTTAGCATGTCAGTTTGTGCTCTTTCAGTCTTTTTGATGTAGGTGTTTAGGGCTATGAACTTTCCTCTTAGCAGCGCCTTTGCTGTATCCAAGAGGTTTTTGTAGGTTGTGTCATTGTCGTTCAGTTATAAGAATTTTTAAATTTCCTTAGCAAACTATCACAAGAACAGAAAACCAAACACCGCATGTTCTCACTCATAGGTGGGAACTGAACAATGAGATCACTTGGACTCGGGAAGAGGGACATCACACACCGGGGCCTATTATGGGGGGGGGGAGGGGGGAGGGATTGCATTGGGAGTTATACCTGATGTAAATGACGAGTAGTTGGGTGCTGACAAGTTGATGGGTGCAGCACAGCAACATGGCACAAGTATACATATGTAACAAACCTGCACGTTATGCACATGTACCCTAGAACTTAAAGTATAATAATAAAAAAAAAAAAAAAAAGAATTTTTAAATTTCCATCTTGACTTCATTTTTGACCCAATGCTTATTCAGGAGCAGGTTATCAAATTTCCATGTATTTGCAAGGTTTCAAAGGTTCCTTTTGGAGTTGATTTTAGTTTTATTCTACTGTGGTCTGAGAGAGTGTTTGATACCATTTCAATTTTCTTCAATTTATTGAGGTTCATTTTATGGACTATCATATGGTTTACCTTGGAGAAGGTTCCATGTGCTGTTGAATAGAATGTGTATTCTGCGGTTGTTGGATGAAATGTTCTGTATGTTAAGTCCATTTGTTCCAAGGTGTAGTTTAAATCCATTGTTTCTTTGTTGACTTTCTGTCTTGATGACCTGTCTAGTGCTGTCAGTGGAGTATTGAAGTCCCCCCCTATTATTGTGTTGCTATCTATCTCATTTCTTAGGTCTGTTAGTAATTGTTTTATAAATTTGAGAGCTCCAGTGTTAGATGCATATATATGTTTAGGATTGTGATATTTTCCTGTTGCACAAGGCCTTTTACCTTTATATAATGTCTCTCTGTCTCTTTTAACTGCTGTTGCTTTAAAGTTTGTTTTGTTTAATACAAGAATAGCTACCCCTACTCGCTTTTGGTGTACATTTGCTTGAAATGCCTTTTTCCACCCCTTTACTTTAAGTATATGTGAGTCCTTATGTGTTAAGTGAGTCTCCTGAAGGCAGCAGGTAGTTGGTAGGTAAGTTCTTACCCATTTTGTAGTTCTGTATCTTTTAAGTGGAGCATGTAGGCCGTTTACATTCAATGTTAGTACTGAAATGTGAGGTGCCCTTGCATTCACGGTGCTATTTGTTGCCTGTGTACTTTTGGTTTTTTGCTTATTGTTTTGCTTTATAAGTTGTATTTTTGTTTTATAGGTCCTGTGTCATTTATGGTTTAAAGGTGTTCTCTTTTGATGTGTTTCCAGGATTTGTGTCAAGATTTAGAGCTCCTTTTAGCAGTTCTTGTAGTGGTTGCTTGGTAGTGGCAAATTCTCTTAAGCATTTGTTTGAAAGCAGTCTGAAAAAGATTGTATCTTTTGTTCGTATATGATGCTTAGTTTCAATGGGTACAAAATTCTTGACTGATAATTGTTTTGTTCAAGGAGGCTAAAGATAGGACCCCAGTCCCTTCTAGCTTATAGGGTTTCTGCTGAGAAATCTGCTGTTAATCTGATAGGTTTTCCTTTTTAGGTTACCTGGTGCTTCTGTCTCACAGCTCTTAAAATTCTTTCCTTTGTCTTAACTTTGGATAACCTGATGACAATGTGCCTAGGCAATGCTCTTTTAGCGATGAATTTCCAAGGTGTTTTCTGTGCTTCTTGTATTTGAATGTCTAGGTCTCTAGCAAGACTGGGGAAGTTTTCCTTGATTATTCCCCCAATTATGTTTTCCAAACTTTTCGAATTCTCTTCTTCTTCAGGAACACCAATTATTCTTAGGTTTGGTCGTTTAACACGATCCCAGACTTCTTGGAGGCTTTGTTCATATTTTCTTATTCTTTTTTCTTTCTCTTTGTTGGAAGACCTTGTCTTCGAGCTCTGAATTTCTTTCTTCTACTTGTTCAATGCTGTTGCTGAGACTTTCCAGAGCATTCTGCATTTCTGTCAGTGTTTCCGATGTTTCCTGAATTTTTCATTGTTTTTTTTTCTTTAAGCTATCTATTTCCTGGAATATTTCTGCTTTCACTTCTATCGTTCTTTGAATTTCCTTGCATTGGGATTCACCTTTCTCTGGTCCCTCCCTGATTAGCTGAATAACTAACTTCCTGAATTCTTTTTCAGGTAAACCGGGGATTTCTTCTTGGTTTGGATCCATTGCTGGTGAACTAGTGTGATCTTTTGGGGGTCCTAACGAGCCTTGTTTTGTCCTGTTATCAGAGTTGGTTTTCTGGTTTCTTCTCATTTAGGTAGGCTCTGTCAGAGGGAAAGTCTAGGGTTGAAGGCTGTTGTTCAGATTCTTTTGTCCCTCTGGGTGTTCTCTTGATGTAGAACTCTTCCCCTTTTCCTATGGATGTGGCTTCCTGTGAGCCAAACTGCAGTGATTGTTGTCTCTCTTCTGGGTCTAGCCACCCAGGAAGTCTACCTGGCTCCAGTCTGGTAGTGGGGGTTGTCTGCACAGAGTCCTATGATGTGAACTATCTGTGGGTCTCTCAGCTGTGAATACCAGTGCCTGTTCTGGTGGAGGTGATGGGGGATGCAGTGGACTTTGTGAGAGTTCTTAGCTTTCGTGGTTTAATGCTTTATTTTTGTGGTCACTGGCCTCCTGCGGGGAGGTGGCGCTTTCCAGAGAGCATCAGCTGTGGTAGTATGGAGAGGGACCGGCGGTGAGCAGGGCCCTAGAACTCCCAAGATTATATGCCCTTTGTCTTCCACTACCAGGGTGGGTAGGGAAGGACCATCAGGTGGGAGCAGGGCTAGGTGTGTCTGAGCTCAGACTCTCCTTGGGTGGGTGTTGCTGCGGCTGCTGTGGGGGATGGGGGTAAGATTCCCAGGTCACTGGATTTGTGTACCTAGGAGGATTATGACTGCTGCTGCTGAGTCATGCAGGTTGTCAGGGAAGTGGGGGAGAGCCGGCAATCACGGGCCTTACCCAGTTCCCACACAAACCAAAGGGCCCGTCTCACTCTCACTGTGCCCCACACAACAGTCCCAAGTCTGTGTCCAGGCAGTGAGCGAGCAGGGCTTGAAAACTTGCCCTAGGCTACCTGCCTCCTAGCTGTGAAAGAAAAGGGCTTGTGTGTTTCCCTTGCCTGTGGAGTTTGCATCCCAGATTTGCACCCTCTCCCAAGTTCTGTCCAGGAGGCTTCTTGTCCCATTCAAATTGTTACACAGTCCAGCTACAGATTTCCTTCTCCCTGTGGAGTTTTACCCCCCTTTCTTCTGGCCACCGCCTCGATGGATCCCTGTGGTGCCAGATAGGAATGGCCTGCTTGGGGACACAGTGAGCTCCCAGGGCCTTTCTGCTGTTTCCACTACCCCTGTATTTTGCTCCGCTCTCTAAATTGTCTCAGCTCCAGTTAAGGTCGGAAACCTCTCCTGCAAACAGACCTTCAGTTTCTCCATTTGGTGGGTGTGTTCAGGAGAGGAGGCTCTCCCTTTCCCACTTCCGCAGTTGGGGCACTCACAGTATTTGGGGTGTCTCCTGGGTCCTGCAGGAACAGTCTGCTTCCTTCAGAGATTCTGTGGCTCTTCTTGGGATTACTGGTTTGTTCTTGCAGTCTCTCTGTGCTAAAATTCACAGTGCGAGCCTCCACACACTGCTCTGTCTGGAGCTGCATTCTAGACCTGCCTCCCATGCACCTCCACTTTTTACCTTTTTTCTTGGTGAAATTACAGAGCCTAGTAGAGAGCGTCTCACAAACTGGA
Organism: Macaca fascicularis; assembly: GCF_037993035.2. Classification (NCBI taxonomy): domain Eukaryota; kingdom Metazoa; phylum Chordata; class Mammalia; order Primates; family Cercopithecidae; genus Macaca; species Macaca fascicularis. The sequence continues at coordinate 58,535,066 of NC_088387.1, forward strand.
AACAAGGAGGCCTAGGACCCTTTTTTCTGGATCATGAACATAACTTGTTCAAGTCCAAGACTGCCATCTGTTTGTGCCCCTTTTTTTAGGCTGCCCCTTTGTGAGTACAGGCCCTACTCAGCATCATCTGGCCTCTCAATCATCTGCCCTAAGGCTTTCTTTGCAAATCTTTAAGCTTTCTGGAAGTATGATATTTCAACCAGCATTACAATTTTCTTTTAATTCATAGTATAAGAAACTTCCTACCAGCACAGTTTTTGGCTAGCTGCTACGCAGGTACAAAAAAGTGTAAAATATATAAGACAGATTTTTTTTTTTAAAGATGCCATCAAGCTAGAAGGAATCCAAGAAACGAGGATACTTTTGGTGTAGCATATATGTAAGTATGGTTAGTTAAGTATGGTTGGTAGGACAGAGTGTGTAGGTGAAGATTGTGGAATTCAGGCAAAAGACATGAATGAACTTATATAGCAGGGAAAATTGGGACAGGTTTTAGTTTGAACTTGGAGTAGGAGTCCTGGAGGGGAGACTGTAGGAGATAATATTGGAATTTGCAAAACAGATCATGTCCCTCCTTTGTTCAAAACTTACAGCTTCTCATCTTATTTAGAGAAAAAGTCAAAGTCCCTAGTGGCCTACAAGCTACCACACAATATCCTCCCTGTGCCTCAATTCCCATTTCCCATGACTTTCTTCCTTGCTTCTCCTTCTCTAGCTATATTAGTCTCCTTGATCTGGCCAATATAGATTCCACCTCAGAGCTTGTTTCCTCTGCTTGAAGCTCTCCTTTCCCACATGGCTGCATGGCTCACACCTCTTTCAGGTCACCTTTATCAGAGAGGTCTTGATCTCTCTGTATCACACCCTGAGCCCCACTCCTGCCACTCCCTATTCCCTGTACTTTGCTTTATTTTATTATATAGTGTTTAGGTTATCTCTATGCTTTTATTATTATTGCCTTTGTTTTTGCTATTAGGGTATGATGGTATGTGGAAAGTGCTACCCCCAAATACGGCATTTTTGGCATACTGAATATTTAAAGCTGAAGGAAATTGAGAAAACCACAGGAGCAGAAAGGTCCCTTTGTCTTTGTCATTCTCTTTCTCTGACCTCCTTCCACCTTTCTCCCCTGAAGCCATGAAAATAATTCTCTGACCTAAAAGTAGATCATAAGAGCCTCATGTGATAAGTGTCTGTCCTATACCTGGTGGAAAGGAATGAGTACACAGAGACCCAAAGAAAAATCTGAACAAATAGGACTTGCTAAGTTCCCCTCAGTACATTAGGTCATACCTGCTTTTTGTCCACTCATACTTCTACATGACTATCCATTCTTCATCAAACCTAAGCATAAAATAGACAGTTTTCCCTGGTCTTTGGGTCTTCATTTCTGAAGGCACTTGTGTTGCGTAAAACTTTGGTTACATAAAATTGTTAAGCTTTTCTTTTATTAATCTGTCTTTAGATATAGGGGTGTCAGCTATGAACCTTGTGACAGGAGGAAAATATATTACTTTTTCTCCCTTACAAGTGTATGCCCCTGATTGAGGGGATTTTATGTATTGCTGTATCCCTAGCCCCCAGAACCAGTGCCTGGCACATGGCTCGTATTCAAATATTTATTGGACAAAAAAGAAAATGACTGCAGCAAAAAGAGAGTGAGGGAGGGAAGGAGTTGGATATGGATCCTATGGTGGTTTAGTCCCAGGCAAAGGAATACAAATTTAACATACTAGTCAGTGGGTAACCATTGAAGGATTTGAAGATGGGAGTAAAGGCAAAAGCATTTCGTTTAGGAAGATTAATTTGGTGAAAAGGTGTAGGATGGATTTTTTTTAAGTCACATCAACTCCCCACCCCTTCCCAATCCAGCACTCTGCCACACAGCTGTATGTGCTTTTTTAAGAAATGACTTTTAATCTTGAAATAGTTTGACTCACATGAAATTTCTAAATAGTACAGTAAATGCTCTTTCTGTTCTTTCCCCGCAGTTTCCCCAGTGACATTTACATTACTGCAATACACTGTCAAATACAGGAAAATGACCTTGTTACTATTCTGTTAATTCAGGTACAGACCTTAGACAGATTTCATCAGATTTTAGTGCACTTTTTTGGGAGGATATACAGTTCTATAAAATTTTAACATGTGTAGATATATGTTATTTAATATTTCTGGGTCTGACCTTCTTTAATACCACTCTCCTGGTTCTTGCACTCCATCATTTACATATGAATAAAGTGAACGGCATATTGTTTTCTTTGATGTTCTTCTGCACTGTGTTCCATGTTGATAGATAGGTTCCAGGACCAATCCCCAACACACACACACACACACACACACACACACACACACACACAAAATACCAAAATCTGCATTGTTTGAAAAATATCCACTTGTAAGTGGACCCTACAGTTCAAACTCATGTTGTTCAAGGACCGACTATATATACTAGGTCTTAATTTTTTAATGTTTATTTTAAAACTAGTACATTACATTATTTCTTTCTATTGGTCACTTGTCTACTTAGAATTCCTTTATATCCTTTCTGATAGTAAAATATTTCTACAAGATTGTTAACAGGGTTCTAAAGTTTTTTCCTTTGTCTACCCAGCCCTACTAATTAGAAATATATTTCTTATTAGTAATTTACCAATAATTTCAGAATTGACAAGGGTGGTAGGTTGAAGGAGATTAATCATTTTAAAGTCCAACTTTGTGTTGGTAAGTTCTTGTTCATTCTTTTCAAGATATTCTGCTAGCCATATTATTTTACTAAAAGCTGACTTTCTTAGTTTTTATATACTGTGGGACATATTTAAAGTGATTTACAGGCCTTCCAAAACAAATTGTTAAAGTTAAAATCTTATAGGTGAGTTCTTGCAACTGTGCTATATGTATATTTTTATTTTTTTAAGACAGCATCTCACTGTGTCACTATATATACATGCTGTATATGAGATAGAGGTGCTATATATACTTTATATATTTATATGTTGCTGATGTTTAAGATAGTAATTTATGTTCTTTATAGGTTTCTGAATAAATATGCAGGCCTAGGTGTGAAGTTGAAGAAAAACCAAAGTCTATCTGAATGTACTTGATTTCTTAACAGGTTCTGAGTTCTGTCCGCACAGAATGGGACCCACTGGATGTTCACTTTGGCACCAAACAGCCTTATCAGCTGTTCACAGTGGAGCACTCCATCAGTGTAGACAAAGAGCCCATGGCTGACAGCTGCATCTATGAATGCATTCGGAATAAAATCCAGTGTGTGTCAGTCACCAGAATACCACTGAAATCAAAGGCCATCAGCTGCTGCAGGAATGTTACTGAAGACAAACTGATTCTGGGCTGTGAAGATTCTTCACTAATTCTGTATGAAACTCATCGCAGAGTGACTCTCTTAGCACAGACTGATCTTTTGCCTTCATTAATAAGCTGCCACCCAAGTGGTGCCATTCTACTAGCTGGCAGCAACCAAGGGGAGTTGCAAATTTTTGATATGGCTCTATCCCCTATTAACATCCAACTATTGGCTGAAGACCGCTTACCCAGGGAGACTCTGCAATTCAATAAATTATTTGATGCCTCCAGCAGTCTTGTTCAAATGCAATGGATAGCTCCTCAGGTTGCTTCTCAGAAGGGTGAAGGTAGTGATATCTATGATCTCCTCTTCCTCAGGTTTGAAAGAGGACCTTTGGGTGTGCTGTTGTTTAAACTAGGTAAGTCAAGGAAAGTGATGAGTAAGTAAAGTGTCTATGATAGTGACATAATTAAGGCAATAAAACTATTCTTAGAATGTAGATTTTTCTATTTATCATCCCATAAATATGGTTGCCTTTCAAATATCCCTATAGTTTCCTTTTGTGGATGACTTTCTAACTGCCAAAGGAACAATGGATATTGAATAATTTGGAAATTGCACTAATTGTCAATCATGATGCTTCAAAAGCCCTTTTACATTTGATACTCTCTAAAATAAACTACACTACTAAATAATTCCTTAAGAAACAGACATGTGAATATTTTTAAAAGGACTTACTTTGTCCATTGAAAAATTCTGTGTTTGTAGGAATGGAATAATTTTTCTATAAAAATTATTTTAGATTATTGGTGTCTGTTGCTTCCCAGACTGGAATTGTGTGAAGCAAGTGTTTTAAAAGAAAAGAAAGCAGATATTTAGTTAGAATTTGCTGAAGATACCTGTATAATTTTGTTTTAGTTTCTCTTTTGGATAAAAATATTCAAAAGGATAGATATTTTTATAGATGTTGATAAGTTAATATCTATAAAATTATATATTAATGTAGCCCGTTTCAACCAAGAGACTTTTTTTTTAACTTTTATTTAGGTTTGTGGGTACACATGCAGGTTTGTTATATAGGTAAATGTGTCATGGGGGTTTGTTGTAAATATTATTTCATCACACAGGTATTAAGCCCAGTACCCAATAGTTATCTTTTCTGCTCCTCTCCCTCCTCCCATCCTCCTCCCTCAAGTAGACCCCAGTGTCTGTTTTTTTTCTTCTTTGTGGTCATAAGTTCTTATCATTTAGCTCCCACTTACAAGTGAGAACATGCGGTATTTGGTTTTCTGTTTCTGCATTAGTTTGCTAAGGATAATGGCCTTCAGTGCCGTCCATGTTCCTGCAAAAGACATTATCTCATTCTTTTTAATGGCTGCATAGTATTCCACAATGTACCACATTTTCTTTATCCAATCTGTGATTGATGGGCATTTAGGTTGATTCCATGTCTTTACTATTGTGAATGGTGCTGCAACAAACATTTGTGTGCATGTATCTTTATGGCAGAATGATTTATATTCCTCTGGGTATATATCCAATAATGGGATTCCTAGGTCAAGTAATAGTTCTGCTTTTAGCTCTTTGAGGAATTGCTGTATTACTTTCCACAATGATTGAACTAATTTACACTCCCCCCTCACAGTGCATAAGCGTTCCCTTTTCTCCACAACCTTGCCAGCATCTGTTATTTTTTTTACTCTTTAATAATAGCCATTCTGACTGGTGTGAGATGGTATCTCATTGTGGTTTTGTTTTGCATTTCTCTAATAATCACTGAGCTTTTTTTCATATGCTTCTTGGCTGCATATATGTCTTCTTTTGAGAAGTGTCTGTTCATGTCCTTTGCCCACTTTTATTTTTATTTTTATTTTACTTTAAGTTTCAGGATACATGTGCAGAACATGCAAGTTTGTTACGTAGGTATATATGTGCCATGGCGGTCTGCTACACCTATCAACCTGTCATCTAGGTTGTAAGCCCTGTGTGCATTAGCTATTTATGTCCTAATGCTCTCCCTCTCCTTGCCCCCCACCTCCAGCAGGCCCTTGTGTGTGTTGTTCCCCTCCCTGTGTCCATGTATTCTCATTGTTCAACTCACACTTATGAATGAGAAAATGTGGTGTTTGTTTTTATGTTCCTGTGTTAGTTTGCTGAGGATGATGGCTTCCAGCTTCATCCATGTCCTGGCAAAGGACATGATCTCATTCTTTTTTATGGCTGCATAGTATTCCGTGGCATATATGTACCACATTTTCTTTATTCAGTCTATTATTGATGGGCATTTTGTTGGTTCCATGTCTTTGCTATCATAAATAGTTCTCTAATAAACATACGTGTACATGTGTCTTTATAGTAGAATGATTTATATTCCTCTGGGTATATACTCAGTAATGGGATTGCTGGGTAAAATGGTATTTCTGGTTCTAGATCCTTGAGGAATGGCCACACTGTCTTCCACAATGGTTGAATTAATTTACATGCCCACCAACAGTGTAAAAGTGTTCCTATTTCTCCACAGCCTCGCCAGAATCTATTGTTTCTTGTTTTTTTTTTTTGTTTGTTTGTTTTGTTTTGTTTTTTTGTTTTTTTTTTAGGCAGAGTCTTACTCTGTCACCCAGGCTGGAGTGCAGTGGCATCATCTCAGCTCATGGCAACCTCCATCTCCTGGGTTCAAGCGATTCTCCTGCCTCAGCCCCCTGAGTAGCTGGTTTTACAGGCATGTGCCACCATGCCCGGCTAATTTTTGTATTTTTACCAGAGACAGAGTTTCACCATGTTGCCCAGGCTGGTCTCAAACCAACCTCAAGTGGTCTTGAGCTAGTCTCAAATCCTGACCTCAAGTGATCTGCCTGCCTCAGTCTCCCAAAGTACTGGGATTATAGGTGTGAGCCACCGCACCTGGCCTCTTGACTTTCTAAATAATCGCCATTCTGACTGGTGTGAGATGTATCTCATTGTGGTTTTGATTTGCATTTCTCTAATGATCAGTGATGATGAGCTTTTTTTCATTTGTTTGTTGGCTGCATAAATGTCTTCTTTTGAGAAGTGTCTGTTCTTTGCCCACTTTTTGATGGGGTTGTTTGTTTTGTTCTTGTAAATTTGTTTAAGTTCCTTATAGATTCTGGATATTAGCCCTTTGTCAGATGGGTAGATTTCAAAAATTTTCTCCCATTCTGTAGGTTGCCTGTTCACTCTGATGGTAGTTTTTTTTGCTGTGCAAAGGCTCTTTAGTTTAATTAGATCCCAATTGTCAAATTTGGCTTTTGTTGCAATTGCTTTGTTTTCATCATGAAGTCTTTGCTTATGCCTGTGTCCTGAATGGTATTACCTAGGTTTTCTTCTTGGATTTTTATGATTTTGGGTTTTACATTTAAGTCCTTTATCCATCTTGAGTTAATTTTTGTGTAAGGTGTAAGAAAGGGGTCAGTTTCAGTTTTCTGCATACAGCTAGCCAGTTTTCCCAGCACCATGTATTAAATAGGGGATCCTTTCCCCATTGCTTGTTTTTGTGTCAGGTTTGTTGAAGGTCAGATGGTTGTAGACATGTGGTGTTATTTCTGAGGTGTCTGTTCTTTCTGTTCCATTGGTCTATATATCTGTTTTGGTATTAGTACCATGCTATTATGGTTACTGTAGACTTGTAGTATAGTTTGAAGTCAGGTAGTGTGATGCCTACAGTGTGTTCTTTTTGCTTAAGATTGTCTTGGCTATATAGGTTGCTTTTGGGTTCCATATGAAATTTAAAGTAATTTTTTCTAATTCTGTGAAGAATGTCAATGGTAGTTTTATGGGAATAGCATTAACTCTATAAATTACTTTGGCTTTGCCCACTTTTTAATGGGTTTGTTTGTTTTTCTCTTGTAAATTTGTTTAAGTTCCTTATTGATGCTGGATATTAGACCTTTGTCAGATACACAGTTTGCAAATATTTTCTCACGTTCTGTAGGTTGTCTGTTTACCCTCTTCAGTTTCTTTTGTTGCAATTACTTCTGGCATCCTTGTCATGAAATCTTTGCCTGTTGTCCAGGATGGTATTGCCTAGCTGTCTTCCAGGGTTTCTATACTTTTGGGTTTTACATTTAAGTCTTTAATCCATTTCAAGTTGATTTTTATGTATCAACCAAGAGACTTTAAAATAAAATTTTATTATGATGAATCACTTGCCTATTGTAGCTTTGCATTACTAGCTACGCCCTGAAATATATGATATACTTTAGGTAGATTTCTACAATTTAACATTCTTGAGAGAACCGCATTTAGGTGTAAAAAAAAAATTTTAATTAATGTACATTATGGCTACTTGAAAACATAGAAAGGTAAATACATTTTAAAATCTTTTATGGAATTTGGCTCTGTGGTACAAAGTTAGGTTTTTAAAGACATTGTAGTGTTTGTTAAATAGCTTTCAATTTACTTTGTTCTTTCATGAATCTGCTTGTCTCTGAAGTTCAATACATGAAATAAATCTAGTGAACATGATTTGATTAACCTGAAAGATATAATGCATACAAAGTGAGACCTATGTTCTTTTCACATAATAAAAATGCAGCTAAATCTATTCATAATGTTAATATTGTTTAAGAAAAAAATGTTTGGAGTCTCATTTATTATGAGATAATCCAGTTATACTTTGCCCAACTACATGTTTAACAGTTGTATGTCTCCATACACAACACTAATTAAAGTGGATGTTTGATGTTTTGCGTGTCTGTTAAAACACACACACACACGCATGCACTCATGCTCTCTCTTTCTCACGCACTCTCTGTCTCTTCCTGCCCCCCGCCCTTCTTCCTCTCTCTCTCTCAATCTCTCCTTTCACCCTCTAAATTACCCAGTTACCTGTCAAACAGAAGGCTTTCTGCCCATGTACACCTAGCTTTTCTTCAGCCCTCCCTTGTGGGCCTACTCACAACAGCTTTGCAAAAAGCACAGCTTTCTCTTCCTATCTCTAGCACATTTGCCTTCTTACTAAAGTAAACAGGCTCTCAGTGTAGGGATTTAGAGGGCTTCCTGCTAATTGCCAGCTTGTAAACTTAATTGGACTGTCTCCCTGGGCACTGTTCCTAAATCAATTAGGCAATGAGTTGGCTGTCACCTCTTTTTCCCAAGAAGGTCTCTTGGAAGAGAATTATCCAATAGAAGTCAAGCATTCAAATGAAAAGGTGATAACTTTTGCAACTGACATTTATCATTTAAATTTTACTTTCAATATGATTCTTAAGTTTTATAGAATAGGGAAAAATTGTACAGTCTTATAGGCTCTTTAAAAGATCAAAATGTGGAATTTCCAAGGATTTTTTAAAGTTTTGTTTCTCATTTTTAATTTATAAGATTAATATTTATTACAAATTATTTTTCCTGGGAAGAGTAGATTCCTTGAAATAGAAGATTCCAACTAGCAGATTTTTTAAAGAAAACCCAGTATAAAGAACAGATTTTTCTTATGATCTGCTACTAAATACATCCAAAAAAATTAATATACTTCTTGAATTTGTCAGTGCTGATTCTGGGCATCCATGTGGAGTTTTCATGTATAATTCAAGTTACTGCATATATAAACAGGTAGTTGCATGTGCAGTTTCCCCACTAGGGAGCATTTATGAGATTTTTTTTTCAGATGCTTGTTATGCAAGCCTTTGGAAAATTTGACATGAAAGGTGTAGCTTACAATTTAAAATTGTAAAGATAGATCATGGATCGTAGTTTAAAATAGAATGCTTTCATATGTAAACGTGACAGTGCCTAATGCCAATATGCTAAGATATTTGGAGTTAGACTCTTAGATTAGGTCAGTTAGTGTAATGTTGAAGGAACACTGCTCGAAGGCTAGAGCTTCCATTTCTTAATCCTTACAATGATCACACAAATGTGTTGGGCATTAAAAGTCCATCATTCTTGTTATTAGAAGAATTCAAAGATTATGTCTTCCTTAGGAGGTAATTAGAAGTGTCATTACATGGAAGCCAAGAAATGTTGTTTTATAGAAAGAATATGTATTCAGAATCTCTTTATGTGACCATAATTATAACATATTTCTTCATATATAGACTGAGATTAATTTTAAAAAGTGGAGGCCCTAATTATACTATTAAGATATTAAAGCTTTTCCATTCTCATCAGTACCTTTTCCAAGCTTCACTGCTCTCCTTAAACTCACATTATCAGCTCCCTATTCCTCTCAACAGAGCATCTCACCAAAATTTTGTCAGTTCATTAAGTTTATCTGCTTCTTACCATGTACCCACCCAACCATTTATCAATATGCACATGAATCTTTCCCTCTCAGTTCAGTGAAAAAGGATCCCTTCCTCTTGTCCAAGACTAGTGCCACCACTATTTTCTCTGTAGATCCCATAACATTCCCTTTGACACCTTTACTTTGTCACCCTCCCCGGCCCCATCTATCTTGGAACAGCAGCAGATAAACAGGCCCAAGCTACACCATAAAAACAGACTGACAAAACTCTTCCTTAAAATGGTTTCCCCTCTGTTACTGATCTAATATTCACCTTTGTTTCATAGCCAGACTCACTGAAATAATACTGAACATTGCCTTTTCTCTGCTTCTTCACTTCTCACTCCTCAGAACACTGCGCTCTGGCTGTATCTTCAGCGGTCTCTTGGAACTGTTCTTGGAAAAGTCCCCAGTGACTTCATACTTGATAAATACATTTGTCTTACGTTGTTTGATGACTTTGCAGCATTTGATGGTTGCTGACCACTTCCACTATCACAGAACCCTCATCAAACAGCCTTCTATGTCCCCAAATGCAACTTTCTGTCACTTTTTTATACTCTTCTTCTACTTACTTACGAAAATGTTGGGGCCATCCAGGGTTCCATTTTTAGCCTTCACTTTGTGCAGGTTGAGACTTTATTTTCAGTTTTGTTATCTGATCTCTGACTCCAGCCCAGACCATTCCTGACTCCACATCCACATATTCATCTGGCTTACTGAATACCTTCTCTTGGATGTGCATGTGTGCCTCAGACTCATTATGTGCAGACATGAAGCCATCTTTTTTCTCTCCAGACCTGCTTTTCCTCTTGTATTCTTCTTTTTGGTGAATGGTACAATTATTCAGATGGAACGTACAAGTCAAAAGTCGTTCTAGAATCCTCCCTCACTCCTAATGCCACATCCAATTAGTGACCAAATCCTATCAATTTGGCCTTCTAAATATAGCTGAAATATCTCATTCAATTCAGCCTCACTGTCATTGCTTTAATCTAGACCTTCTCTATTTTACCATGATCAAGCAGAGGCCCTGTATCTATATTCTTCTGCCTTCCAGTCTTCTCATCCTGCTCCCCAATTAATCCCCTGAGTGCTATCCTAGTGATCCTTCTAACAGTACAGATTTGGTCATGGATTCTCCAGTTTGAAATACTTAATGTCTTTTGTGGGAACATGGATGGAGCTGGAGGCTGTTATACTTAGCAAACAAATGCAGGAACAGGAAACCAAATACTGCACGTTCTTACTTATAAGTAGGAGCTAAATGCTAATAACTGATGAGCACAAACAAATGAACAGCAAACACTGGGGTCTACTTGAGGGTGGAGTTTGGGAGGAGGGAGAGAAGCAGAAAAGGTAACTAGTGGGTACTGAACCTAATACCTGGGTGATGAAATAGTCTGTCCAACAAGCCCCCATGATATGAGTTTACCTATGTAACAAACCTTCACATGTAGCCCAAAGCTAAAATAAAAGTTAAAAAAAAAAAAAAAAAAAGAAATACTTCAGTGGTTGATAAGCCCTTTCCTGCCACTTGGTCTTTATCTCCCCAGCTGAGTTGCACTGCTGTAGCGTCCCAGCCATGGTGTGTGCTCTCACACTCACTCCTTCCATGTTGTGATGATAGTATTCCATTTGTCTGGAGTATCCCCACGATGCCCTCATAGAGTCTGCAAAGTTGGGAAAAGGTTAAATGTTCAAGTGATGATGTTAAACAAGAGGTAAAACTAACATCTTCACTCTCATAGAACTTTGAAAATTACAGGCAACCTGTGTATGTGTGTGTATGTCTGTCTGTCTCTCTTTCTAAAAAATAAACAGTGTGATTTTTCTCTTAGAAATTTTGTACAAAGCAATTTTCCTCAAGAGTTATTTTCAAATAGTTATTTTAACATTATACTTTACCCAAGTGGTATTAGGTAATTTATTGCTGAAAGTGCTAGACACTTTGTTAGATGCCTAGTCATCTTAAAATTGGATCTCATATCATTTAAAATGAACTTTTATTCTAGACAACATTCTACTTTCTTCAAACTAGAGTGATGATGAATTTTTAAATCAAGTTTATTGAGGTATAATTTACATAAATAAAATGCAAATCTTTAAAATGTAGAGTTAAGGCCAGGAGCAGTGGCTCACACCTGTAATCCCAGCACTTTAGGAGGCCGAGGTGGGTGGATCACCTGAGGTAAGGAGTTTGATACCAGACTTACCAACATGGTGAAACCCCGTCGCTACTAAAAATACAAAAAAATTACCTGGGTATGGTGGCACATGCCTGTAATCCCAGCTACTCAGAAGGCTGAGACAGGAGAACCGTTTGAACCCAGGAGGCAGAGGATGCAGTGAGCTGAAATTGCACCATTGCACTCCAGCCTGGGCAGCAAGAGCGTAACTCCTTCTCAAAACAACAACAACAACAACAACAACAAACTATGGTTCAATGAGTTTTAGCAAATGTATATACCCTCATGATTACCACCACAATCATAATATAGAACATTTCCATTATCCCAAAAAATTCTCTCAAGGCCCTTTTCAGTTAATTCCCACCTCTCTGGAAGCTGATTAAGTATTGATATGCTTTCCATTATTATAGATTATATTTGCTCATGTCCTTTGCAGCAACATGGATGGATCTAGAGGCCATTATCCTAAGTGAAATGGCCTGTAAAACAAAGTCAAAAACTGCACATTTTCATTTATAGGTGGGAGCTAAACAGTGGGTACACATGGACATACAGAGTGGCATAATAGACACTGGAGACTCCAAAAGGTGGGAGGGTGGGAGAGGGGTGGGGGATGAAATACTGCCTATTGAGTACAATGTTCACTATTTGGGTGATCAGTACAGTAAAAGCCTCAACTTCATCAATGCAATATATCCATGTAACACAACTGCACTTGTATCCCTAAATCTATAAAAAACATTTTTTTAGATAAAAAAAATAGATTAGATTTGCCTTTTCTAGAGTTCATAGAAATGGGATCATGTAGTAGGTACTCTTGTGTCTTGGTACTTTCACTCGGCATTATTCTGTGAGAATCTTCGATGTTAGTGTGTATTTTTGTATTTTGTTTGTTTGTTTGTTTGTTATCTTACTGAGAGGTAGTTCATTATGTCAATACACCACAATTTTTTTAACTTTTATTTTTAGGTTCAGAGGTGCATGTACAGGTTTGTTTTATAGGTACATTTCATGTCTTGGGGGTTTGGTGTTTTGATTATTTCATCACCCAGGTAATAAGTACAGTATTCGATAGGCAGTTTTTCGATACTTACCATCCTCCCACCCTCCACCCTCAACTAGGCCCTGTTGTCTATTGTTCCCTTCTTAGTGTCTGTAAGTACTCAATGTTTAGCTCCCACTTATAAGTGAGAAATGTGGCATTTGGTTTTCTATTCCTGTGTTATTTCATTTAGGATAATGGCCTCCAGCTGCATCCATCTTGCTGCAAAGCATACGATCTCATTCTGTTTTATGGCTATGTAGTATTACATGGTGTATATGTACCACATTTTCTTTATCCGGTCTACTGTTGATGGGTATTTGGTTTGATTCCAAGTTTTTGCTATTGTGAATAATGCTGTGACAAACATACGTGTGTATGTGTCTTTATAGTAGAACAATTTATATTTCTTTGAGTATATACCCCTGTAATGAGATTGTTGGGTTGAATGGCAACTCTGTTTCAAGTTCTTTGAGAAATGACCAAACTGCTTTCCACGATGTCTGAACTAATTTACATTCCCACTAGCAGTGTATAAGCGTTCTCTTTTCTCCGCACCCTCACCAGCATCTGTTTTTTTTTTTTAACTTAATAATAGCCATTCTGACTGATATGAGATGGTATCTCATTGTGGTTTTGATTTGCATTTCTCTGATAATTAGTGATGTTGAGCATTTTTTTCATATGGTTGTAGTCTGCATGTGTGTCTTCTTTTGAACTGTCTATGTTCTTTGCCTACTTGTTAATGGGGTTGTTTGTGTTTTGGTTGTTCATTTGTTTAAGTTACTTATAGATTTTGGATACTAAACCTTTGTCAGATGCATAATTTGCAAATATCTTCTCCCATTCTGTAGGTTGTCTCTTTACTCTGTTGATTGTTTCTTTTGCTGTGCAGAAGCTCTTTAGTTTAATTAGGTCTCATTTGTCAATTTTTGGTTTTGTTGCAATTGTTTGTGGCACCTTTGTCATGAAATCTTTGCCAGGGCCTGTGCCCAAATAGTATTTCCTAGGTTACCTTTCAGGGTTTTCATAGTGTTAGGTTTTACATTTAAGTCTTTAATCCATCTTGATTTGATTTTTGTATATGGTGTAAAGATGGGGTCCAGTTTCAATCTTCTGTGTATGGCTAGCCAGTTATCCCAGTACAATATTGAAAAAGAAGTCCTTTCCCTGCTTGTTTTTGTTGACTTTGTCAAAGATCAGATGGTTGTAGGTGTGTAGCATTATTTCTGGACTCTCTATTCTGTTTCACTGGTCTCTGTGTCTGTTTTTGTACCAGTGCCGTGGTGTTTTGGTAACTGTAGCATTGTGGTATAGTTTGAAGTCGGGTATGTTGTTATGCCTCCAGATTTGTTCTTTTTGTTTAGGATTGCATTAGCTATTCAGGCTCTTTTTTTGGTTCCATATGAATTTTAAATTAGTTTATCTTTTTTTCTCTTATTTATTTATTTATTTATTTATTTATTTTTATTATACTTTAAGTTCTAGGGTACATGTGCACAATGTGCAGGTTTGATAAATAGGTATACATGTGATATGTTGGTTTGCTGCACCCATCAGCTAGTCATTTACATTAGGTATTTCTCGTAATGCTATCCCTTCCCCAAACCCCCACCCCTGACAGGCCACAATGTGTGATGTTCCCTGCCCTGTGTCCAAGTGTTCTTATTGTTCGATTCCCACCTATGAGTGAGAACATGCGGGGTTTGGTTTTCTGTCTCTGTGATAGTTTGCTGAGAATGATGGTTTCCAACTTCATCCATGTCCTTGCAAAGGACATGAACTCATCCTTTTTTATGGCTGCATAGTATTCTACGGTGTATATGTGCCACATTTTCTTAATCCAGTCTATCACTGATGGATATTTGTGTTGGTTCCAAGTCTTTGCTATTGTGAATAGTGCCGCAATAAACATACGTGTGCATGTGTCTTTATAGTAGCATGATTTATAATCCTTTGAGTATATACCAAGTAATGGGATTGCTGGGTCAAATGGTATTTCTAGTTCTAGATCCTTGAGGAATCACCACACTGTCTTCCACAATGGTCGAACCAGTTTACAGTCTCACCAACAGTGTAAAAGTGTTCCTATTTCTCCACATCTTCTCCAGCATCTGTTGTTTCCTGACTTTTTAATGATCGCCATTCTAACTGGCGTGAGATGGTATCTCATTGTGGTTTTGATTTGCATTTCTCTGATGACCAGTGACGATGAGCATTTTTTCATGTGTCTGTTGGCTGCATAGATGTCTTCTTTTGAGAAGTGTCTGTTCATATCCTTTGCCCACTTTTTGATGGGGTTGTTTTTTATCTTGTAAATTTAAGTTCTTTGTAGATTCTGGATATTAGCCCTTTGTCAGATGGGTAGATTGCAAAATTTTTCTCCCATTCTGTAGGTTACCTATTCACTCTAATGGTAGTTTCTTTTGCTGTGCAGAAGCTGTTTAGTTTAATTAGATCCCATTTGTCAATTTTGGCTTTTGTTGCCATTGCTTTTGGTGTTTTAGTCATGAAGTCCTTGCCCATGACTATGACCTAAATGGTATTGCCTAGGTTTTCTTCTAAGGTGTTTCATGGTTTTAGGCCTAACATTTAAGTCTTTAATCCATCTTGAATTAATTTTTATATAAGGTATAAGGAAGGGATCCAGTTTCAGCTTTCTACATACAGCTAGCCAGTTTTCCCAGCACCATTTCTTAAATAGGGAATCCTTTCCCCATTTCTTGTTTTTATCGGGTTTGTCAAAGATCAGATTGTTATAGATGTGTGGTGTTATTTCTGAGCCTCTGTTCTGTTCCGTAGGTGTATATATCTGTTTTGGTACCAGTACCATGCTGTTTTGGTTACTGTAGCTTTGTAGTATAGTTTGAAGTCAGGTGGCATGATGCCTCCAGCTTTGCTCTTTTAGCTTAGGATTGTCTTGGCCATGCAAGCTCTTTTTTGATTCCATATGAACTTTAAAGTAGTTTTTTCCAATTCTGTGAAGAAAGTCATTGGTAGCTTGATGGGGATGGCATTGAATCTATAAATTACCTTAGGCAGTATAGCCATTTTCACGATATTGATTATTCCTATTCATGAGCATGGAATGTTCTTCCATTTGTTTGTGTCCTCTTTTATTTTATTGAGCAGTGGTTTGTAGTTCGCCTTGAAGAGGTCCTTCATGTCCCTTGTAAGTTGGATTCCTAGGTATTTTATTCTCTTTTTAGCAATTTTGAATGGGAATTCACTCATGATTTGGCTCTCTCTTTGTCTGTTATTGGTGTATAAGAATGCTTGTGATTTTTGCACAATGATTTTATATCCTGAGACATTGCTGAAGTTGCTTATCAGCTTAAGGAGATTTTGAGCTGAGATGATGGGGTTTTCTAAATATACAATCATGTCATCTGCAAACAGGGACAATTTGACTTCCTCTTTTCCTAATTGAATACCCTTGATTTCTTTCTCTTGCCTGATTGCCCTAGCCAGAACTTCTAACACTATGTTGAATAGGAGTGGTGAGAGAGGGCATCCTTGTCTTGTGCCGGTTTTCAAAGGGCACAAGACAAGGATGCCAGTTCCAGTTTTTGCCCATTCGGTATGATATTGGCTGTGTATTTGTCATAAATAGCTCTTATTATTTTGAGATACGTTCCATCAATACTGAATTTATTGAGAGTTTTTAGCATGAAGGGCTGTTGAATTTTGTCGAAGGCCTTTTCTACATCTATTGAGATAATCATGTGATTTTTGTCTTTGGTTCTGTTTATGTGATGAATTACATTTATTGATTTGCATATGTTGAACCAGCCTTGCATCCCAGGGATGAAGCCAACTTGATCGTGGTGGATAAGCTTTTTGATGTGCTGCTGGATTCGATTTGCCAGTATTTTATTGAGGATATCTGCATTGATGTTCATCAGGGATATTGGTCTAAAATTCTCTTTTTTTGTTGTGTCTCTGCCAGGCTTTTGTATCAGGATAATGCTGGCCTCATAAAATGAGTTAGGGAGGATTCCCTCTTTTTCTATTGATTGGAATAGTTTCAGAAGGAATGGTACCAGCTCCTCTTTGTACCTCTGGTGGAATTTGACTGTGAATCCATCTGGTCCTGGACATTTTTCGGTTGGTAGACTATTATTATTGCCTCGATTTTAGAGCCTGTTATTGGTTTCTTCGGAGATTCAACTTTTTCCTGGTTTAGTCTATGGAGACTGCATATGTCCAGGAATTTATCAATTTCTTCTAGGGTTTCTAGTCTATTTGCATAGAGGTGTTTATAGTATTCTCTGACGGTAATTTGTGTTCCTGTGGGATCAGTGGTGATATCCCCTATATCATTTTTTATTGCATCTATTTGATTCTTCTCTCTTCTTTGTTAGTCTTGCTAGCAGTCTATCAATTTTGTTGATCTTTTCAAAAAACCAGCTCCTGGACTCATTGATTTTTTGAAGGGTTGTTTTGTGTCTCTATCTCTTTCAGTTCTGCTCTGATCTTAGTTATTTCTTGCTTTCTGTTAGGTTTTGAATGTGTTTGCTCTTGCTTCTCTATTCTTTTCATTGTGATGTTAGGGTGTTGATTTTAGATCTTTTCTGCTGTCTCTTGTGGACATTTAGTGCTATAAGGTTCCCTCTACACACTGCTTTAAATGTGTCCCAGAGATTCTGGTATGTTTTGTCTTTGTTCTCATTGGTTTCAAAGAACATCTTTATTTCTGCCTTCATTTCGTTATGTACCCCATAGTCATTCAGGACCAGGTTGTTCAGTTTCCATATAGTTGTGCAGTTTTGATTGAGTTTCTTTTTTTTGTTTGTTTTTTTTTTTTGTTTTTTTTGAGACGGAGTCTCGCTCTGTCGCCCGGGCTGGAGTGCAGTGGCGGGATCTCAGCTCACTGCAAGCTCCGCCTCCCGGGTTTACGCCATTCTCCTGACTCAGCCTCCCGAATAGCTGGGACTACAGGCGCCCGCCACCTCGCCCGGCTAGTTTTTTGTATTTTTTTTAGTAGAGACGGGGTTTCACCATGTTAGCCAGGATGGTCTCGATCTCCTGACCTCGTGATCCGCCCACCTCGGCCTCCCAGAGTGCTGGGATTACAGGCTTGAGCCACTGCGCCCGGCTTGATTGAGTTTCTTAATCCTGAGTTCTAATTTGATTGCACTATGGTCTGAGAGACAGTTTGTTATAATTTCTGTTCTTTTTCATTTGCCGAGGAGTGCTTTATTTCCAATTATGTGGTCAGTTTTAGAGTAAGTGCACTGTGGTGCTGTGAAGAATGTATATTTTGTTGATTTGGGGTGGAGAATTCTGTAGATGTCTGTTAGGTCTGCTTGGTGCAGAGCTGAGTTCAAGTCCTGGATATCCTTGTTAACCTTCTGTCTCGTTGATCTGTTGAATATTGACAGTGGGCTGTTAAAGTCTCCCATTATTATTGTGTGGGAGTCTAAGTCTCTCTGTATGTCTCTAAGGACTTGCTTCATGAATCTGGGTGCATATATATTTAGGATAGTTAGCTCTTCTTGTTGAATTGATCCCTTTACCATTATGTAATGACCTTCTTTGTATTTTTTGATCTTTGTTGGTTTAAAGTCTGTTTTATCAGAGACTAGGATTGCAACCCCTGTCCTTTTTTGCTTTCCATGTGCTTTGTATGTCTTCTTCCATCCCTTTATTTTGAGCCTATATGTGTCTCTGCACGTGAAATGGGTCTCCTGAATATAGCACACCGATGGGTCTTAACTCTTTATCCATTTGCCAGTTCGTGTCTTTTAATTGGGACATTTAGCCCATTTACATTGAAGGTCAATATTGTTATGTGTTAATTTGATCCTGTCATTATGATGTTAGCTGGTTATTTTGCCTGTTAATTGATGCAGTTTCTTCATAGCATTGGTGGTCTTTATAATTTGGCATGTTTTTGCAGTGGCTGGTACCGGTTGTTACTTTCCATATTTAGTGCTTCCTTCAGGAAGTCTTGTAAGGCATGCCTGGTGGTGACAAAATCTCTCAGCATTTGCTTGTCTGTAAAAGATTTTATTTCTTTTTCACTTATGAAGCTTAGTTTGGCTGGATATGAGATTCTGGGTTGAAATTATTTTCTTTAAGAATGTTGAATATTGGCCCCCACCCACTTCTGACTTGTAGAGTTTCTGCAAGCAGATCCACTGGTAGTCTGATGGAATTCCCTTTGTGGGTAACCCGACCTTTCTTTCTGACTGCACTTAACATTTTTTCCTTCATTTCAGCCTTGGTGAATCTGATGATTATGTGTCTTGGGGTTGGTCTTCTTGAGGAGTATCTTCGTGGTGTGCTCTGCGTTTCCTGAATTTGAATGTTGGCCTGTCTTGCTAGGTTGGGGAAGTTCTCCTGGATAATATCCTGAAGAGTATTTTCCAACTTGGTCCCATTCTCCCCATCACTTTTAGGTATACCTATCAAATCTAGATTTAGTCTTTTCACCCATATTTCATGGAGGGTTTATTTGTTTCTTTTTCCTCTTTTTTTCCTGCAACTTTGTCTTCTCATTGTATTTCATTAATTTGATCTTCAATCACCTTTCTTCCACTTGATCGAATCGGCTACTGAAGCTTGTGCATGCCTCACGAAGTTCTCATGCCATGGTTTTCAGCTCCATCAGGTCATTTAAGTTCCTTTCTACACTGTTTATTCTAGTTAGCCATTTGTCTAACTTTTTTCAAGGTTTTTAGCTTCTTTGCGATGGGTTTGAACGTGCTCCTTTAGCTTGAAGAAGTTTGTTATTACCAACCTTCTGAAGCCTACTTCTGTCAACTCGTCAAAGTCATTCTCCTTCCAGCTTTGTTCCATTGTTGGCAAGGAGCTGAGATCCTTGGGAGGAGAAGAGGCGCTCTGGTTTTTAGAATTTTCAGCTTTTCTCTTCTGATTTCTCCTTATCTTTGTGGTTTTATCTACCTTTGGTCTTTGATGTTGGTGACCTACAGATGGGGTTTTAGTGTAGATGCCCTTTTTGTTGATGTTGTTGCCATTCCTTTCTGTTTGTTAGTTTTCCTTCTAATAGTCAGGTCCCTCAGTTGCTGGTCTGTTGGAGTTTGCTGGAGGTCCAGTCCAGACCCTGTTTGCCTGGGTATCACCAGCCGAGGCTCTGTTGGAAATGCAGAAATCACCCGTCTTCTGCGTCAGTCATGCTGGGAGCTGCAGACCAGAGCTGTTCGTATTCGGCCATCTGGGAACGGATCTCAAATTAGTTTTTTTTTCTAATTTTGTGAAGAATGTCATTGGTAGTTTGATAGGAATAGCATTAGATCTGTAAATTGCTTTGGGCAGCAAAGCCATTTTAATGATATCGATTCTACCTATCCATGAGCTTTGAGTGTTTTTCTATTTGTTTGTGTCATCTCTGATTTCTTTGAGCAGTGTTTTGTCATTCCTGTTGTAGAGATCTTTTACCTCTGTGGTTAGCTGTATTTCCTGGTGTTTTATTCTGTGGCTATTGTGAATGGGATTGTGTTGCTTATTTGGCTCTCAGCTTGGATGTCGTTGGTGTATGGAAATATTACTGATTTGTATACTTTAGTTTTGTATCGTGAAATTTTGCTGAAATTGTTTCTCAGATTTAGGAGCTTCTGGGTAGAGACTATGGGGTTTCCAGGTATAGAATCATATTTTCTACAAACAGAGATAGTTTGACTTCCTGTCTTCTATTTGGATGTATTTTATTTCTTTCTCTCACTTGATGGCTCTGGCTAGGACTTCCAGTTCTATATTGAACAGGAATGGTGAGAGAGGGCATCCTTGTCTTGTTCCAGTTTTCCAGCTTTTGCCCATTCAGTATGATGTTGACTGTGGATCTGTCATAGATTATTATTCTTATTTATATTCCTGCAATGCCTAGTTTGTTGAGGTTTTTTTTTGTTTTGTTTTGTTTTTTTTTTAACATGAAGGGAGGTTGGATTTTATTGAAAGCCTTTTCTGTGTCTATTGAGATGATCTTGTGGTTTTTGTTTTTCATTCTGTTTATGTAATGAATCACATTTAGTGATTTGAGTATGTTGACCTAAACTTACATCTAAGGATAAAACCTACTTATTTGTGGTAGATTTTCATTTTGATGTGCTGCTGGATTTGGTTTGCTAGTATTTGTTGAGGATTTTTACATCTATGTTTATCAAGGATATTGGTCATAAGTTTCCTTTCTTTGTTGTCTCTCTGCCAGATTTTGGTATCAAGATGATGCTGGCCTCATAGAATGAGTTAGGGAGTCCTTCCTCTTCATTTTTTTGGAATAGTTTCAGTAGGAATGGTACCACTCTTCTTTATACACGTGGTAGAATTTGGCTGTGAGTTGTTTGGTCCTAAGCTTTTTCTGGTGGTAGCCTTTTTATTAGTGATCCAGTTTTGGAGCTTGTCATTGGTCTGTTCAGGCATTCAGGTTCTTCCTGATTCAATCTTGACAGGGTGTACATTCCCAGAAATTTATTCGTATCTTCTAGGTTTTCTAGCTTGAGTGCATAGAGGTGTTTCTAATATCCTCTGAGGGTTTTTTGTATTTCTGTACCACAGTTTTTTAATCCTTTCACATATTGATGGACATTTGGTTTGTTTCCAGGTTTTTGCTAACAGATTAAAAATGCTATGTACTTTCATCTACAAATCTTTATATGAATATATATTTTCATTTCTCTTGTCAAAAACCTACAAGTTTAAAATGACTGGGCCATATGCTAAGTGTTTGTTTAACTTTAGAAGAAACTGTTTTCTAAAATGATTGTGTCATTTAGCATATCAGCAATTTATGGCAACTCTAGTTGCTCCAAGTTCTAACACTTGAAATTAATGGTCATTTTAATTTTACCCATTCTAGTAAGTGTGTCATGGTATTAATTTGCATTTCTCTGGTGACTGTTGGAATTGAGCGTCTTTGGAATTGATGAAGTGTCTTCAAATCTTTTGCCCAAATTTAATTGAATTTTTTGTTTACTTATTCTTGAGTTGTAAGAGGTTTTTTTATATATATTTTATGAATACAAGGTCTTTGTAAGATACTTGTATTGTGAATATCTTCTTTCAGCCTATAGTTTACCCTTTCATTATTTTATCATTGTGTATAAAGTAGCAGAAGTTTTTAATTTTAATGAAATTCAATTCATAATGTTCTTTGTTTTATGGCTTTTGCTTTTCATGTCCTAAGAAAACTGTTTAATGTAGGGTCACAAGGATTTTCTTCTAGAAGTTTTGTGGGCTTAGCTCTTACATTTAGGTTTATGGTCTATTTCATGTTAATTTTTTGCATATGGTATGAGGTATGGGTTGAGATTAATTTTTAATATGAATATTTATTGTTCCAGCACCAGTTGTCAGAAAGAGTATTCTTTCTCCCATTGAATTACTTTGACCTATCAATAACTGTATTGTCTTTTAGTGAATTAAATGTCTGTACTTAAGCAAGTACCATTCTGACTTAATTCCTGTGGCTTTACGTTAAGTGGTTTTACAGTAAGTCTTGAAATCGGGTACTGTTAGTCTTTTAACTTTATTCTTCTTTTTCCTATTATTTTGACTATTCTAGATCCTTTCCATTTCTATATGGTTTTGAAACTGGCTTGTTTCACCTGATGGGATTTTGACTGAGATTGTGTTGTATCTACAGATCATTTTAGGGAGGAATGATTCTTAACAATATTGAGTATCCTAATCCATAAAAGTAGTACCTCTCTCCAGTTATTTAGGTTTTCATTAGTTTCTCTCTGCATAGTTCTATAATTTTAAGTGTAAAGGTCTTGTGCATGCTTTGTTATATTTATCCCTAAGTATTTCATGTTTTTGGATTATATTGTAAATGTTTTTAATTACAATTTTTATTGTTCATTGGGATTATGTAGAAATAAAATTTTAAAATATTGACCATATATCCTGCAATCCTGTTAAACTCATTCTTAGCTGAAGTGACTTGGAATCCTTAGGATTTTCTACATAGATGATCATGACAACTGGATTTAGAAGTTTTACATCATCTTATCTAAACTGTGTGCTTTTTATTTTATTCTCTTCACTTCTTACAGCTAGGACATCTGGTACAATATTAAATAGACATGGTAAGAGAGGACATCCTTGCTTTGTTTCCAATCTTTGGTGGAAAAAGTTCAATCTTTCACTATAAGTATGATGGTATTACATTGAGGAAGTCCCTTTCCATTCCCAGTCTGCTGACATATATCATCTTGAGTGGATGTTGAAT
Source organism: Macaca fascicularis (assembly GCF_037993035.2). Taxonomy (NCBI): domain Eukaryota; kingdom Metazoa; phylum Chordata; class Mammalia; order Primates; family Cercopithecidae; genus Macaca; species Macaca fascicularis. The sequence goes on from NC_088387.1 coordinate 58,558,040, forward strand.
TTTTTTCAAGTGCTTTTTCTGCAGCAATTGAAATGATTATAGGGTTTTTTTCTTTCTTCTCATCATAAGGTAAATTATATTGATTGGCTTTCACATGTTTAAGCAACCTTGCATTTGTGGGAGTAATCTTGCTTATTCATGATATATTATCTTTTTAATATATTGCTGGATTTGCTAATATTAAGGGTTTTTGTGTTTATTTATGGGAAATATTGGTCTGTAGTTTTCTTTTTATTGTAATATCTTCATTTTTGGTGTCAGTGTAATTCTAACTACATGAAATGAGTTGGGAAGTATTCTCTCTTGTAATTTGAGTTGTATTGAATTTATGTTATTTCCTCTTTTGTTAATTTTTTTTTTAACGTATTACTATTTTTTTAGAGACACAGTCTTGCTATCTTGCCCAGGTTGTACTTAAAACTCTTGGGCTCAAGCAGTCCTTCCACCTTCGCCTCCTGTGAGGCTGGAACAATAGGTGTGCGCCACAGTTCCTGGCTTTATTATTTCTTCCATTAATGTTTGAGAGAATTCACCAGTGAACACATCTTAATATGCAGGTCGTGTTTAATTATGTGTGTGCATTGGTGCACGTGTGTGTGTGTGTGTGTGTATATGTGTAAAGTTTTTTTTAACAATGACTTCAAATTTAAATAATATAGAGCCATTCAAGTTTATTCCTTCTTGAGTGAGCTTTGATAGTTTGGGTCTTTTAAGGAATCCATTTCATTTAGGTTATATTTATTCATATAAAAACTAATTATTCACTGATTTTCAATGTCAGTAGTTCTGTAGTGATCATTCTTATTTTGGTAATTGTATCATCTCTCTTTTTTCTCAGCTGAGACAGAAGTTTGTCAATTTTACTGATCTTTTGAAAGAACAAGCTATTGAATTCATTGATTTTTCTATATTTGTTATTTCCTATTTATTGTCTTTATTATTTCCTTCCTTCTGTTTACTTTGGTTCTTACTTTAATTCAATTAAAAATGTTTTCTAATAAACTTTGTGATATTTTTTTCTTTGACTGATAGGTTATTTAGAAGGATGTTGCTTAACTTCTAAATATTTGGAGATTTTCCAGATAATTTTTCTTATTGATATTTAATTCTGTTGTGGTCCGAGAAAATGCTCTTATGATTTTAAAACTTTTAAATGTATTTAGCTTCATTATATTACCCAGAATATGCTCTATCTTGTTCAATGTTCTGTGTGCACTTAAAAAGAATGTATTTTACTGTGGTTGGGTGCAGTGTTTTATAAATGTCAGGTCAAATTCATTGATAGTGTTTTTCAAGTATTTCCTATACTTATGAATTTTTTGCTTACATATTCTCTTGATTAGTAAAAGTGCTGAAATCTCCAATTATAATTTGATCGATCAATTGATTGATTGATTGATTGAGACAGTCTCACTCCGTCACCCAGGCTGGAGTGCAGTGGTGTGATCTCGGTTCAACGCAACCTCCACCTCCCAGATGCAAGCGATTCTCCTGCTGCAGCCTCCCGAGTAGCTGTGATTACTGGCCCCTGCCACCACACCTGGCTAATTTTTGTGTTTTTAGTAAAGACTGTTTCGCCATGTTTGCCATGCCTGTCTTGAACTCCTGACCTCAAGCAATTCGCCTGCCTTGGCCTCCCAAAGTGCTCAGATTACTGGCATGAGCCACCAGCCCTAGGCACCAATTATGATTTTAGATCTGGGTTTTTCTCCTTTTAGTTCTGTCCATTTTTGCTTTATTAGTTCACAGCTCTGTTATTAGGTGAATTTAAGGATTGTTATCTTTCTTCATGAATTTTGGATCGTTTTTGTAAAGGTGTAGAATTCTAGATTAATTTACTTTTTACCTCTCAGTACTTTTAAAATGTCTTGTTATTGTTTTCTGGATTACATAATTTTAGATGCAAAGTCTGTAATCATTCATATCTTTGCTTTTTTGTATATCCAGTGTATTTGTTTTTTCTGTGGTTGCCTTTTGAGGTTTTCTCTTTATCACTTTTCAATGATTTTATTATGATTATATGTTAGCTTTTCTTCTCAATAGATGAGTTCTTTCTCTTGTTACTAGTAGAAGTATTAATAGGGTATAGGTGGAGTTAACAGACTTCAGATATTTTTGGTTTCCTGCAAAGTTCCTATGGATTAATATCTACTGCTAAGGAACCACCCTGATTTATGAGGACTTCCAATGCTTGACTGCAGGCTCATGAAGGCTTTTGGACAGTCACATTCTTTGATTTTACCAACACAAAAGGAATAGTAAAGTTTTACTGCTTAGTATAGTCAGGGCAATTCCCCAGATTCCCTATCAAGTTGAGTCCTGTTAATAGCACAAGTTTTCATTTTGATGTGATTTGAAGTTAGTATGAAAAATTTTAGCATCTTTCTCATGAACTAATACATTTTTTAAAATCCTGAAGCCTATAACTATTCCAGTTAAATGATGATGATAGTAATAAAAAGAATTACAGTAATATTTTATAATACTTTGTGGCTTAGAAAGTAATTTCACATATGTTTTTTCATTTTCTTTCATGATTATTTGTACTGAGAGGAAGTTTTTTAGACTTTAATCAGTAAACATTGAAGAAAAAAAGATTTTGTAACCTACCATTTTGAAAAGATTAAAAAAGTTACATAAAACAAACAAGCAAAAAATCTTGTTTAACAGCTCTAGTACTTATTGTCATTTAATACACAGAAATTATTAATTTCAAATGAGGTCAGCCATATTTAAAAGACAGTAAAACCACAACAGAATACCACCCCCCAGTCTTTGTTTTATGCTCTTGGTCCTAAGAGTAAAAGTGAATTTTCTTTCATTTTAAAAGGATCAACAGATGTGTTTTTGTTGTACCAGTGTATCTTACAGCAAATATTAGTTGAGAAGGAGATCAGTCCCACATTCCTAGCACTTATGCAAGCAATATAGGTTTTTTTCTTTATGGAAAAGTTAACTCTTTTTGTTATTCTACTTTTATTTTAAAAGATTCACCTGGTTTTCCACGTTTTGTGATAGGTGTCTTCACTCAAGGACAGCTGGGCCTGGTAGACATCATCTTCCAGTACATTCACTGTGATGAGATCTGTGAGGCAATAAACATCCTGAGCAGCATGAACTGGGACACTCTGGGCCATCAGTGCTTTATCAGCATGAGCGCCATTGTAAACCATCTTCTTAGACAGAAGCTCACTCCAGAGAGAGAAGGTCAGACTTGAAATGTTTTTCATAGATGGGTTTTGTATATACATGAAATATATTTTATTGAGTTATTTTTTGAGGTTGTTTTTGAGTCATGGCATTGGAGAATAAATGATAAAAATGTTAGTGCTCTATTAAAACTGAAAGGATCAGATATCAAATAATTGCTCCCATGTTGTACTTACTGTATAGTATTTGTCAACATAAAGAACAACTTTTCTGTATATGCTTATGTCGGAACTTACACTGCAGTCATTGTACAATTCAGTCTAAGCTCACAGATGGAACGTGCTCAGATTTCAAACTTTGATCAAAAATTTCATGTACTCCGTGAGGTCTGCTAGACAAAGAGCACCAAATAAAGGTCTTTATTCCTCCCTCACATTAGACATCAATTTTTTTTCTCACACCCAAGTCCTCTGTCCAGACAATAGTCCTTAACACTTACTTTTTTTGTATATCTGAATTGTAGCCCAGGCTGCTCCTTCTTGTTTTCCTTATTCTGACTTATAGTTGTGACACTCTTCTCTCTTCTGCCTGCTTGGATTTCCTTACCTTTGCCCAATAAGTAATTTTGTCTATCGGGATCTAAGATGTTTAATTTTAAAAGAGAAGTTAAAAAAGCTAAGGTCAGGGGGTGGGCAGTGGGGAATGCTGTGACACATACAATAATGAAATAAATCTATTTGCCAATTATCCAGTATTATTTTTCTTGTAAGTTATTTACTTAATGTACAATGCATCTAAACATTCTAACATTTGCATCTTTCATATCTTTGTAGTAAGCACTGACATTAATGGCGGAAAATCATGGCCAATGAGAAACTGTCCCTAGGTAATTTACAAGATAGGAGGAACAGGAAATATGTCAAAAGGTCTTTACTTGGAGAGCTTTTCTTTTCTATTTCTTTACATTTTTATAGATTTTTCTTATCCCACCTTATTACATTGCCAAAATAAACAAGTTGTTTGGAGAGAATTTTATAGGTAACCTTCATTTTAGTAATTTTAGAGAAGAATAATTAGTAAGCACATGCTCTTCCGAGAAATCTATATCATGGGTCTTGGCCCAAGTCACACATGGCCCACAATAAATATTTATTTAATATTAATTGAATGTTCTTTTTGGAGGTAGTTAAAATTTATCTAGGGAAATTCCAATATTTTTCTTTATATATTTAGAGACAGAGTGTCACTCTGTTGCTTAGGCTGGCATGCAGTGGCATGATCTCGTCTCACTGCAATGCCTGCCTCCTGGGTTCAAGCAATTCTCCTGCCTTAGCCTCCTGAGTAGCTGGGATTACAGATGTGCACCACCATGCCCGGCTAATTTTTCTAATTTTAGTAGAGGGGTTTCACTATGTTGCCCAGGTTGGCCTCAAGTGATCTTCCTGCCTCAGCCTCCCAAGGTGCTGGGATTACAGGCATGAGCCCGTACTGCACCTGGCCAAGAAATTCCAGTATTTTTACAATGAGAAAATGCCTAGTGCATGGCCCACTACTTAGGTACTCAATGAGTATTAGCTAAAAATAAAAAGAAGAGTGTAACTCCATAATTTTAGGGTATAAGGTACTACTATAATATTGCTGCCTGCAGAGTTATCTTAACTAATTATTTCTTAGTATTGATATACTGTAATGACTGAGTGTATACTTAAAAAAAAAAGAAAGAAAAAATTTTAAAAGGCAAGGTCCCTAAAGAATGCTTATGTTAAGAGATCATAAATTTACAATTAAAGAAGAAATATCGAAAAGATAAAATATTGACTCTCAGCACACTGAAAATTGCTAGCACCTTAGCGAATTTGTCTTGTAAGATTACTGTGTTATAGGAAAGATTATTAGGGAATATACAAATGGGCATTATCAGATTCTTGATATTTTCAAGGAACCATATTGGGGAGATAGGGAAATAAAAAGCTTGTATGATACTAGGCTATTAAAAAAAAATTTTGCATGATGCTGGGTTATCAGAATATGTACATTTTAAGTAGGTATGTGCATTTCCCCCCAAGTAACTGTGAAACATATTTCTAAAACATTCAGAATTTTTTTTCTCTCTTGAGACTTATTCTATCTGAATCTAACAAATTTGACATGGTAATTTGTTTCCTTTTATTAGCGGAACCCAGTGAGCTCTTTTATTTGTAGCCGTATTGTAGTTATCTTTGAGATCTTCATTTCTGCCTTAAACATCAAGCTGCGCTAGCTAATGAATCTATAACTGTGCTGGGAGTTATGACTATTCCATGTAGGTTCGAACATTTCAGATGTACAAAACATGCTGTCAAGAAAACAAGCAATGGGAAGAGAATCTGGCTTGTTTTTACAATAGCATTGCTGCATTCAATTTTAATCTAAATTGACTGCTGCTTTGAAAGAAAATACCCCTAAAGTTCATCTTACTTTACTGTCTAGATTTGAGATTAAAAAAAGAAATTACTAACAGCTTAGCCAAGTCCATAGTAATTATTTTGATGAGGCATTTAATACTTTCAAACCCAAATATGCCTAAAACTAAAGAGTTTTCCTAAATAAGGAATTGTTTATTCAACCCAGTGCTAGTAGCATAAAAATCAGAGGAGTCTTACTGTGAACTGTCGTGTTCTCATACATACTCTTACTCTCACCATTATGGTAATTACTTAACTTCCAGATATTTCTGGGAAAAAAACCTAGTCCCATGAGCATGTCTTTGCAAAATTGTGAAACAGGCAAAATGTGCCCTTTCCCCCAATCTTAGCCCTCTAGTTTATTAAAACCTGCCTCTCCAGTCCTTCTTTCCTCTCCCAGAGGTCTTAGTTTTCACACTTGGATAAAACCAAGACTTTTGCTGTTTAGGGCAGAACTTAGGGAAGATATAGGGACATTCACGGTTGTCTTAAAATTGCAGTAGAGACATATTTCTACTCCAATATGGCTGTTTATTTGTATTATTTTAAAAAACATTTCTGCTATATCGATTCCAATTCCCAATGAAGAAAGGTCAGTTTTCTCCTTTTAGCCCAAGAGAATAAATATTTAGCACACTGTGAGTTGATTTTACTGGAAGTACTGGTTCAAACTGTGTTACTTTGATGAGTCACTGTTTTAATTACCCATTTGTGGTGAGAGGTTGGTTCATTATGGATTTCTTCAGTTTTGACAGCTTTTTGTTGCTCAGAGTCATTGTCAGCTTTGCCTCAAGTGAAAGTTTATACACAGGTTTGTTTTTGTACCAGCTGTCATATTTTAATTTCATCTTTCCTGCAAGCTCACGTTTCATCCAAGTTTGCAAAACCTGACTGACTGCAAACACGAGTATTTTGTTGTAATTGAAGGAGTTTCACTTGTTTTAGTGCTGCTATGTTTGAATTCCACAGCACAGCTTGAGGCAAGCCTTGGAACCTTCTATGCTCCAACAAGACCACTTCTGGATACCACTATATTGAAATATAGAGACCAAATCAGCAAATATGCAAGGAGATTCTTCCACCACTTGCTCAGGTGAATGATATGTTTGGATTGATTAGTGTCAGACTAATTACTTATTTCAGGAGACACCCTCTTTAAAATACTCCATAGTAAGGCTACATGTTTCCTAACAGTCCATCTCTTCAAAGAAATATACATCTTCTTTTGATCTTACTTAATTTGTTATTGTTTTCATTTTAAGGAAATATTTGAATATTATTTGGGGGTTTTATATCATCAGTACTTTTTACCCTTCCCCTTTATATGAAAGAACAAATATCAGCTATGTAAAGTCAATGTAGAAATATTAACTGGAATTGTGCTACTAGCACTAAGTAAATATTTTCTTTTTAATTGAAGTCTAATAATATGAATGTTCTGTAAAGCTCTGAGACAGTCATTGGTTTGTTTTTCTTTCAGACTTACTGTAGAAAAACTTGTCTGTTGTCTGCTCATATAATGTGGCAAGTTTCTAGCTTCACGGTATCCCATTTTCTCTGCTTCAAATGGGTATAACAAATTTTGTTAACCTTAGAAAATAATGTGAAAAATAATGTCAAGAAATTTATCTAAGTATTGCAGAAGTTGAAGGAAAAATATAATGAAGTTCAGACATCAGGATTAATGGATGGACAGAAGGAAGATGAATGCATGGATAATTTAGGGATACATATATAAATGTGGCAATACTGTAAGTAAAAGCAAGCAAGCAATTAGCACACAATTTAAAGCAGTCTGGAGTGAATGAAAAGAAATATGATAAAATAAGCATGTAATAGTCTCCAAGGTATTAGTTAATGTTGTATTTCTTAAGATGAGTGGTAAATATCAGGGTATATTAAAAATTATTTTTAACTATGTGTATATATACACATACATATAGGTATGTCTGTGCATTTTTGCATATATGTATACATATATGTATAGTATACTTTTGTATAGGATATGTTGTATAATGGAAAGTAACAGAGTTTTCAACTGTGTACCAAAAAGGAGGATTACATCACGGAGTTGAGTTTAGAGTTTTAATTTTACTAAAATATAATCTGTTATAGTGTTTTCACTCTTTCAAGGGCTTTGATGTATATTCTCTTATTTTGTTCTCAGAAACCCCTGTTAAAGCAGTAGTATCATTTAACAAATGAGTAAACTGAGGCATAGATAAGTGGCTTGCTTAGATCGAATAACAAGTTATTGGTGGTGCCAGATCTTTGAACTGATTTTGATTCCCTGTTCCTTACTCTTCCCTTAAAACCATTTATCTATTATTGGTTGTATATTTTTTTAGATCCTAGCTTATAAAATAACTGGAAATTTTTATTCACTTAAGAGTAGACTATTTGATAACTATTTTTGACTGCCCAAAAAGAAGGGGGATACTTCAGATTGGTCAAGATTTGAGAAGTTGTATTGTTGTGTAAATATTCATGTTCTATAATTAGATTTTTATATATAAAGCGGCATTTTGAAGTCTACCAAGCAGTGAAGCCTCTGGAAAACAGCAATTTTAGAAACTGAGAAATGTTAAAATATTGCAAGGGTTATGATATGTAATTGAATCTTGCCTTTTCATCTGAATGATGTTAGCATATTCCAAGACTCTTCATATAAATGAGGCTGTCTTCTGTGAATGAACATATGGTGAAAGTCCTGGGGTTAACGTCACATTTATTTGGACTTACAGCTTTGTTCTTTGTCTCATTGCTAATATTTGTTTCTCTGTTTCTGGGGAAAATTAATGAATTATCCTCCTGCCTAAAGAGCCCAAAAAGATGAAAGTGAATAAAACAGAAGTTTTGGAAGCATATTCTTTGGTCCTCACTGTCTCTGGCCTCTGAGACTGTATACAGTGATTTAGTGTTTGCATAAGCATCATATTTGTAACCATCCTGCTGGCTCTAGGATGCTCTATTCTACTAATGTGCAATTTTTAGTTCATTGGTTTTTCTCAAATGGTTTTCTAATTATTTTTTGGACATATTTTGATAAGGTCACTATTATTGTTATTATTATTATTCTCTAGCTTTTCTGTGTGGTTACATCTGGAACTAGATGTTTTCCCTTGGGGTATACTAGCTTTTTCATGTTTCTTCTTTTGCATACTTTGCTACTATTTCAATTATAATGAATGTTTTATTAGTTCTTCTTTTGATAGTAGGCTATACAGTATTATGAAAAAAGAAACAAAAGTTTTGAAGAAATTAAATGAGATAGCTTAAGTTGGAACCATTCTTTTGTTTAATGTGCTACCAAGAAGTTCTCATGCTTAGGGGAAGAGAAACAGGCCAAATACCTTTTCGTATTTGTGAAGTGCTAGAATTACATTACTCTCTGTCCTTTGGTTAGTCAATATTTTAATACTCTGAAAAAAGAAACCTTATTAGATAATGGAATAAGCTCTAAACAAAAGACCATCATAGGGAATTTTAAATTAAAGATGAGGAAAAGTAGCCCCACAGAGATTAGGGGCGTGCCTAAAATTACTCACATGGAACTCAGATTGCCTGTATCTGGATTGGATTATTTTGATAAAGAGTAAAATACTAAACTGGTTTTAATTTCATCCAGCATATGAAGGGTAAGGTCATAGTACGAATTTGTGATAATACACAAGTATACCATGTAGATTATTAAAATAAAAATTTTATATACAATTTTGTTTTTCTCTTGAGAGGAGAGGAATTCTACAGACATTGCTTTATACTTTTTGGTCTTTTTTGTCTTTAACAAATATAAAAAACTACCTGAAAGCCTTTTTCCAAATTCAAACAAATCTAAACTTGAAAACTCACTTCTTGTCTTTTTGTATGCATTCAAAGTGATCAATTTTCATAAAGAAATGCTCCCTAGAAATGTAAATTATGCTCCTAATGTTAAAGATAGGAAGAGAAAACGGTAGAAGCACAGTCTTGATATGGTAGCTAATAAAGTGTTTATTATAATACGTAAAATTTTAAAGAGATGATAGAATCTAATTTATAAAATCATTAAACTGGAAGACACTTACCTACAGAAGGTAAATGCAACTTTGCCTAGACTAAGTTTAAAAGGTAATTAGTCAGCTGCCTCCATGAAATTGAAGAGTCTTCCACAAGTACTGAACAAGGAAGTGATGGCACGTGAGAGCTTTTCATCATAAACAAATAGAAACTATAATAGGGACCCCTAAATATTGATGAAATGAAAGGGCAAACATTTCAAATGAATGTGCCACATATGAGGCTTATTACTAACATGGAAATATAATGTATTATAAAAAGTTAATAATTTATTTTTAACTTTTCCCCCTTGTTAACTGTGAGACTGTTGTTTTCTGACTCAAATGGTGTTATGTGATTGTGGCACAGAGAGTTGTACTTTTTGAATGCTTATAAAAATGTTAAGCAAAATTTGGGGAATGTGAGATTTATTGCCTAGATATAAATTTTTTTTTGTTTATGAAATATTGGTGGGGAAATGTATTGATGTCAGCATTTTCCTTTGTAATGTAACAACAAAAAGTAATATGAATTGATGGATAAATAGAGGGATAGATAGGTAGATATGTGATAAGCAATATTATAAAATGATAAAGTCAGAATACACATGGTAGATAATCTTTTAACATTGCTCTATGTTGGAAATTTTTATAATAAGATGTTGGGGATAATATATTAGAGTCAATATTTACACTTAGAACTCAGAAAAAAAGGGCCATCTTTTGGAAATGGCTTTTAGCTTATGTAAAATATATATGATAGGCAAAACAAAAATCATTTTGTGACTAAAACAGTTCTTAAGCAATTCCATGTATACATGGCTTTTTCAGTTATACTTTTCACTGATGGAACATATATAGTAAATACAACATCTGTATGAAATCATTTTAAAGAACGTGAATACTAAAAAAGTTAACCTGAGAACATTCAAGGCAACAAGATAGAATGATTTTTAGAGAAAAGCTCCTAGTTAGATCATCCAAAAAATGCTAGATAGTATATTCAAAATATTTATTGAAAGCATGGTTGAGCTGGCAGTAAAGTAAGGGAAACAGGCTGAAATGATAAGGATGCTTGATTCCACAAGAGTAAGCAAACTCAACGTTCTCCTGGAGGGCATCTTCTGGCTCTCAGTAAGATAGGTGCTTGGTTTACAAAGGTTGCTACTCAGAGGATAGGAGACATAACTGAGAGCTCATGCAGAATGGGAGGTTGCATCAGACATCCATACATAAATCTAGAACCCTTGAATGGGACAGCATCCTTCCTGAGACAACTAGAATGAAGGAAGTCATGAGATGCAAAAGGAATGGTAGACAAAAAAAAAAAAAAAAATCATAAACTTGTGGAAACCTAATAAAAATTGATCCTATAAAGCATATACACCAATGTCTAATTCAGGGGGTTAAAAATTAAAATCTTGGACAATAACTACATATAAATCAGAAGAGGAGTGAAGAGAGTTAAAGCATTCTAAGGTCCTTATACTTTTCAAGAGGAAGATAAAGATATTTATTAATTCTAGATTTTAGTAAGTGAAATACAGAATTTCTAGGGTAATCACTAAAAGGAAAGAAATAGAGTATATAATTTTCAAGCAAGGAGAGGGAAAACGTTGGATAAAGAAAAAAACCCCAAAGATGGCAAGAATTAGGAGAAAGTGCAGCATGAAGGGGAAGAAACATGGGAAAAAAGATGGAAAATAGAAAACTCACGATGAGATACTAGGAATGAATCAAAAAATCAATAATCATTGTTAATGTAAAACATATTTTTTCCTCAGTTTTTTTTTTTTTTTTTTAAAGACATCTAAAACAGAGAAGGTAGCTGGGTGCTGTGGCTCACACATGTAATCCCAGCATTTATGGGAGGCCAAGGCAGGAGAATCGCTTGAGCCCAGGAGTTTGAGACCAGCCCGAGCAGTGCTGTCTCTACAAAACATTTTTTTTAAAAATTAGCCAGGCGCATGGTGGCGCATGCCTGTAGTCCCAGCTACTTGGAAGGCTGAGATGGGAGGATCGCTTGAGCCTGGGTGTTCACATCTGCAGTGAGCCTTGTTCCTGCAACTGCGTTGGGCGACAGAGCAAGACCGTATGTCATTATAAAAAAACACCAAAAAACAAACCAAAAAAACCCTCAAACAAAGAAAGTTTAAATGTCAGAGAATGTAAAAAAATTTATACCAGATAAATACTCCAAAGAGAACTAATATAGTAGTAATGGGTTTGTTTGTTTGTTTGTTTGTTTTGAGATGGCGTTTCACTCTTGTTGTCCAGGCTGGAGTGCAATGGAGTGATCATGGACCCCTGCAACCTCCGCCTCCTGGGTTCAAGCAATTCTCCTGCCTCAGCCTCCCAGGTAGCTAGGATTACAGGAATGTGCCACCACGCCTGGCTAATTTTGTATTTTTAGTAGAGACGGGGTTTCTCCATGTTGGTCAGGCTGGTCTCAAACTCCCAACATCAGGTGATCCACCTGCCTCGGCCTCCTAAAGTGCTGGGATTATAGGCATGAGCTACAGTGCCCAGCCTATAGTGGTAATGTTATACAAATAGTCTTTAAAGCAAAATCTTTAGTAGAGATTATTAGAGATCAATACTGACAGAAAAATCAATTCACCAGGAAGATATAACAGTTCTAAATGTGTGTAACATAGCTTCAATGTACACAAACAGTGCCCAGCCTATAGTGGTAATGTTATACAAATAGTCTTTAAAGCAAAATCTTTAGTAGAGATTATTAGAGATCAATACTGACAGAAAAATCAATTCACCAGGAAGATATAACAGTTCTAAATGTGTGTAACATAGCTTCAATGTACACAAAACGAAAGTCCACTGTCAATAGTTAAAGAATTTTAACTCCTTTCATTTAGTAATTGATAGATTAAGCAAACAAAGTGTCAGGAAATAGGTGATTTGAACAATACTGTATAATTGAAATCTTGACTTAATGGACATGTGTAGAGTCCAACAACTGGAGACTATACTTTTTTTCCATGAATAAACATTCATATAAATTGACCATATTCTAGGTCATAAATTTCTTTTTTTTTCTTTCTTTTTTTTTTTTTTGAGACAGAGTTTTGCTCTTTTTGCCCAGGCTGGAGTGCAAACCTCGGCTCACTGCAACCTTCGCCTCCCGGGTTCAAGCAATTCTCCTGCCTCAGCCTCCCGAGTAGCTGGGATTACAGGCATGCGCCACCACCCTGGCTAATTTTGTATTTTTAGTAGAGACGGAGTTTCTCCATGTTGGTCAGGCTGGTCTTGAACTCCTGACCTCAGGTGATCCACCTGCTTCGGCCTCCCAAAGTGCTGGGATTACAGGCGTAAGCCACCACGCCTGGCAATATGTGAAAATTTCAAGGAGTAATTTTTATTTACTCCACAATTAATTACTGAGTACCACATGCCAGGCACTTAGCTAAGAATATGGCAAAGGGCAAAACAGACCAAAAAAAAAAAAAAGAAAAGTTCGTATATTTGCCCCTGCCTAAATCTCATGTTGAAATGTAATCCCCAGTGTTGGAGGTGGGGCTTGGTAGGAGGTATTTGGATCATGGGGGTGGATTATTTATGGCTTGGTGCTCCCTGTGATAGTGAGTTCACAAGGACAGCACCAAACCATAAGGGATCTATTTTCATGACCCAAATGACCATATTTGGTTGGTTAAACGTAGGTGGCTCTCCCTCCTCTTGCTCCCGTTCTTGCCATGTGAGATGCTGGCTCCCCGTTTGCCTTCTGCCATGAGTGAAAGCTTCCTGAGGCCTCACCAGAAGCTGAGCACCATGCTACCTATACAGGCTGCAGAACCATGAGCCAGTTAAATCTCTTTTCTTATATAAATCTATTTTCTTTATTAATTTCCCAGCATCAGGTATTTATAGCAATGCAAGAATGGCCTAATACAATAAATAAGTGGGTAAAATACATAATATGTCAGGTAATGATATGTGCCATGAAAGTGAACATGCAGGGACAGGGCTAGGAAGTATTGGATGATGGGTGAGTGGACTGCAGTTTTAAATAAGATTGCCAGATTTCTTAAATTTTACTCCTGAGGTAAATTATCTTGTTCTCCTCATTCATCTCACCTTAGCCTTAGCCTTAGCCTTGGGCCTGGAAAATACAAATTGTTATGAAAAAGGCTTTTTTGGGGGAGTGGAGGCTTGTTTTACAAAATAAAGAATCATACTATTAAAAAAAAAAAAGATTGCCAGAGAAGGCCTCACTAACAAGGTAAAATATTAGTTAAATCCCAGCAGTTTGGCTGGAGCAGTGAATGAGAAGGAGAGGAATGAGACAATGGGTCAGAGAGGCAGCAAGTGGCCAGGTCATACAGGACTTTGTAGATTATTGTAAGGAATTGAGAGTATTCTCTTGAATAATAGGGGAACTCAATAGATGATTTGAAACTATCTATTGAATGGATAACTCAGATCCTGTGTTGAGAATTGTCCTTAGAAGGTCAAGGAGAAGGAGACCTATTGGGAGGCTATTGCAGTAATTGAGTAAGCAATGGTGGCCAATTACAGATTGGTAGCAAAGGGAATGAAGATAGAGTGGTGGATTTTGAACATATTAAAGGTTTTGATAACAGGATTTTCTAACAGATTGGATAAAGAATATAATAGAGAAGTGAAGCATGACTTCAAGTGTTTTGACCTGAGCAATTGGAAAAACAGAATTGTTTTTGACAAGATTGATAAGGCTCCAGAAAGAATAGGTATGTGGGAAAAGAGTAGTAGTTTGGTTTTGGAAATGTTGAGTTTGAGTGAGAAATTCAGAAGTGAGTTCTCAGACAGGGCTATGAAGGGAAATATATATATTTAAAACGTTTTTCTTAGAAAAGAAGAAAGACTCAAAATTAATGAGCCATGAAATTTTTAAAACTTGCAAAAAATACCAGTAAAATAAATCTGAAGAAAGAAGGAAGGAAATAAAGATATGTTTAGAAATAAAGTAACAAAAACCAAAGTTATAAAATAGGATTAATAAAGCTAAACATTTCTTCTTTGACTCAAGATTAGTCAAACAGAAAAAAAAGTAAAGGGAATACCATGAAGAATTTATGACAGCAAACTTGAAAAATGGGGAAAACTGAAAATTTCTTAGGTACATAAAAACCAAAACTGACCAAAAAAGAAGTAGAAGATTTAAATAGTCCTATACACATGAAATAAATTGTTAATCAATGTTTCTCCTATAAAGTAAACCACAGTCCCAAGATGTTTTTGGCAAGTGAGGTTCCATTGCTGTATTCACACAACTCTTTTCTATGTTGTTGTTGTTTTTTTTTCAGTCCTTTTTATCAAATGCTTTTTTTACATAGTTGTAACCATTGAATACGTGAAATTTTAACATTTTTTTAAAATCCTAAGAAGTTTGATTCATTATGATGGCATTCCAAGAGACTTTGTATGGTATGGTAGTTGGATTTAAAGGTTGTTTAAGCCTAGAGTGGTCTGCACACATCTGAACAGACCCTTGGTTAGGGAAAGGATGAAAAGGCAAAAGGAGAAATAAGCAGGAGGGAACAACAGCAAAACCTCAAGTCTTTTAACTGAAAGCACCTAGAAAAATGTGATTTTATAGATGAAGGAGCTGGTTTTTATGTGGTCACAGTTAGGGCCATTTAGGAAGGAATACCATGGGTATAAGGGCTCTTTAGATTCCTGCCAAGGGATGAGGGTTCTTTTATCATAATGGCAATATGAAGAAAAGTTATTATACTAATCAGTAAATTAGGATACCAAACAAAATTGACATAATATAGGTATAAATAACTCGATGGTCATTGCATGAACAAATTTTGTATACCTTGCTTTTCTTCCTTAAAGCTCCCCTTTCATAGCTAATTGGGTGTGTGAGTGAGGGGTGTGGCCCAAAGTAACCATGCTGTTTTTCATCTGGCAGTCTGGTTTCCTTTAACAGCATTGCCTCCTATATATAGCAATAGCAGTAAAAGAAGTAAAAAAAAGTCCTTACATTTTGCTTACGTTGTTCATGTTCTAAATTATGAATGATATTTTGTCTAAAAATCAAATGAGTAAAAACTGTGGTGTTAAAAAGGGAATATCATGATTATGTAAGAAGCTACCCTAATACCCACTCTGTTCCATTTGCATTGCTGTGATAACCTTAACAACTCTTTTTTTTTCTGGTGTGAGAGAAATAGACTGGATTCATTGTACAGATAGAGGTAAGAGTGCGGATAGTCTACTTATTAGGCGTGACGTTGAACGAATGAATCTTAAGACTTTTCTTCATTCTAGACATTAGTTATTTTTTTCATTTGGGATGTACAAAATGTATTTTCTGCCCAAATTCTAGTTGAGGTATCTGTTCAGAACTGTTTATTGCTCTCATTTTGTTTTGCTTGTAACTCCTCGCTGTCTTCTCTGGCACTTTTATTCAGTGAGTGAGGGCCTGGGTAGAAGACCACTTTTATAAGTGAGTGAACTGCCTCTGCACACCCACAACACTCCTGATGAAGACAGTTGTTGACCTCAAACTCCAGACTGTCCCCTGCTGATGACCTCATCATGCTTCTTGTCAGCAAGCTTGGCTCTCTTTAGTTTGGTGAGGATTAAAAGACATACAGTGCCTACATTCACTGTATTAAGTAACTGGCCTTTAAGGACATTTGATTATAGCACCAGCAGAAATTAGTATATACTAGAGATGGCTACAGACACTTCTATTACAAAGCTACAGTTGTATTAAAGCTGTGGGATGAGGACAGCCTTTACCAACATGGTCAAAATCAAAGAATTTTTTTTTTTTTTTTTTTTTTTTTACTATGTAGTGAAGGGCATACATAGTATATGCAAACTCCAGCTATTAAGAGAGATATGATTTTTGGCTGTTTACATTCAAGAATACTTTATAAAATCTAGGAAAAATTTTCTTAGATATTCTACTCTATTGAAGTCTGAAAAGAAACATGCAGAGAAAATATAATCAAGAATTTATTTGGCAGATTTGTAACATCTGCAGAGCTCATAGCTCTAGGAAAGGCCATAACACTTAAAATATGAACATCAGTAAATGTTCAGAATGTGTCACTGGATGTGAAATATATTTGTATTTCCTTTGTGTTTAATACAATGTAGACACAACCTTAATAATCCTTTACACTATTATTACATATTTAAACTTAACAGAACTTGCCGGGTGTATGCCTGTGGTTCCAGCTACTTGGGAGACTGAGGCAGGAGAACTGCTTGAGTCCATTTTATTTTTTAATTAAAAAAATAAAATAGGCTGGGCATGGTGGCTCACGCCTATAATCCCAGCATTTTGAGAGGCCGAGGTGAGTGGATCACCTGAGGTTGGGAGTTCAAGACCAGCCTGGCCAACATGGTGAAACCCTGTCTCTACTAAAAATAGAAAAATTAGCCAGGCGTGGTGGCAGGCGCCTATAATCCCAGCTACTCAGGAGGTTGAGGCAGGAGAATCACTTGAACCTGGGAAGTAGAAGCTACAGTGAGCCGAAATTGTGCCACTGCACTCCAGCCTGGGCGACAGAGTGAGACACTGCCTCAAAAAAAAAAAAAAAAAAAAAAAAAGAGATAAAATAAAAATAAACTTAGTAGAACTCAAAAAACTATGGACAGGTCATGTAATCTTTTTTTATTTCTAGTAAGTGCTCTCAAGCATCTATCTCCTAGAGGAGACAAGGATAAGTACAACTCATTTCTTTTGTTTTAAATTCTCCCCCTTTCATTTTCCTTCTCCATAGATATGCATGTTTAACTAATAAAATATTCAGCTTGCTATAGATTCTTGTCCTTATTCTCTATCTCATTACATTTTATAAAAAAAGGTATTTAAGTTTTGTCAATACCTGGAAACTGAAGGTCACCTGTCTAAATTATAGTGAGGTAACAAATATTAGCATTCCTCAAAGATCACATTGTTTATGGGCCTCAGCAGTGTTGAATTAGTTGAAAAAATACATCACTTTTGTGAAATCTTTAATGAACACTCTGATCACATGTGGTTATTGCTATGGAAGGGTATGTATTTGTCTTTTGGTTCATAGGTTTAATAAATAAAAGTTGTTTAAAACTAAAGCCCTCCCATTAATTCAGGTTTTCCTGATCCATAGACTGCCCAGCCACTATAGTTTTTTGGAACACTTACGTTTTTTCTAAAGCAAAAATAGCTTTCTGATTACAGGAATAACACATGATTTTTTTTTTCAAGACATAAATATTATGGCCTTCTATTTATGTTAATAAACATAGATCTACATCACACATTATTAAGGATAGACTACCATAATTTATTCAACCATCCTGCTATATATAGACATGAACAATTTCCAGTATTTTGCTACTATAAACAGTGCTGCAATAAACAAAAATAAGCATCAACTTTTGCCCCCTTGAAGGTGATGCTGCCCTTCATTGACAATATATATTTTGAAACAAAATGCCTCCTTTTGAAAATTAAACAGAACCCCACACCATCAAACTAGTAGGAGAGTCATCCTGGATTTGGGAGAATTAGTGGAGGTATGTGAGATTTCCTCATACTTTTAAAGTTCTTTCCAACATGAGATTCTGTGATCCTATTTATCAGGCTCCTTTGAGTAAAAAAGTCAAGTCTCAATGTCCTAAGCTAAGCTTCTCCTATCTAGTGGGTTCAAAATTTTCCAAGTTCTCAGTGAACAATTAAGGAATATCTGTAATAAGTCATGAAGAATGCCACACAAATAGTTTAGTGTAGGGTCAAATAAATTTACAAGTGTTTATCTGAGACGTCCAGTAATATTTACAACCATAGCTTGGCTACATGCTACTAAATGAACTTACATTTTTTACAATGAAACTTAGTTCTGGGAATGGTTAGGCAAATGGGACCATGTGATGTCAGTTGAGGGTACTGCTTTGCATTGAGCCATTGTGCAGTTGTTTAATGTCTGCATAGAGCCATTTTCTCTTACTTCGGGCTGAGCGAAGCTATAGTGAGGAGCTTTCAAAAAATACTAGTGCTCTGATTAGTCTTACCATTAGGAAAAAAGAAGGGCTACCCCAAAAATGCCAGTCCTAAGAGATCAATGGTTTTAGAGGTTGTAGTCTACTCCTAATCTGCTATAAGAATGGGAATTTAAATTTTTTTTGTAGTTCTCACTTTTCTTAACTTTGTCATGGAGAGAACACCTACCATGCATACTTCTACGGTAGTTATTGAGCTCAAATGAAATATTTGAAAGTTCTTAACAAAAGGTAACTGAATATTATTACCATTTTAGTTATAGCTATAGTAAATTCCTAGCATTCTTTGGGGTTACATACAGCAGAAGAGCCTTCTGAATCGCTTTAGTAGAGCATACCACTGGTTAGAATGCTGGCACTGAAGAGACCTTGCTAGGTCAGCACATTACCTACACTGACTCATTCTTCCACATGCGCCATGAGGTGCTGAGTTCAAATTTGTGCTAGTTGGCTATTAATATAATCCTTACAGCAATGCTATTTCAGTCCACCCATTCCAAGTCAGTACATGGCCAGGGACCTTTACTCTGACTGCAGTTGCCAAAGTTGATTGTATAAAACAGGAGTCAGCAAATTACAACCTGCCTCTCATCTTTGTAAATACAGTTCTATTGGAACACAGCCAAGCCCATTTGTTTGCATATTGCCGATGGCTGCTTTCACACTATAATGGCAGGGTTTACTTGTGACAGGGTTCATATATCCCTCAAAGTGTATTACTGTTTGGCCCTTTACATAAAAAGTTTGCCAACATGTTATAAACTAAACAGCAAGAGATAGTTTTTTTGGAACATGTAGTCTGAATACGAAAGGAAAGAGAAGGAAGATGTAAGAAGAGTTCCATTTGTAATATTGTGTTAATTTTTTCATAAGTAAGAGGTTATTGAATAAATGATTTCATAGGTCCTAGCACTCAGTTGAGAGTTTTATTGTGAGAATGGATTAAGAGGTAATTTTGACACACGAAACACTACAGACATGGACCAACCTAGGTGTGCTATTGCAGTGGTGGGTTTGGGTCCACATATAGTAGCATTGAGCTATGTGTCAGTTGGGGAAGAGGTAGGACAGGTGACAGGCAGGGAATAAAGACAAACAACTGTGAAAATCAAGACAGACTTGAAATGATCACAGTGAATACACATGAAACAAAGAGATTAAGGCAATTAGAAATATGTATTTGATATAGAAGACAGATGATTCAGCATTAAACTAATAGGAATAGAAGATTACTCAAATATATAATGCAATAAAAAGTCTCTGAAATGAAAAAAGAATCTAGAAGTGTGACCCAAGAATATTATACCCAGTTGAGATTTTTGTCACCTTTAGAGGCAACAGGCAAATATTCTCAATCATGTAAGTCTTCAGAGAATAATAGCATCTGTGAGTCCTTCGTGAAAAAACTGCTTAACAACGAATGTTAATAGAAGACTTACCAGAAATGGAGAATCTGAATGAAAAAGAATCATGGTGGTGAGCAATCCACTTTTGAGTAACTAATGCTAAACAACCATAGATATTATGATTAGAAAAGAAATTGAGTACTGTTTTTAAAGACAGGGACTTGCTGTGTTGCCGGAGGTGGAGTGCAGTTGCTGTTCACAGGCATGATCATAGTGCATGTCTGCCTTGAACTCCTGGCCTCAAGCAATCCTCCTTGCTCTGCCTCCACAGCAGCTGGGACTAAGGCACAGGACACTGTGCCTGGCAAAAATTGGGTATTATCTTGGTTAATGTAAAAATACAACTATATGATAAAAATTGGAATTTGGAGAAAAGAGAAATGGAGAAAATATCAGTTATCACTTTCAAAACAGAGTCCAGAATACTGTTTAAAAGTCATATGAGTAGTTAAAAAAACAATATTCTTCATAATTTCCTAACTTTAGAGGGATCTTTTAGAAAATAATGTATGATCAGGAAACAGGTATTTGAAGGTTAATAATTCCTATAAAATTTTGCTTTTCTTTTTTAAGTAAAATTAAATTTAATACTCTTTATTTTCTTTGTTTTTTTTTTTGAGACAGGGTCTCTGTTGCCCACTCTGGAGCGCAGTGGCCTGTTCATGACTCACTGCAGCCTCAACCTCTCAGGCTCAATCAGTCCTTCCACCTCAACCTCCCGAGTAGCTGGGACTATAGGCTCACCCCACCACACTTGGCTAATTTTTACATTTTTTGTAGAGATAGGGTTTTACCATGTTGTCCAGGCTGGTCTCAAACTCCTGGGCTCAAGCATTCTGCTTAACTCAGCCTCCCGAAGTGCTGGGATTACAGGTGTGATCCACTGTGCCCAGCCATAATACTCTTTATTAACAATAGGACGTATAACATAAACCTATTAACATAGAAGAATCCCTTCGTATCCTTCCATCTATTTGTTATATACTCATAAAAGATATGGAGGGTGATGCAAATCTAATGTGAACCATGTTAATTTCTGGGTATTGCAAAGTGCAAGTGATATATATTTCCATCTTTGTGCTTCTTGTATTGTTTGAATTATTTTTATGAACACAGATACATTTTACAAAAACAAGAGTGATTATTTTGTCCATATTAAAAAAAACTAAACAGGTGGAAGTATATATATCCAGATGTGAACAGTGGTAATTAAGTTGTTCTTTGTATTTTCTTATTTTCAAAATTCTTAAGTTTTTTAATTACAAATGAATAATAGTACTAAAATTGTACCTGAACTATAATCTTAAGGACTTTCATGTTATAGGGAAACTGAAGCAGAAAGTATGCCTAAGAGTAATCTAGTTTGTAAATAAAACATTTTATCATACTTGTTAAGAAAACCGATTTTTAGCAGGGTGTGGTAGTTCACATCTGTAGTTCCAGCTACTTAGGGGGCTGAAGTAGGAGGATCACTTGACCCTAGGAGTTTGAGGCTGCAATGAGCTATGATTGCATCACTGCCCTCCAGCCTGGGTGACAGAGCGAGACCTCATCTCTTAAAAAAAGAAAAGAAAATGGATTTAATTTATAGAAGCAAAAAGTTTCATGCTCATGTAAAGTAAATTAATTTCTGAGGGAGCCAGCTCATTTTTCAAATCTATGAGTTTCATACATTGGGCTCACTCAGACCACAGGGGACAAGCAGAGCTAAGAAGACCAGTATTATTAGCATAATTTGTTCTCCTGGCAGTACTCGGTACTATTCATAGTCTTGGTGACTACAGTATTAATAAACACCACTGATGACCCAAAGAAGAATAACACATTTTCTAGTCACTCTGAGCAGAATATTGTTTTACTTTCTATTTCCAGATAATCTCTCTCTCTCTCTCTCCCTTCCCCTCCCCTCACCCCCGACTTCTTTTCTACACACCCACACATACACCTGACCAAAAAAAAAGGGGGGTGGGGGAGGGATTCTACTGATTTTACCAGGATATGCATGTAACAATACCTCATTAAAGAGGAAAAAATTGGGTTGCAAAAAATAGTTAGATGGAAAAAATAAGTTCTGTTATTCAATAGTAGAGTAAGAAAATTATAGTCAACAGTAACTTGTATATTTCAAAATAATTAATAGCTAGAAGAGAAGTGTAACATTCCCAACACAAAGAAAAGATAAATGAGGTGATGGATATCCCAATTACCCTAATTTGATCCTTACACATTGTACACAGATGTCGAAATATCACATGTACCTCCAAAATAGATGCAACTATGATATATCAATTTTTAAAAAGTGGGAAAAAAGGAAAAGCTCAAAACCTTCCTCCCCAAACCCACATTTTTAGGTGAAGCTTCCATGCCCTGAGATACTGTGAATCTTGGAGCTTGAATGCCTCACCACTCTCGCTCTGAGAAGCACAGCTTTAACCTTTGTCGGCCTTGTCCTCACTGCTTCTATCTCTTTTCACCCCCTCACTTGCACCATTTGCAAAAACCAAACAAAACAACAACAACAAATAAATGAAAGAATCAGGCTAGTGCTTGGAGCAGGTCATGTGCTACCAACATAAAATTAAGTAGGGAGAGTGTTCTACCCTAAATGGTGACACATGTGCATAGTTTAAATGGCACTAGACTTAACTGGCTTTATTTTCATGTTCCCCACTTTATTGTTGCTTTCCTCATAATCTTCTGCAAATTTTTCTTTAGATTTTGCAAACATCATTAACTCAATAAATACTTGTCTACCATATGCCTTGCACTATACCAAGAGTGAAGAATAGAGCTCAAAAGTCTACTTTGTTGTAGTTATTGAGGCTGTAACCCCATGCTTGGTGTAATTTAGGATTAGGAGCCTGTGATCAGTATCGGGTATTCCAGTTTACACATGTATTATCTCAGTAGCTATTCTGGCCACAATATTACACTGTTTAGTCTTGATTTCTTTGTATGATCCACTCTGTAAATGTTTCTGAATATTCTCATCTAGTCCCTCCCCATCTTATCAATTTTATGAATTTTATTTCCAGTGACTCACAATTACTATTAAAGAACTTTAATCTTTTCTGACTACATGTACTAGGTGATTAAGGTCACTATTAATTCTGACCTGGTCCTTCTCTTTTCTTCATCTTGTCCTGTCATGAAAACACTACTAAGATCTGCAACACAGCTGGAAGACAGACATACATTTAGTTAATTTCCCAAGTTCCTGTTCTTATAGTTAAAATTATTCAGACACTGCATCCAGATAACTGACATTTATCATAGAACATATTTCATTCTTTTTTGTTGTTGTTGAAGTATGTTGAATTTTTATTAATTTACTCTGAAGGTTTTAAGATATAATTTCTAGACATTATCTTACTGTTATGTATAATAACAATATATATATTAATATATATAGCACAGAGTTGGAAATAACTACATTCTTTTCCTATTCTTTTATTGTTGGCTTTAAACAATGAAAGAATTTGACCAACAATATTTTTGAATTCAAATCTCAAAAGATTCTAAAACACACTTCTTGGGTAAAATATTCACAAAAATTTAGAATTCCTGTCATTTTTCTATATTTTTCAAAATAAAATGTTACTTAAGTTACTGCTTACTTTTCCAACATGATATTTTTCTAGAATTGCAAACAATAAAATTTAAACAACTATGAAAAAAAATTCTGTATAATAGATTAAATTTTACAGTTTCAATTTTTAGGTTATATATTCAAAGAGAATCCATTTGCTATCTTGGTTTTCTTTTTCTAGTATTATACTGTAAGTTCTAGGATACATGTGCACAATGTGCAGGTTTGTTACATATGTATACATGTGCCATGTTGGTGTGCTGCACCCATTAACTCGTCATTTACATTAGGTATATCTCCTAATGCTATCCCTCCCCACTCCCCCCACCCCACGACAGGCCCCGGTGTGTGATGTTCCCTGCCCTGTGTCCAAGTGTTCTCATTGTTCATTTCCCACCTATGAGTGAGAACATGCAGTGTTTGTTTTTTGTCCTTGTGATAGTTTGCTGAGAATGATGGTTTCCAGCTTCATCCATGTCCCTACAAAGGACATGAACTCATCCTTTTTTATGGCTGCATAGTATTCCATGGTGTATATGTGCCACATTTTCTTAATCCAGTCTATCACTGGTGGATATTTGTGTTGGTTCCAAGTCTTTGCTATTGTGAATAGTGATGTAATAAACATACATCTGCATGTGTCTTTATAGCAGCATGATTTATAATCCTTTGGGTATATACCCAGTAATGGGATGGCTGGGTCAAATGGTTTTCTAGTTCTAGATCCTTGAGGAATCGCCACACTGTCTTGCACAATGGTTGCACTAGTTTACAGTCTCACCAACAGTGTAAAAGTGTTCCTATTTCTCCACATCCTCTCCAGCACGTGTTGTTTCCTGACTTTTTAATGATTGCCATTGTAACTGGTGTGAGATGGTATCCCATTATGGTTTTGATTTGCATTTCTCTGATGGCGAGTGATGATGAGCATTTTTTCATGTGTCTGTTGGCTGCATAAATGTCTTCTTTGAGAATTGTCTGTTCATATCCTTCGCCTACTTTTTGATGGGGTAGTTTGTTTTTTTTTCTTGTAAATTTGTTTGAGTTATTTGTAGATTCTGGATATTAGCCCTTTGACAGATGAGTAGATTGCAACAATTTTCTCCCATTCTGTAGGTTGCCTGTTCACTGTGATGGTAGTTTCTTTTGCTGTGCAGAAGCTCTTTAGTTTAATTAGATCCCATTTGTCAATTTTGGCTAGAACATATTTCATTCTTAAATTAGAGCCATGACTTAGGGCTGCCTGCATTGATTCTGTGTAGTCATCCTGATAGTTTTGCTCAGTAAAACATGGCTTTTCTGTTAAGTTTAAATTA
Source organism: Macaca fascicularis (assembly GCF_037993035.2). Taxonomy (NCBI): domain Eukaryota; kingdom Metazoa; phylum Chordata; class Mammalia; order Primates; family Cercopithecidae; genus Macaca; species Macaca fascicularis. The sequence continues at coordinate 58,582,988 of NC_088387.1, forward strand.
TCATCACAGTGAAAGACCTACAGCTGGAATGGAAGAAAAGCTGCAGAAAATTATTGAAATAAAAGATGGGATTTCGACCACTGGGGCTTGAGCAAAAGAAGTGTGAAACAACAGGTGCCATGGGTTGTTATCTATGTTTTTAAATTAACATCTGTTTTTAGCTGAAAGCAATTTGCAGAGAATGCACCACGTGCCTTTATTAAGAGCTAAACACCGACTCCTGAGACGCAGCTAAGTAGTAAGGAGTTAGTAAAATATAAAGGTTTTCCTTGGGAGGAAAGAATAATGGAGATTACTCACTGGATATAGATGTCTAAGGGAAATCTCTGTTAAACCTATGTTTGGCATAAGGTATGGTAGCAGTTTAAGAATTTTTTCATGTTTTGACAATTGAAAGAATCTAGAGAATTGAAAAAGCCAACAAGTGTTTGTGGAAAGGAGTCAAAGTAGTCTTCTTGATTAGGTTTTGTCAGAGAAATATGTACTAGTTGAGACTAACTGTACAATATTGGTGCTTAAGTTTCTTTGCATAACCACTGCATAACTGAAGTTATAACAAGACACAGACTTCCATTATTCAGCCTAAAATCTAATTCAAAGCTAAGGTTTGGTTTGGTTTGTACTGTTTTGAGGAAAAATGATTTTTAGAAATGTTTTAATAGATACTTCTTTTTAACGTATATATAAAGCTGCTAGTCTGACTCTCCTAAGAAATGTTATTTTATAAAGTACAATTTTTTTTTTTGAGATAGAGTCTCACCTTGTTGCCCAGGCTGGAGTGAAGTGACATGATGGTGGCTCACTGCCACCTCCACCTCCTGGGTTCAAGCGATTCTTCTGCCTCAGCCTCCCGAGTAGCCAGGACCACAGGCATGTGCCACCATGCCTGGCTAATTTTTGTAGTTTTTAGTAGAGATGGGATTTCACCATGTTGGCCAGGCTGGTGTTGAACTCCTGACCTCGTGATCCACCCGCCTCCGCCTCCCAAAGTGCTGGGATTACGGGCGTGAGCCACCGTGCCCAGCCATAAAGTACAATTTTTAAAAATCGTGGAATTCATTTGTCAAGGGGTATTATGGTTGTGGCCAGTTTGGGGCTATTACAAATAAACCTTCTGTGAACATTTAGGTACAGGTTTTTGTATGGATGTGACTTCATTTCTCTGGAGTAAATACTTAGAGGGTGATTTCTAAGTTTGGTGCTAGGCCATGTATGGTTAGTTCTATAGGAAACTGCCATACTGTTTTCCAGAATGTCTGTGTCATTTGCATTCCCACCAACAATGTGTGAGAGATCTGGTTTCTCCTTGCATTGCCATTATTTTTTATTTTAGCTATTATAATAGATGTGTAATGATATCTCATTGGGGTTTTCATTTGCTTTTTCCTGATGGCTGATGATATTGTATATCTTTTCATGTACTTATGTTCTATCTTTATGCTCTAGTGAAATATCTTTTCATGTCCATTAGCTATTTTCTAATTGAATTGTTTGAACATATGCTTCTAAAAAGGTTTATGGATTTTTTGTTGGAAATGCAAGGTTGCATGTCTTAAGCATGAGAGAAATATTGCAAGACAATTTGATGATATTATAGATGTTTAAATGTAGATGTAGGAACCAGAATGTTGTGATTGGATTATGGTAAGACTCAAATATTGGCAAAGTAGTATTGAGATACGAACATACAAGGGAGGGAGAAGGAAAAAGAAGGGAAGGGAATGAGGGAAAGTGGAAAGAGGAAGGAAGGGAGGGAAGGAAAGAGAGAGTACAAGAACAGGGAGAAGAGATAGGTATACATAGAAATAAGAAAGGGGATAAGTAAGGGAGAGAGTGGCTCTAGGGAAGAAAGTGAAATATATCAAGTCTAAGTATAACCTAGAAACAAGGGTTTTTGTCAGGGACTAGAAAATATGGGACTAATGGGCAGTGAGACTGGGTAGACTATAGAAATTTTGGGGATTTAAAAAATGAGTTATAACCTGTGATAGTGGAAAAGAATTTGACTTCCCTTAAATTGCATCTATGCTGATGGTTAGTAGTAGAGTTAAGTGAGCATTAGAGGCCATCCTGGTGGCTCACACCTGTAATCCCCGAACTTTGGAAGCCAAGGTGGGAAGATTGCTTGATGCAACTCGTTCAAGACCAGCTGATGCAACAAAGTGAGACCCCGTCTCTACAAAAAGTAAAATAATTAGCCAGGTGTGATGGTACACACCTGCAGTCCCAGCTGCTCAGGAGGCTGAGGTGGGAGGGTCGCTTGAGTATGAGGCTGCACTGAGCTGTGACTGCACCTGCACTGCAGCTTGGGTAACAGAGCAAGACCCTGTCTCTACCAAAGAGTAAGAGATCTTTGACAAGCTACCTATCAATATACTGGGAAATCAAATCATCTGAATCTCCTGTATTTCTGGAGTGTTGTATCCAATAAGACAATTACTAGAAAACATTTTTAAATCTGTAAGGTGTACTGTAAATAAAAGCCGTGAGTGCTAGTTTAAAAAAAAAAAAAAAAGGGAATATAGTAACAGGACTGAAATATTACAAGAATGGAAATACAACCATGATTTTTTTTTTCTTTTTTTAAAAAAAATTAGGTTCAGGATACATGTGAAGGTTTGTTACATATATAAACACGTGTCATGAGGTTTGTTGTACAGATTATTTCATTGCCCAGGTATTCGGTCTAGTACTGAATAATTAGCTTTTCTGCTCCTCTCCTTCCTGCCACCTCCACCTTCAAGTAGACCCCAGTTCATATGTTTGTATCATTTAGCTCCCACTTATAGGTGAGAACATGGAGTATTTGATTTTCTGTTACTATGTTAGTTTGCTAAGGATAATAGACTCCAGCTCCATCCATATCACTGCAAAAGACATGATCTTGTTCTTTTTTATGGCTGCATAGTATTCCATGGTGTATATGTACCACATTTTCTTTATCCAGTCTGTCACTGACTGGCATTTAGGTTGTTTCTATGTCTTTGCTGCTATGAATAGTGATGCAGTGAACGTTTGCATGCATGTGTGCATGTGTCTTTATGGTAGAATGATTTATATTCCTCTGAGTATATACCCAGTAATGAGACTGCTGGGTCAAATGGTAGTTCTGCTTTTAACTCTTGGAGGAATTGCCAAACTGCTTTCCACAGTGGTTGGCTAAGTTACACTTCTACCCACAGTGTATAAGCATTCTTTTTTCTCTGCAACCTTGCCAGCATCTGTTGTTTCTTGACTTTTTTTTTTTTTTTTGAGACAGAGTCTCGCTCTGTTGCCCAGGTTGGAGTGCAGTGGTGTGGTCTCGGCTCACTGCAAGCTCCATCTCCTGGGTTCATGCCATTCTCCTGCCTCAGCCTCCTAAGTAGCTGGGACTGCCCGCCACCACGCCTAGCTCATTTTTTGTATTTTTAGTAGAGACGGGGTTTCACCATGTTAGCCAGGATGGTCTCCATCTCCTGACCCCGTAATCCGCCCGCCTTGGCCTCCCAAAGTGCTGGAATTATAGGCATGAGCCACCGCACCTGGCCGTTTCTTGACTTTTTAATAATAGCCATTCTGACTCTGAGATGATCTCGTGGTGCTTTTGATTTCCATTTCTCTGGTCAGTGATACTGAGCTTTTTTCCATATGCTTCTTGGCTGCATGTATGTCTTCTTTTGAGGAGTGTCTGTTGATGTCCTTTGCCCACTTTTTAATGGGGTTGTTTTTCTCTTGTAAATTTAAGTTCCTTATAGATCCTAGGTATTAGACCTTTGTCAGATGCATAGTTTGCAAATATTTTCTCTTATTGTGTGGGATGACTGTTTACTCTGCTGACAGTTTCTTTTGCTGTTTAGAAGCTCCTAAGTTTAATTAGATCCTATTTGTCAATTTTTGCTTTTGTTGCAGTTGCTTTCCATGTCTTTGTCATGAAATCTTTGCCTGTTCTTATGTCTAGAATGGTATTGCCTAGGCTGTCTTCCATGGTTTTTATAGTTTTGGGTTTTACATTTAAATCTTTAGTCCATCTTGAGTTGATTTTTGTATGATGTAAAGAAGACCTCCAGCTTCCATCTTCTGCATATGGCTAGCCAGTTATCCCAGCACCATTTATTGAATAGAGACACTCTTCCCCATTGCTTGTATTTATCCTTTGTTAAAGGTCAGATGGTTGTGGATGTGTGGCCTTATTTCTGGGCTCTCTCTTCTGTTTCATTGGTCTATGTGCCTGTTTTTGTACCAGTACCATGCTGTTTTAGTTACTATAGCCTTGTAGTATACTTTGAAGTTGGATAACATGATGTCTCCAGCTTTGTTCTTTTTACTTAGGGTTGCCTTTCAATGTGGGCATTTAGTGCTATGAAATTCCTTCTTAACACTGCCTTAGCTATGTCCCAGAGATTCTGGTGTGCTGTATCTTTGTTCTTATTATTTTCAAAGAACTTCTAGATTCCTGCCTTAATTTCATTATCTATCCAAAAGTCATTCAGGAGCATGTTTTTTAATTTCCATGTAATTGCATGGTTTTGAGCAATACTCATAATTTTGACTTCTATTTTTATTGTGCTGTGGTCCAAGAGTGTGTTTGGTATGCTTTCAGTTTTTTTACATTTTTTGAGGATTATGTCCAATTATGTGGTTGATTTTAGAATATGTGCCATGTGGCAATGAGAACAATGTATATTCTATTGTTTTTGGGTGGAGAGGTCTTTAAAGGTCTATCACATCCATTTGGTTCAATGTTGAGTTCAGGTCCTGAATATCTTTGTTAATTTTCTGCCTTGATGATCTGTCTAATACTGTTAGTGGAGTGCTGAAGTGTCCTACTATTATTGTGTGGGAGTCTATTTCTCTTTGTAGGTATCTAAGAGCTTGCTTTATGAATCTGAAGGCTCCTGGTGTTGGGGTCATATATATCTAGGATAGTTAGGTCTTCTTGTGGAATTGAATCCTTTACCATTATGTAATGTCCTTCTTTGTCTTTTTTGATCATTGTTGGTTTGAAATCTGTTTTGTCTGAAATTAGGATTGCAACCCCTGCTTCTTTCTGTTCTCTATTTGTTTGGTAGATTTTCCTCCATCCCTTTATTTTGAGTCTATGAGTGTTATTACCTGTGAGTTGGGTTGCTTGAAAACAGCATACCATTGGGTCTTGCTTTTTTATCCAGCTTGCCACACTGTACCTTTTAAGTGGGGCATTTGGCTTGGTTACATTCAAAGCTAGTATTGATATATGTGGGGTTTTTTTTGTTTGTTTGTTTTGAGACAGAGTCTCACTTTGTCACCCAGGCTGGAGTGCAGTGGCACAATCTCAGCTCACTGCTACCTCCACCTCTTGGGTTCAAGCAATTCTCCTGCCTCAGCCTCCCAGGTAGCTGGGATTATAGGTGTCCACCACCATGCCCAGCTAATTTTTGTATTTCAGTAGAGATGGGAGGGCTGTCTCACCATGTTGGCCAGGCTGGTCTTGAACTCCTGACCTCAAGTGATGTACCTACCTCAGACTCCCAAAGTGCTAGGATTACAGGCATAAGCCACCATGCCTGGCTGATATGTGGGTTTGATCCTGTCATTGTGCTGTTAGCTGGTTATTATGTTAGCTTGTTTGTGTGGTTGCTTGATAGTGACACTGGTCTGTGTGTTTAAGTGTGTTTTTGTATTAGCTAGTAGCAGCCTATTCTTTCTATATTTAATGCTCCTTTCAAGATCTCTTGTAAGGCAGGCCTGGTGGTAATGAACTACCTCAACATTTGCCTATCTGAAAAGGATCTTATTTCTCATTCACTTTGGAAGCTTAGCTTGGCTCAATATGAAGTTCTTGGTTGAAGATTTTTTTTCTTTAAGAATGTTGAATATAGGTGCCCAGTCTCTTCTGACCTATAAGGTTTCAGCTGAAGGTCCACTCAGCCTGATGGGATTTGCTTTGAAGATGACCTGCCCTTATCTCTTTAGCTGTCTTTAACATTTTTTCCTTCATTTTGACCTTGGAAAATCTGATGATTGTGTGGATGTTCTTCTTGTGTGGAATATTGGAGGAGTTCTCTGTATTTCCTGAGTTCAACTGTTGGCCCCTCTAGCAAGGATGGGGAAGTTTTCATGCATGATATCCTGAAATGTGTTTTCCACATTGTTTGCTTTCTCCCCTTCTCTTTCAGGGATGTCAGTGATTCATATATTTGGCCTTTTTGCATAATCCCATACTTCTTCAAGGTTTTGTTCATTCCTTTTTATTCTTTTTATTTTTGTCTGTTATTTCAGATAATCCGTCTTCAAGTTCTGAGATTCTTTCCTAAGCTTGGTTTCTTCTGCTGTTAATACTTGTAATTGCATTGTGAAATTCTTGTATTATTCAGCTCTGTCAGACCTGTTAGGTTAAACACACACACACACACACACACACACACACACACACACACACGTATGTATATGTGTGTGTGTGTGTGTGTGTGTGTGTGTATTTTTGATGTTGCAGCTTTGTGATGTGATCCAGCTGATGGCACTTAGACTTATTGGTCAGTTGGTAGACTCTTGCTTAATGAGTGTGACTCCCCTATGTTTGCTCACAGTTGCAGCCATTTTCCCTCTCAGTGCTCTGATTGTGTGGGTTCCTTTTCCCCTTGAGTGCTGGCTGTAGATCATGACTTGGCACTCCTGGGGTGCCTACTTAAGCTCTAGAGAGATCTCAGTGTTTATGTTCCTTCCCCAACTTGGAGGCAGCAGAGGAAGGGACTTCAGTAGCGGTTATGGCCAAGTGTTGTTTGCTTGTCTCCTGGAGGCTCTTCTCCAGAGATACAGGTCAGCAGTCACTCAGTGCAAACAGCCCAGGATGGAAGGTCTGTGCTGTGGGCCCAAGCCAGGGGTTCCTTGTCTGGTGACAAGCAGTGGGGGATATGTGGGATTGGTGGGAGACGGAATGGCCTCTTCTTGGGTCTACTGCAGTTTGTAAGAGGTGTGGATAAGGCATTTATGGTCTTTGCCCCTTTGTTAGACTAAAGGTGGCAAGGGTGGTTTCACAGTAGAAGCAATGGCAGAGAGGCTTTCAGTTGCCCCTGAAGGCTCTGTTCAGGAACTTGCTGACTTGCTACTGGCTCGGTAGCTCTGGCAGGGGATGGCTGGAGGCTCAGACCTGGAGGACCTGCCCAGTGGGGAGATATGGGAATGGACAACCACATAACAGTCTGGCTACTTTTCTATAGGGCTGCTGCGGTGTTCTGGTGGCCTGCTCCAGTCTTGTCACTTCGGATTTTCCGGTACCTGGAGGAAGGCTGCGAAACAACAAAGATGGCAGCCTACCTTTCCCTCTGGGAGCTACATCCCAGGGACATACGGGGCTGTTGCCAGCCCAAAGACACCTGTAGGAGGTGGACGGAGACCCCAGTTGGGAGGTCCTGCCCAGTGAGGAGGAACAGGATTGGGAAACTGCTTTAAAAAGCAGCCTGGCCATGTTTTGGTAGAGCAGCTGTGCTGTGCTGGGGATCCCTTCCACCCTGGTCAGCTTGGACTCTCCAAAGCCTGACTGGAGCAGCTAAGGCACCCAAACAGCAAAGATTGTGGCCTGCCCCTCCCACCAGGAGCTCCTTCTCAGGGAGTGCATTGCTACTACCAGGGACTGGCAGGAATTCCAAGCCAGTGCATCTTATCTTTTGAGGTGCTGTGGAAGTGGGGCCTGCAGGCTGTTTTTGCTCAGTCCCTTGGATTCAGCCTCTTTCCTAGGGGTATGTTCGGATGTCTAACCTCCCACTTTGCTGGAGCCACAGCTGCTTTTGCCAGAAAGCCCGAGTATCTAAGCCTCCATGGTCTCTACGTGTGCCTTAGGGACTATTCTACAGAGACTCCAGGTAGCTCTGTCTGTCAGACTGAAGGCCCCGGTGGAGTGGGTTCGCAAAGACATCTCTTGACCTGAGGGTTGCAAAGATCTGTAGGAGAATCGTGGTTCCCTGGGGTCACACATTCATTCACTGCTTCCCTGGCTCTGGGTTGCTTCCGGGTGGGCCGTCATCCTGTTGTGCTTTTCTTTGTTCTCCGTGGGTCAGGTTGTTTCCTTGATTAGTCCCAATGTGAGTACACAACCATGATTTTTTTTTAAAAAAAGGACTTTACTAATTTTCATTAGAATAGGCTACTACCTTACTAGTTTTTTTATTAGCATAACCATCATTACACACCAATAGGACATAGCAGGAGTCAGTAAATTCATGTCATATTCACATTATTTTTGAAGAATGAATACCAGCATCCAAGGCACAGAGCTTGCACCCTCAAGCTAGAGAATGTGTCATCCCTTTGTGTATGTTCCTAGCCTTAATGGAGGCCAGGGAAGGTGTCTGGTACCAAGATCATATGCTCAACAGCTTCCCTTCCACTGTAAGAGACACTGGCTCCACGTTCTTCTCCTCTTTGCTTTTGAACCCAGATTGAATTAAGAATTTTGAACTGTATTCAGCCTTCTGGATGTTGTCTTTTCAAGTACAACTTTCTATGATTCCCTGAATGTATTCATCCCATGATTCAGTTAAATATCCATTCAGTTTACATTTTGTCATACTACTAAGTTATAAAGTATCGGCATTAGACATTGAAAATAATTTCACATTGATTTCTGAAGCATATTTATTGCCACTAATTTATCACTGTAATCTCATGAATTTGTTGGGAGCAGAAATTATATCATTCTTGCCTTTTAGATAAGAATATGAAGTGCAGGAAAGTATTGCACCTTAACACTTTTTAAAAACATTTTCAACTTTTAAAAAAACAAAAATAGATCCTGATTACACGAAAGAGCTTCTGCACAGCAAAAGAAACTATCAACAAAGTAAACAGACAATCTACAGAATGGGAGACAATATTCACAGACTATGCATCCAACAGAGGTCTACCCAGAATCTATAAGGAAATTAAACAAATCAACAAGAAAAAACAACTCCATTAAAAAGTGGGCAAAGAACATGAACAGACACTTCTCAAAAGAAGGAAGACATACAAGCAGTCAACAAACATGAAAAAAAGTTCAACATCGCTGATCAATTAGAGAAATGCAAATCAGAACTATAGTAAGATACCATCTCACACCAATCAGAATGGCTGGCATTAAAAAGTCAAAAAACAACAGATGCTGGTGAGGCTGCAGAGAAAAGGTTATGCTTATACACTGTTGGTGGGAATTAAATTAGTCCAGCCACTGTGGAAAGCAGTCTGGAGACTTCTCAAAGAACTGAAAATAGAGTCACCCTTCAACCCAGCAATCCCATTACTGGGTATATACCCAAAAGAATATAAATTATTCTACCAAAAAGACACATGCACTCCTATGTTCATCGCTGCACTATTCACAACAGCAATGACATGGAATCCACTCATGTGCCTATCAGTGGTGGATTCGATAAAGATAAATGTGGTACATATATACCATGGAATACTATGCATCTGTAAATAAAGAAATCATGTTCTTTGTAGCAACGTGGATGCAGCTGAATGCCATAATCCTAAGTGAATTAACACAGGAACAAAAACCAAGTGCCACATAGTCTCATTTATAAATTAGAGCTAAACATTGAGCATACATGGACATAAATATGGGAACAATAGACACTGCGGACTACTAGATGGGGGAGGAAAGGACAGGGTCATTGGTTGAAAAACTACATATCAGGTATTAGGTACACTACATGGGTGATGGGATCCATACCCCAAACCTTAGCATCACACAATATTCCCATGTAGCAAACCTGCACATGTACGTCCTTTATCTAAAATAAAAGTTGAGCCGAGCACAGTGGCTCACACCTGTAATCCCAGCACTTTGGGAGGCCGAGGTGGATGGATCACTTGAGATCAGGAGTTCAAGACCAGCCTGACAACATGGTAAAACCCCGTTTCTACTAAAAATACAAAAATTAGCCAGATGTGGTGGCACACACCTGTAATCCCAGCTACTTGAGAGGCTGAGGCATGAGAATCACTTGAACCCAGGAGGTGGAGTTTGCAGTGAGCTGAGATCGAGCCATTGCACTCTAGCCTGGACAACAGAGTGAGACTCCATCTCAATAATAACAATAGTAGTAATAATAATAAATAAATGTTGATATTTAAAATAATAAAATTAGAGACAAATATTTAGAAATTTTCATTGTTTCAAAATATTTTATTATTTAATCAGATTTCAGGATAGAAAGCAAGGGAGGGAGGAAAGGTCTAAAAAGTATATAAATTGGCTATTTGCATTTAGTAGGTAAACAAAGCATCATAGAAGCTTATAATTTGCCTTGCTGTGCCACAGAAATGCTTGCAAATTGCTAGTAGACACCCAAAGCTTTACATAATCCTTACACTAAGCAAGAGTACAATTTAGAGCCAGAATGGAGTGGGAAGGAAGAGTTAATAGCCATTCTATTACAGTCTTTCCTCTTTCAACATACTCTGTACTGTGCCATGCAAAGAAAGGGCTTAGACCTTAGATCAAATGGACAGTAGTAAGCCTTAAACCCACAACTTCCAGGGACTGACAATGGGTTGGCTCAGATATGCCTGTAAGAGAGAGGAGGGTGCGTACAAAAGAGAAGCACAACAAAACAGTATTTTTGTTTTGTTGATTTTCTCTATTTCCTATTTTCTTTTTTTTATACTCTAAGTTCTAGGATACATGTGCACAACGTGCAGGTTTGATACATAGGTATACATGTGCCATGTTGGTTTGCTGCACCCATCAACTCATTTACATTAGGTATTTCTCCTAATGCTATCCCTCCCCCAGTCTCCCACCCCCTGACAGGCCCTGGTGTGGGATGTTCCCTGCCCTGTGTCCAAGTGTTCCCATTGTTCGATTCCCACCTATGAGTGAGAGAGAATATGTGGTGTTTGGTTTTCTGATCTTGTGATAGTTTGCTGATAATGATGGTTTCCAACTTCATCCATGTCCCTGCAAAGGACATTAACTCACGTTTTTTATGGCTGCATAATATTCCATGGTGTATATGTGCCACATTTTCTTAATCCATCTATCATTGATGGACATCTGTGTTGGTTCCAAGTCTTTGCTATTGTGAATAGTGCCACAGTAATCATACGGAGAAGCACACAGTATCAAGGAGAGGAAATCCTATACCCCATGAATTCTTCCATTTAAGTCTTTTGGAAAAGGAGGGCTGGAATCTAGCCTATTCCCTGAATGTGATCTGGGAGAGCCTGCAACTAAATTGGCATAATCCTGCTATTTTTTTATTCAGCAGAGATGAGCAGTGCTATAAGAAACCAGGGGGTGAAGGCAGTCTAGTAAGTTAGTTTTTATAAGCCTCCCTCTTCCTAAAGGTACTTTCCTCTTCAAAGGATGAAAATAAGACTGTTCCTAAGCCAAATGACTTCAACTTCAAATGTGTCATTTTAATGTAGGTTTATATACCTTTTTTATATGGGGGCTAAAAGGAAAGAAACCAACTTGGTTTTTTTTTTCCCCAGAGGATTCTGACTACCATTCATTATTAACTGATTAATGAAAATGCTAATAAACCTTTAATTTTTGTATATTGTTATAATTTAATAAAAAATGATTTATCTTTGAAAATAATTCATATAGAAAGAGATAGTCTAGAGGTACAAAATAGTCATGAGTAGTGGTTAATTTGATACAGTTTAGAATAGAGGGAAATTTTGGATGGGTTTTAAATTAACTAAAATAAAATTAAAATAAATTTTTAGTACTTTATGACTTAGAATAATAAAATTGCACTTCTATATATTTAAGCTAAGATCTGAATTATTTTATTTTTGAAATTTATACCCTATACATATAAAAAATGAGTTAAAATTTCTAGTAAAGAAACAGGTACTTCCAACAACCTCATGTTTCTAGAAAAAAAAAAACAGGAACTTTGGCTAAATCATTACTTCTATTCATACTTCACAGGTAGAATTTAACATGAACAACCAATCCAGTAAATTTTTTACAGATTTATTAATCACAAATTTTCATCCCTATATTTAACATACAGGCACACAGACCTCTCCTACTTCAACAGGAGAACTCAGTTGTAGTTTCCATGAAATGGCCATGAGAAACATTTCTGAAAACTTCTGTGGACATCTCACTATCTCAACATGTTTTCGGGTCCACAATTTATACTGCTATTTTTATCGACTTGGCTTTTCTAAATATCCTTGATGTCTGAAGAGCCACAATATGTTCACACTTGTTATTCCTCAGAAATCCTTAACAGTTTTCTCCAGAGGCATATCACTGGTTAAACAGTAGGGTTGAAACTCTCCTTTGTCAGGTCTTATCTTTTTACTCATATTCTTATTTTTTAAATATACTTGCTGCCATTAATTTGGAGTTTTCTATTTTATTTTAGACTGATTTACCGTAATGGAATTATTCTTCAACTTAGTATTATTTTTCATGTAATTATAATGTCTAATCATTTTGTAATATATCATCAATACACATATAAGCACAATAAATATACATGATATCTTCTACCATTATTATATGGTAATAGGGTTAGTCTATTATCAGTTTACTCATCATCACTGTCAGAAAAAAGTCTTAGAAATAATGTCTTTATAAATATAACACCAACAAGAAGATTAATTAGTACATGTCATCTCAATAATCAACAGCAATTATAATTATGAATAGCCCCTCTACTAGGTATTGAGGAGGGTGCACTAGTTATGAATGCTTCCCTAATTCTTCATTGACAGCTCTGCTACAGCACTTATACTCTGAGGGTTAAGTCATTTGTGGAGATAGCATGCAGTAATTTTTGAACAGTTCAAGCCTTGGAGTCAAACACAACTAAGTTTGAATCCCAGCTTTCTAATTTATTGGATGGGTAACTTTGGGTGAGTTACTTAAGCTATTACTATTATTTCCATTTTTATAGATGAAGAACTTACCAAACTTTAAATGCCAAGATTATAAATAATAAATAATAAAGTGACTAGCATGTATTAAGTACTTTGTAAGTGATAGCTATTATCATTGTGTTTGTGGCTATCTCACCTACTAGACTGAGTTTCTTAAGGTGAGAAAGACTAATGTCATTAGTCTTTCTAACCTTTTTAGTCCTACCACAGGACATCAAGCATTAGAGGATTTTGAAAATACCCCATAAAGGCAAATGTAGTTATAGCTGACATCTAGCTGATGATAACTTTTGAATAATACTAATTTTAAAACTTGCAAGGCCCAAAATGACAGAATTTTAGGTCCCTAACATATAAGTCAAAGAGGGGGCTGGCATTAGGGAGGGCCACAATAAAAAGTCAGGGCCATGGCTGGGACTGAATAAAGCTCAGACGAATACCCAGTGTGGGGGCAACTCCCCCTCTCAGAAGTTATTTCTCCAACACCCAGTGACCCCCGCAAAACAGCCCAACATGGGAGCTACTTGATCATTCCTTTTCAATGACTACAACATGGCATTTCTAATCTTGAATTCTGAAAACCAAAGAACCAGACCTGAAGAAGGATCTATAAGCCTGAGGCAAATAGTTAATTCTTTTCCAATGATAGTAGAGCAGCACTGTGGTAAAGAGTGTGAGTTTTGGAGCCAGACTGCCAGGCTCCATGTCCTACTATGCAATTGAGTAGCTATGGGAGCTTGGACAAGTTAAGGGTTGCCAGATTTAGCAAAAATACAGAATGCCCAGTTAAGTTTGAATTTCAGATAATAAATAATTGTTTCATATAAGTTATGTCCCAAATACTGTATCAGATATACTCATAATCGGAAATTATTATTCATCTGAAGTTCAAATTTAACTAGGTGTCTTTTGTTTCACCTGGCAACTGTTATTTAACATCTCTGTACTTGGGTTTTCTCATCAGTTGAATGGAGATAATAGTACTACCAACTCAATAGGGCTGTTATGAAGAGTAAATGAATTAATATATCTGAGGTACTTAAAATAGTAACTAGTACACAGAACATCCTAATAAATATTACCTGTTGTTACTGTGGCTATTGTTGTTAGGGTTGTAATATTTAATGAAAATATTATTTGAGAGTTCCTTGTGTCAGCAATGATAATTATTTGGAAACAGACTGACCCTATTGCCATAGGCAATTACTATTATTATTATATTTTTATTATTATACTTTAAGTTCTAGGGTATATGTGCACAACGTGCAGGTTTGTTACATATGTATACTTGTGCCATGTTGGTGTGCTGCACCCATCAACTTGTCAGCACCCATCAACTCGTCATTTACATCAAGTATAACTCCCAATGCAAACCCTCCCCCTACCCCCTGCCCATAATAGGCCCCGGTGTGTGATGTTCCCCTTCCCGAGTCCAAGTGATCTCATTATTCAGTTCCCACCTATGAGTGAGAACATGCGGTGTTTGGTTTTCTGTTCTTGTGATAGTTTGCTGAGAATGATGGTTTCCAGCTTCATCCATGTCCCTACAAAGGACATGAACTCATCCTTTTTTATGGCTGCATAGTATTCCATGGTGTATATGTGCCACATTTTCTTCATCCAGTCTGTCACTAATGGACATTTGGGTTGATTCCAAGTCTCTGCTATTGTGAATAGTGCCACAGTAAACATATGTGTGCATGTGTCTTTATAGCAGCATGAGTTATAATCCTTTGGGTATATACCCAGTAATGGGATGGCTGGGTCATATGGTACTTCTAGTTCTAGATCCTTGAGGAATCGCCATACTGTTTTCCATAATGGTTGAACTAGTTTACAGTCCCACCAACAGTGTAAAAGTGTTCCTGTTTCTCCACATCCTCTCCAGTACCTGTTGTTTCCTGACTTTTTAATGATTGCCATTGTAAATGGTGTGAGATGGTATCCCATTGTGGTTTTGATTTGCATTTCTCTGATGGCCAGTGATGACGAGCATTTTTTCATGTGTCTGTTGGCTGCATAAACGTCTTCTTTAGAGAAGTGTCTGTTCATATCCTTTGCCCACTTGTTGATGGGGTTGTTTGTTTTTTTCTTGTAAATTTAAGTTCCTTGTAGATTCTGGATATTAGCCCTTTGTCAGATAAGTAGATTGCAAAAATTTTCTCCCATTCTGTAGGTTGCCTGTTTACTCTGATGGTAGTTTCTTTTGCTGTGCAGAAGCTGTTTAGTTTAATTAGATCCCATTTGTCACTTTTGGCTTTTGTTACCATTGCTTTTGGTGTTTTAGACATGAAGTCCTTGCCCATGCCTAAGCCATAGGCAATTATTAAACTGGACAAAATGCATTGAAAATTTGTCTTTAGATATTAAATGATTGACAGTTTAGGATTGTGATCCCTGAGAATTAAAAACAAATGAGGTCAACCTTATGATCCTCTGGTTTTATGATGAGAGGCACTTTCTAGACCAGAGAGCAAAGAGAGGGAATGCAAGCAGAGCATGGCAGTTTTTTTAGTTAGTTGGAGTTCAGGGAAGCTGAGGCAGCTTGAATTTGCAGGTTTGTGTACTGGAGAGGCAGGTGCTATGTGGAGAAAGAGCTCCATAAATCTACATAAGAGTCACCTTGAGTCGTTGGCTGAACTCTAAGCTATGCATTCATAGAGTGAGATGACATGAGGCTGGGCAAATAACAATGACAGGACAGTTCTATGTCTCCCAGGAAGGGAGCTGCCCTAGAATCCCTGCTGGGGATTGGCTGGTAGCAGCGTGTGGGAATTATATCCTCAGTGCAGATGCACTAATGGATTTCAGACCATAGCAGCCGGGGCTGCTGGTCTATTTTGTTGCATGAAGTTAGAAATCTGAGAGGTACATTCTTGGCCGGGCGCGGTGGCTCACACCTGTAATCCCAGCACTTTGGGAGGCCGAGACGGGCGGATCACGAGGTCAGGAGATCGAGACCATCCTGGCTAACACGGTGAAACCCCGTCTCTACTAAAAAATACAAAAAACTAGCCGGGCGAGGTGGCGGGTGCCTGTAGTCCCAGCTACTCGGGAGGCTGAGGCAGGAGAATGGCGTGAACCCGGGAGGCGGAGATTGCAGTGAGCTGAGATCCGGCCACCGCACTCCAGCCTGGGTGACAGAGCGAGACTCCGTCTCAAAAAAAGAAATCTGAGAGGTACATTCTAAAGATCTCCACTATCCTCCTTTTGGCTGAATAGGTCTACTTTTCCACGTAGACTCAACTATTCCATAGTAACTGAGGGGAGGTGAAATGGGAGGTTCATAATATAAACTGGACCCACTGTCACTGCAGCTCATCTCATGACTTCCAATGATTCTTACTCTCCCTCCTATGCTTTTCCATTTTTTCTTGGGCCATAACAATTGGGGTATTTCCACTTCATTGAGTATTGGGCGTTACCTTTTCCAGGCATCTAAGAGCTATTCCAGCAGCAATTTGCTCCATCTCTTGGGCTCCTCAATAAGATGTTAAATCCTGTGTCCTGAAAAAGTACCTCCACATCAATAGACTCTTACCCAGTTTTCCAGTCCAGCTCCCATGTTTAAGCGTCGTCTTAATCTAATCTGAGGCGTGCTCCCCTATTTTTGCTGGCACATAGTGTCGAATTCTTGCAACTCTTTAGTTGTATAGTCTCCTACCTTATCAGGTTCATCATGTCCCCAGCTGGATTGTGCTGAGATTTAACCATAGTTACCATCCTGGCAGCCAGGACAAAGGTAGAGGCATTTCCTGAGAGGGAGGAGTATGTACTACATTGTGGGGAGAGGTCTCTGAGCTTCTTCTAGTACAGTGGAGTGCTGGCTCAGATTCAAGAGTTCTGCAGTATCAGAATCCTCAAGGGCATCTATTCAGAGGTACCCACTTCATATTTCAGGATTCCAGGTGTTATTAAGCAGTGCCCTGACTTTAGTAAAGCAGACCTACCTTAATGTTGCATCTTAACATCTCTGGAGTTCTGATCAACAATTAGATCTTTTACCTGTCTACTATGTCTGCCCTTCAAATTAAGAAGATAAGAACCTCTGTGAGCTACCAGAGAGATTCTCTGTCACATTTAATCATTACCTGTAAATAGCACTCAGTCTTTCATTAGCCTTCCTGAAAGCATATACAGCTTAGTAGTAATCAGCAAATTCCACTGACTTAGTGAGCCTTGCCAATCTGTGCCCTGCCAACTGCCTGTACTGCAGAGCAGTTCTTTCGGGCACTGGAAGTCTTCAAGCCAAAGTTGCCCAGCTAAAGTGCCTTATGTCACCTAGAAACAGACTGCCTTAGTATTGCTGTTTCTGAATAATCACCCATTGCCTAGGAGCAGCTTACAGAACATGTAGCCTTAACATGAAAATAGAATGATAAACTTCAGAATGCAGCAACTGGGGCTATAGTAAATTATTTTTCGTGTAATAGGAAATTGGAGAGGTATATGGTAGTAGATGCCACATTGGGTTTTATAAATAGAAGCAGGAGTGATATCATTAAACACAGCAGAGTAAGAAGCTCCAAGAATTAATGCCTCCACCAAAGCAACTATTAAGTAGGCAAAAACTGACAGAATCGATTCTTTGAAAATTAGATTATAAAGAATCTAATAACACAGAGCAATCAGGTGAGTGCTTAATGAAGATAGAAGCTGCTAAATTTTGGTTAGAAAGCATGATGGTATTTGATTACCTGTCTATCACCCCCATTTCCCAGTGTGATAGTGGCCATGAGGACATTTCTGGTGTGGTTAGTTGGTGCTAGAGGGCCATTACAAACCTTGTTCTTAAAAACTGTTGTTGTGTATTTTGACCAGTCTGGTGGTTTCCAGAGGAACTGATACAGAGGCTCGGTTTTTTCACCTCCCTCAGGCTGGAATAGCATTTCTGGCAGTGTCTGTCTAAAGCATGTAAAGACATGTAATACCTTTATGTCTGAGAAAATACCTAGCTTTCTCAGTCAAGGAATGGCAAATGGGGAAAGTAGCAGACAGACGAAAAAAACCTGGGAAAGAAAAGGATGAGGAGAAAGATATTTGGGTGAATAGGAGCCATGAATGACTACTTGCATATGTCAGTGAATTGCGTACAACACACATGCCCAGAGCTGGACACAGGCTCAGAAATAATGAGATGCACCCCGGGTTTACACCTCTGGAGGACTTTCAGAGTCTGCACAAGTAAGAAAGAAATGGTACGGTAGAATGTCAGGCAGCCTGGCTAAGCAGTGAAGACAGTGCCCTAGTTCTCGGAAAATTTTTGTTTTTGTTCATTTGTTGTGCTTCAGGATTTAAAGGCTCTGGGTTAGGTCACTGGCTAATGACAGAGATTATGAAACAGAGACTTCACTGACCACAAATGGCAAGGAATACAGGCTTTGCAAGATTAGTTTGGGAATGTCACTAATAAAATGGATGACTGCAGCCCTCAGCAGTAACAATAGCAAACCATGGAGAGGGAAAGAATCTGATTTCCAGAGTTATAACATTAAAATATTTGAAATTTAGTCAACAAAAGTTTAAAAGCAGGAAAGTATGGCCCATTCACATGAAAAAGAAAAAAAATAGAAATTACCCCTAGGGAAGCCCAGACACTGAAATTACTAGACAAAGACTTAAAATCAACTGTCTTCCTTTAAACTCAGAAAGCTAAAGGAAACCAAGGACAGTAAACTAAGGGAAACCAGGAGAATGATGCCTCACCAAATAGCAAATATCAATGAAGAGATGGAAATTATAAAAACAAACCAAATAGAAAAGTTAGAGCTGGAAAATATAAGAACCAAAATGATGAATTTGCTGGATGGCATTTATCGAGTTTGACCTGGCAGAAGAAGCATTAAAATAGGACATGAAAATAGGACAATTGAAATGATCAACTCTGAGGAACAAAAATTTAAAAAATGAAGAAAAATGAACAGAGTCTGTATATGCAGCATAGCAGCATATATATTATGGGAGCCCTAGAAAAAGAAGAAATTATGGTAGAAAAATCCCAAATTTGATTGAAGACATGCATCTGTACATGCAAGAAGCTCAACAAAATTCAAGTAGAATCAACTCAAAGATCAATATCAAAACACATTATAATCAAAACCAAATGACAAAGAGAGAATCTTAAACAGAAAGCAAGAAGTATTTTGTCATGTAGAAGGGATCCTCAATATATTAACAGATACTTTTCTCATTAGTAATCCATGTAGAAGGGATCCTCAGTATATTAACAGATACTTTTCTCATTAGTAATCATTGAGGCCAGAAGGCAGTGAGAAGACATATGCAAACTGTTTAAAGAAAAAAAAATCGCCTGTAATCCCAGCGCTTTGGGAGGCCAAGGTGGGCAGATCACTTGAGGTCAGGAGTTTGAGACTAGCCTGGCCAACATGGCAAAACCCCATCTCTACTAAAAATGCAAAAAAAGAAAAAAAGCCAGATGTGGTGGCACAAGCCTGTAATCCCAGCTACTTGGAAGGCTGAGGCAGAAGAATTGAACCTGGGAGGCAGAGGCTTCAGTGAGCTGAGATGGCACCACTGCACTCCAGCCTGGGTGACAGAGCAAGACTGTCTCAAAGAAAAAAACTAACAACGAAGATGTTTATATCCAGCAAAATTCTCTCTTAAAAATGAGGGAGAATTAAGACATTCTAGATAAAAGATGAGGGAGTTTTTGCTAGTATACCTCTCTTATAAGAAATGCTGGCCGGGCGCGGTGGCTCAAGCCTGTAATCCCAGCACTTTGGGAGGCCGAGACCGGCGGATCACGAGGTCAGGAGATCGAGACCATCCTGGCTAACACAGTGAAACCCCGTCTCTACTAAAAAATACAAAAAAAAAACTAGCCGGGCGCGGTGGCGGGCGCCTGTAGTCCCAGCTACTCCGGAGGCTGAGGCAGGAGAATGGTGTGAACCTGGGAGGCGGAGCTTGCAGTGAGCTGAGATCTGGCCACTGCACTCCAGCCTGGGCGACAGACCGAGACTCCATCTCAAAAAAAAAAAAAAAAAAAAAAAAAGAAATGCTAAAAGGAGTTCTTCAGACTAAAATGAAAAGACACTGGACAATAACTCAAAGCCATAGAAAGAAAGAAAGAACCTGTAAAGCTAACTACATAGGTAAATATAAAAGACAATACTACTGTATTTTTAGATTGTAACTTTTCTTAATGATTTAAAAATTAATACATGAAACAATAATTAAAACCTACGTAAATGGGGATACTATATATATACATGTAATTTGTGACAATAATAACATAGGGTAGATAGAACTATAGAAAAGCAAATTATTTGTATGTTATTGAAGCCACGTTGGTGTGAATTGAAATTAGATTGTTACAAATTTAGTAAATTAATTATAATCCTTAGGGTAACTGCTAAGAAAATAACCAAAAATATATACAGAAAACGAAATGAAGATTAAAATGGTACACTGGAAAAAAATGTGCAAAAGAAGGTAGTATTGGAAGAATTATATAACAAAACACATGAGTTATGGAAAACATAGCAGAATAGCAAATGGTAGATGTACTTTCTTATCAGTAATCAATTTAAATGTAAATAGATTAAATTTGATACTTAAAAGGCAAAGATTGAAACAATGGATTAAATCAGGGGTCCCCAATCCTCAGGCCATGGACCTGGTTAGGGTCCCCAATCCCCAGGTTACCATGACCTGTTAGGAACCAGGCCACACAGCAGGAAGTGAGTGGTGGGAGATCGAGCATTACCACCTGAGCTCTATCTCCAGTCAGATCAGTGGCAGCATTAGATTCTCATAAGACAATGAACCTTATTGTGAACTGTACATGTGAGGGATCTAGGTTGCATTATGAGAATCTGATTCCTGATGATCTCAGGTGGAATGGTTTCATTCCAAAACTATCACCCCCTCCCCACCCTGGCCATGGAAAAATTGTCAAAAAGGTTGGGGAACACTGGATTAAATAACATGATCCAACCATATGTGTTCTTGAAGAGACTCAATATCCAAAGGCACAAATAGGTTCAAAGTGAAGGGATGAAAAAATATATTCTATGTAACGGTAACCAAAAGAGATGTGGGGTGGCTAATAACAAATAAAATAGATGCTAAGACAAAAATTATTACATGAGTCAAAGAAGAACATCATACATTAATGAAAGAGAAAATGCATCAAGAAGATACTACATATTTAACATGTGTGCACCAAACAGCAGAGACCCAAGATATATGAAGCAAACATTGATGGAATTGAAGGGAATAGAAAGTTTTACACTAATAGTTGATGACTTCAATAGCCCTGTCCCAATAATGGATAGCACATCTAGAGAGAAAATCAGTAAGGAAATTGAGGGTTTGAACAATACTATAAACTAATGACACCCAATAGATACATAAATAGAATACACTACCCACTACCCACAACAGCAGAATATACATTTTTCTCAAGGGCATTCTGCAGGATAGATCCTATGTTAGGTCACAAAACAAGTCTGGGGCTGGGCGTGGTGGCTCAAGCCTGTAATCCCAGCACTTTGGGAGGCCAGGTGGGTGGATCACCTGAGGTCAGGAGTTCGAGACCAGCCTGGCCAACATGGCGAAACCCTGTCTCAACTAAAAATACAAAAATTGCTGGGCATGGTGGTGCACACCTGTAGTCCCAGCTACTCAGGAGGCTGAGGCAGCAGAATCACTTGAACCCAGGAGGCGGAGGTTGCAGTGAGCCGAGATCATGCCACTGCACTCCAGTCTGGGCAACAGAGTGTCTTTAAAAAAATTTTTTTTTAAAGTCTGAATAAATTTAAATTGACAAATCATACAAAACAGTTTCTATCAGAGTAGAATGAACCTAGAAATTAATGAAGGAAAACCGAAAAATTCAAAAATATGTTGAAATTAAACAGAAGACTCTTAACCAAGAGATCCCAGAAGAAATCACATTGTCAAACTTGACAGAAATAAAAAATGAAAACATAATGAAACTTATGGGGTACAGCAAAATTCATGCTCACAGGGAAATTTATAGTGGTAAATGCCTACATTTTTAAAAAGGAGGAACTTCTGGTTTTAAAATGGCAGTGTAAATGCAAGCTTGCTTAAATTAATTCCACCTCCCACAGAAAACTAGAAATAAATATTACAACGCTGCGATTTCTACAACAACCACCCAGAACTCACATATGAGGATAATACAGATCCCAGGGCCACAGAGAAGTGAAAAAATTCTGAGCAGATGGTAGGAGAATTGGACTTTACCATCCATCATACCCCTCACTCCCATTCTGCCTCGCAACAAGTGAATGGAAAATCTTCCCTTCAGTTCACAGTTTCTATACTGGAAAAAGTGAGACTGAGGTGGTCGACCAGCAGTCACACTATATTGGGGTCCCTGGCAGGAGACCTGCCCTTGTGTTAATCCACAGGAAGCATCATGGCTGCCTGAGTGAAGAAATATCTCTTAGGAGAGGCAGAGACAAAGAGTAGGTAGGCAGGACTACTATCCTCCACCCTGGAAACTCTGCTCTGTAACTTGGCCAAACGAGATGCCAAATCACAGTGGTTGTTCAGCAGCACCACACTTTAGGAGGTATGTTTCACAGGTCCCTTGGACAGGAACTCCTAGCCAGCCTTCACATACTACTGGGATAATCCCTTTAGGACTGTACCATTTGGGACAGGCAGAACTCTGATCATTTACTATAGCTGAGGAGAACCTGGGCTTAAAGAGCCACCTTGAGCCAAAAAGGAGGCAGTGACCTACAGTAAAGATAGGCTTAGCAAATATATATTCAATAAAAAATGAAAAAGCTGGACAGAGAAAACTGGAATGAATAATCCTTCAGTGCAAAGATGTAGATGTATACCCGTAAGAAATACCAACAAAGAGAACGATAAGCTTCCCAAAAGGACTAAGTAAAAATCCAGTGACTGACGCTAAACATGGTATATCACATTAACAGAATAAAGAACAAAAACCATATGATTATTTCAATAGATGGCAAAAAAAAAGCATTTGATGAAATTCAATATACTTTTATGATTGAAAACCCTCATCAAAATAAGTATAGAAGAAACATACCTCAGAATAATAAAGGCCATCTATGACAAACCCACAGCTAAAATCATACTGAATGGGGAAAAATTGAAGACTTTTCCTCTAAGGATTGGACAAGACAAGGATGCCCACTTTTCACCACTTTTATTCAACATTATATGGAAACTCCTGGTGAAAGCAATTAGGCAAGAGGAAAAAAGAAATAAAAGGCATCCAAACTGTAAAAGGAGAAGTCAAATTAGCCCTGTTTTGCAGATGACATGGTCCCATATGTAGAAGAATCTAAAGACCCCACCAAAAAGCTGTTAGAACTGATAAATGAATTCAGTAAGTTGCAGAACATAAAAGTAACAAAAATCAGCAGCACTTACAAATACCAACAGCAAACAATCTAAAAAATAAATCGGGCTGTTCACAGTGGCTCACGCCTGTAATCCCAACACTCTGGGAGACAGAGGTGGGCAGATCACTTGAGGTCAGGAGTTTGAGACCAGCCTAGCCAACACAGTGAAACCCCGTCTCTACTAAAAATACAAAAATTAGCTGGGCGTGGTGGCGTGTGCCTGTTGTCCAGCTATTCGAGAAGGTGAGGCACAAGAATTGCTTGAACCCGGGAAGCAGAGGTTGAAGTGAGCTGAGATTGCACCACAGCCCTCTAGCCTGGGCGAGAGAGTGAGACTCCATCTCAAAAAATAAAAATTAAAAAAATAAGAAATCAGGAAGGCAATCCCATTTATAATAGCTACAAAAAATATTAAGTACCTAGGAGTCAATATAACCAAAGAAGTGAAAGTTCTGTACAAGGAGAACTATAAAACTGATGAAAGAAACTGAAGAGACACACATACAAAATGGATATTCCATGCTTGTAAATTGGAAGAATTAATATAGTTAAAATCACAATACTACCCTATCAAAATTATCCCTATCAAAATACCAATGACATTTTTTACAAAAATAGGAAAAAACTATAAAATTTATATGGAACCACACAAGACCCTGAATAGCCAAAGCAATCCTGAACAAAAAGAACAAAGCTGGAGGCATTACACTACGGACTTGAAAATTTACTACAAAGTCATAGTAACTGAAACAGCATAGCACTGGTATAAAAACAGACACATAAACCAATGGAACAGAATAGAGAACCCTGATATAAATTCATACATTTATAGACAAGTCATTTGCGATGCAGACACCAAGGACATACAATGGGGAAAGGACGGTCTTTTCTAATCCATATATATAGTTTTGTTTTGTTTTGTTTTGTTTTTTTGAGATAGAGTTTTGCTCTTGTTGTCCAGGCTGGAGTGCAATGGTGCGATCTCGGCTCACTGCAACCTCCACCTCCTGGGTTTAAGCAGTTCTCCTGCCTCAGCCTCCTGAGTAGCTGGAATTACAGGCGCCCGCCATCATGCTTGGCTAATTTTTGTATTTTTAGTAGAGACGGGGCTTCACCATGTTGGCCAGACTGGTCTCAAACTCCTGACCTCAGGCGATCCACCTGCCTTGGCTTCCCAAAGTGCTGGGATTATGGGCGTGAGCCACCGTGCCTGGCCCTAGGAAAGTCTTTTCAATAAATGAGGCTGGGAAGACTGGATTACTCTTTGAAGAACAATGAAGGTAGACCCCATCTCTCACCATACACAAAAATTAAATTAAAATGGATTAAATACTTAAACCCAAGACCTGAAAGTATGAAACTACTAGAAGGTATCATTAGGGAAAGACTCTGGGATACTGGTTTTTGAGAAGACATTTTGTGTAAGACCTCAAAAGCACAGGTAACCAGAACAAAAATAGACAAATGAGATTACCTCAAGCAAAAAAGTTTCTTCACAGCAAAAGAGATGATCAACAAAGTGAAGAGCCAATCCACAGAATGGGAGAAAATATTTGCAAATTATTCATTTGACAAGAGATTAATAATCAGAATATATAAGGAGCTCAAATAACTCAATAGCAAAAAAAAAATCCTATTTTTTTAAATGGGCAAAAGATCTGAATAGACATTTTTCAGAAGAAGACATACTAATGGCCAACACATATATGGAAAAACTGTTCAACATCACTAATCAGAGAAATGCAAATCAAAACCACAATTACCTATCATCTTATCTTAAAATGACTTGTATCCAAAAGATAAACAATAACAGATGCTGGTGAGAATGTGGATAAAGGGGAGTTCTTATACACTGTTGGTGAGAATGTAAATTAGTACAGCCACCATGAAGAACAGGATGGAGGTTCCTCAAAAAACTAAAAACAGAACTATATAATTCAGCCATTTTACTACTGCTTTAAGTATATACTACTGCATATGTATCCAAAAGAAATGAAATCTATATCCAACAGATTTTTGCCCGCCCATGTTTATTACAGAACTATTCACAATAGCCAAAATATGGAAGCAACCTAAGTGCCCATTAATGGATGAATGGATAAAGAAAATGTGGCATATATACACAATGGAATATTATTCAGCCATCAAAAAATGAAATCATGTCATTTGCTACAACATAGATGGAAATGAAGGTCATTATGTTAAGTGAAATAAGCCAAGCACAGAAAGACAAATATTGCATATTCTCACTCATAAGTGGAATCTTAAAAAGTGACTCTCATGGGCCGTGCATGGTGGCTTACGCCTGTAAATTCCAGCACTTTGGGAGGCCAATGTGGGTGGATCACGAAGTCAAGAGATCGAGCCCATCCTGGCCAACATGGTGAAACCCCATCTCTACTAAAACTAAAAAAATTAGCTGGGCATTGTGGCACAGGCCTGTAATCTCAGCCACTTGGGAGGCTGAGGCAGGAGAATCACTTGAACCTGGGAGGCGGAGGTTGCAGTGAGCTGAGATTGTGCCACTGCACTCCAGCCTGGTGACAGAGCGAGACTGTGTCTCAAAAAAAAAGTGACTCATGAAGATAGAGCGTAGACTGGTGGTTACCAGAGGCCAGGAAGGGTAAGGAAGAGGATAAAAGGGGAAGAAATACATATAAATATGTTTATTAGCAGTGAACTGTACATGTAAAAATAGTAAAAGTGGTAACTTTATGTGTATAGTTTACCTCAATAAGAATTAAAAAAAGAAGAGAGATCTGAAATCAGTAACCTAATAGGTAGATTTATCACAGGAATACAAGGGCATTTCAACATAAGAAAATCTGTCAATCATAAGTGGAAGCAAGGGGGAAAGCCATACAATAATCTTAATTGATGCAGGAAGAGTGACCACATTCAATACCCATTCATGTTAAAAACACTCAGAAAACTAAGAATAGAGGTGAACTTCTTCAACGTGATAAAGGCGATTTATGGAAAACACACAGCTAACCCTATATTCAATGGCTGAGTGATTTCCGCCTAAGATGAGGAACAAAATAAGGATGTTCGCTTTCACCCCTACTAGTCAATATTGTTCTAGAATTGCTAGTCAGAGCAATTAGGTAAAACAAAAGAAATAAATAGCACCTAAATTGGAAAAAGAGAAGAAAAACTATATTTGCAAATGACATGATTCTATTTTGAAAATTCCAGAGGGTCCACATAAAAACCATTATGTTACAGGAAAGGGGTCCCAATCCAGACCCCAAGAGAGGGTTCTTGGATCTTGTGCAAGAAAGAATTCAGGGCGAGTCTGCAATGCAAAGTAAAAGCAAGTTTATTAAAAAAGTAAAGGAATAAAAGAATGGCTACTCTATAGAGCAGCCTTGAGTGCTGCTGGTTGCCCATTTTTATGGTTATTTCTTGATGAAATGCTAAACAAGGGGTGGATTATTCATGCCTCCCCTTTTTAGAGCTTATAGGGTAACTTCCTGAAGTTGCCATGGCATTTGTAAACTGTCATGGCGCTGGTGGGAGTGTAGCAGTGAGGACGACCAGAGGTCACTCTCGTTGCCATTTTGGTTTTGGTGGGTTTTGTCTAACTCCTTTACTGCAACCTGTTTTATCAGCAAGGTCTTTATGACCTGTATTTTGTGCTAATCTCCTGTCTCATCTTGTGACTTAGAATGCCTTAACTTTCTGGGATGCAGCCCAGTAGGTTTCAGCCTCATTTTTACCCAGCTCCTATTTAAGATGGAGTTGCTCCAGTTCACACGCCTCTGACAATTAGACCTAATAAATGAATTCAGCAAGGTTGCAGGATACAAGATCAACATACAAAAACAGTAGCATTTTTCTACACCAGCAATGAACAGTTTAAAAAGGAAATTAAGAAATCCTGGCCAGGTGTAGTACATGCTTGTAATCACAGCTATTTGGGAGGCCGATGTGGGAAGATCTCTTGAACCCGGGAGGCAGAGGCTGAACTGATCTGAGATCGTGCCACTGCACTCCAGCCTGGGTGACAGAGCTAGACCCTGTTTCAAAAACAAAACAAAACAAAACAAAAAAAACAAAACTTCATTCTATTTACAATAGCATCCAAAAGAATAAAATACCTAGTGTAAATCAAATGAGCAAGGAGAGTCTCAGTCATTTTAGGAGGTTTATTTGCAACAGTTAAGGACATGCCCAGGAAAGAACAGAGATTCACAGGAAAAATTGTGGTCCACGCTTTTTCCAAAGAGGGTCTGGGGACTTCAGTATTTAAAGGGAAAAGGGCAGGTATTGGTGAAAGAAGAGATTTTGAAATGGCATGAGTAGATAAGAGGCAAGGGGTTGCATTCTTTTGAGTCTTTGATTACCCATATACATGTGAAAGGGGTAGAAGAATAGTCACTTATGCGTCCAGCTCATTACATGTGCATTTTTTACATAAGATAAACATAGAGCAGAGGAAGCAATCAGATATGCATTTGTCTCAGGTGGGCAGAGGGATGACTTTGAGTTCTGTCCTTTGTCCCTTACCTGTGAAGATAAGCTATCAATTTACATTGTCAGGGTGAAAACAGAACTGTTTTAGGGTAAAGATCTTGAGGCCCACAAGAAATTTCCTCATGGGCAAATTGTGAAGGAGGTCTATCACTTTTAAAAATCTTTGTAGCTGTCCTATTTAGGAATAAAATTGGAGGCAGGTTCGTGTGACTCAATTTCCAACTTGACTTTTCCCTTTGCCTTAGTGAGTTTGGGTGCGAAGATTTACTTTCATTTCACACTAGCAATAACTATAACCAAGGAGATTGTGAAAGGAAAATAAATCTTGGGGCCCCAAACTCACTAAGCTAAAGGGAAAAGTTAAGCTGGGAACTGCTTAGGGCAAACTAGCCTCCTACTATTCCCTCTACTCACTAAGATAAATGCATATCTGATTGCCTCCTTTGGTGAGGCTAATCAGAGGCTCAAAAGAATGCAACCATTTGTCTCTTGTCTACCTATGACCTGAATGTCGCCTCTACATCTCCAGTTGTCCCACCTTTCCTTCAAGTTGTCCTGCCTTTCTGGACTGAACCAATGTTCATCTTGCATATGTTGATTGATGTCTCGTGTCTCCCTAAAATGTATGAAACCAAACTGTGCTCTGACCACCTTGGGCACATATCAGGACTCCCTGATGCTGTGTCACAGGCGCGCATCCTCAACTTTGGCAGAATAAACTTTGTAAATTAACTGATACCTGTCTCAGTTAGATATTTGGGGTTCACAAGGTGAAAGAAATAAACACTGAAAGCTATAAAACATTCCTGAAATTAAGACTTAAATAAATGTAAAGACACCCCATGTTCATGGATTAAAAGACTTGGTATTGTTAAGCCGGCAGTTGTGAACAAAGTAATGTACAAATTTGATGGTACCCCTCCCAGAATTCCAATGGAAATGTTTTTTGTTTTCTCAGAAATAGGGAAAGCCAATCTATGAATTCATATGAAATTACAAAGTGCCCCCAACAATTCTGAAAAAGAACAAAGTTTGTATATTTACCGTCCCTGATTTCAAAACTTATTACAAGTGGGTTTTTATTAACTTGTCAAGATAATTCTATGTGGAATGTATTGTTGAAAAGAGTCAAACTCTGTAAAATATTTTAAGAGATTTATTCTCAGCCAAATATGAGTGAACATGGCCCATGACAAAGCCCTCGGGAGGTCCTGAGGACATGTGCCCAAAGTGGTCAGAGTGCAGCTTGGTTTTATATATTTTAGGGAGGCATGAGTCTTAATCAAATACATTTAAGAAACACATGGGTTTGGTTCAGAAAGGCGGGACAACTCAAAGGAGGGGCTTCCAGGCTATAGGTAAATTTAAACGTTTTCTAGTTGACAATAGGTTGAGTTTATCTGAAGACCTGGGATCAACAGAAAGGAAATGTTCAGGTTAAGATAAAGAATTGTGGTGACCGAGTTTTATTGTGTAGCGGAAGCTCTCAGCGGACTTCAGAGAGAGCAGGTTGTAAAATGTTTCTTAGTGGACTTAAAAGTGTTCCCAGCTCTTAGTTGATTATCTCCTACATCTGAAAAGGAAGGAAGGAAAACAAAGGGGAAAAGAGATTCTCTACAGAATGTGGATTTTTCCTACAAGAGACTTCACATGGCAATTTCAAGGTATGACAAGGAAAATATTTTGGAGTAAAACATTTTGATTTTCTTCCTTGTTATGCCAGGGTCAGATTGGAAAGTAAGTCATGATATACAGGGTTAAATAAAACCCATCTGATGAGAATTTTTGGTTTGTAGGGCAGGACTCCCCAGACCGCTTTTATAGGAATTTGTGCAAGATAAAAAAAAAAAAATCAGAGCTTAGTCATCAAATGAGTAATCTTTTCAATAAATGGTGCTAAAACAATTGGATATCTGTGTGGGCCAGAAAAAAAAAATCGGTTCTCATGCCAATATAAAATATACTTGAAATGAGTAAAGCCTAAATACAAGAGGTAAAACTGTACACCTTCAGGAAAAGTGGATAGAAGATAAACATTAACGATTTTGGTGTAAAGAGTTCTTACATATAACATGGGAAAAACAGGTCGAGTGTGGTTGTACCTGTAATCTCAGTGCTTTGGGAAGCTAAGGTGGGACGATCGCCTGAGGCCAGGAGTTCCAGATCAGTCTGGGCAGCATAGTGAGACCCCGTCTCTACAAAATCAAATGAGGAAAAAATAAAGAATAAAATAGACCTTCATCAAAATTGGAAGCTTCTGCTCTTCAAAAGACACCATTAAGAAAATGAAAATGCAAGCCACAAACTGAGAATATTCTCAATATATGTGTCTGATAAAACAGTATCTGATTAGAGTATTGTATCCAGCGTATATAAAGAATTCTTACACTTAGCAGTAAGATAACTCAGTAAAAAATAGACAGAAGATTTGAAGAGACACATTACCAAAGAAAAAATATGGATGTCTAGGTAGCACATGAACAATGTTCAACATCATTAGTCATCAGAGAAATATAAGTTTTACATAAAAATAAGAAGCCACTATGTCAGGAACCATTAGAAGGATGAAATTTAGAAGACAAATAATACCAAGTATTGGGGAGGATATGGATATACTGGAAATTTTCTGTGTTGCTCTTGGATATATAAGATGTTATAACCATACTGGAGCATTGTTCAGCAGTTCCTTTTAAGAATACATTTACCGGCCGGGCGCGGTGGCTCAAGCCTGTAATCCCAGCACTTTGGGAGGCCGAGACGGGCGGATCACGAGGTCGGGAGATCGAGACCATCCTGGCTAACATGGTGAAACCCCGTCTCTACTAAAAAATACAAAAAAACTAGCCGGGCGAGGTGGCGGGCGCCTGTAGTCCCAGCTACTCGGGAGGCTGAGGCAGGAGAATGGCGTAAACCCGGGAGGCGGAGCTTGCAGTGAGCTGAGATCCGGCCACTGCACTCCAGCCTGGGCGGCAGAGCGAGACTCCGTCTCAAAAAAAAAAAAAAAAAAAAAAAAAAAAGAATACATTTACCATATTACCCAATAATTCTAACCATTCTAGTCATACATATATATGTATTTCTCTTAGGGGGGAGATATATATTTATATTTATACATTCTAACCATTCTAATCATATGATTAGAATTATTAGAATATGATTAGAATGGTAAGAATGTACAAATATAAGTAAACGTGTGTGTGTGTGTGTATATATATACATATATATATATACACATATATATATATACATATATATATATATATATAAAACTCCCCTCTAAGAGAACTAAAAATACGTCTCCACACAAGAACTTGTACATGAATACTTAAATCACCATTATTCATAACAGGCCCAAATGGGAACATCTCAAATGACTACCAATTGGTAAATGTATTAAAAAACCTGTTGATTAATGCTACTCAATTTTTAAAAACTAGCTGCCTGAACAAAATGGATGAATCTCTAAAGATTTATGAAAAGAAAGTTAAAAACAATACATTCTGCATTATTCCATTTATGATATTCTTGAAAAGGAAAAGCAAAGCCTGATACAATTTAGACTTTATTCTGTTGGATATCACACATATGACATGCTAGGGAAAAAAGCAAAAGTATAGTGACAGAAACAAGATAGATGAATTGTTTCTCAAAGCCTGACGTGGGTGGACTAAGGGCATTTGCTGCAAAAATAGCACATGGAAACTTTTCTGAGATGATTTAAAAAATACTTATCTTGATTGTAGTTATTATAACTATACATTCATCTAAACCCCTTGCACTATTTACTTAAATAGGTGAATTTTATTACAAATGAATCATACTTCAGTAGGTGATTTAAAACATTCGAGATATCTTTCCTGAAATAGATGACTTGAATGTACATACTGAAAGAACTCACCGTGTACCTGGAAAATTAACCCAGTCAGACTGTTCCATGAAATATCTTAGTAAAACAGACTTTAAAGATAATATATCCTCCCAGTCTCCAGGCCAAACTTTAAATCATTTTGAAAGGGTAAAAATAATCAAGTTAACATGAGATTTTGTACCAACAAGAGAACATTGGTGCAATGATTACAAAATGCTCAAGGAAAAAGGGGATGGGCCAAGGATTTTATATCTTCCCAAGCTATTCTACGTGGTGTCAAATCTGGCTTTAAAAAAATATGGTCGATGGCTTTAAAAAAATTAGGCATGATGGCTTATGCCTGTAATCCCAACACTTTGGGAGGCCAAGGGGGGTGAATTGCTTGAGCTCAAGATCAGCTTGGGCAACAGAGCAAAACCCTGCATCTACTAAAAATAGAAAAACTAGCTTGATGTGGTGGTGCATACCTGTAGTCCTAGTTACTTGGGAGACTGCGGTGGGAGGATCCTTGAACCTGGAAGGTCGAGGCTGCAGTGAGCCATGATAGTGCATTCCCACCTCGGTGACAGAGCAAGACCCTGTCTCAAAAAAAAAACAAAAACAAAAACAAAAAAACAAAAAACAAGGCCTTGGGGAACAGTGAACATATGCATCCTAAGGATGAAACACACAATATACCAAAATGTAACTAGATGCAGCAAAACAGTTCTAAGAGGCATGCTTCTCTTATACCATACAAGCAAGTTAACTTAAAATGGATTAAAGTCTTAAACATAAAACCTTGAAACTAAAACTGCTAGAAGAAAACAAAGAGGTAAAATCGCTTGCCATTGGTCTTGGCAATGAGTTTTTAGATTTGATATCAGAATCATAGGCAACAAAAGGAAAAATAAAGAAATGAAACCACATGAAACTAAAAAGTTTCTGTACTGCAAAGAAAAAAAATCAGCAAAATGAAAGGCAACCAACTGAATGAGAGAAAATATTTGCAAACCATATAGTTGGGAAGGGGGTCAATATCCAAAATATATAAGGAACTCATACAACTCCATAGCAAATAAACAACCACAGGGACCTCAATAAACATCTTTCCAAAGAAGATACACGGATGTCCAAAAGGTATGTGAAAAGATACTTGACATTACTAATCATCAGGGAAAAGAAAATCAAAGCACAAAGAGATAACAACTTACATCTGTTATGATACCTTGTAACCAAAAAGTCAAAAGGTAACAAGTGGCTGGCAAGAATGTACATAAAAGGACACGACTTGGTGGGAATGTAAGCTGGTATACCCCTGTGGAAAAGAGTATAAAGGTTTCTCAAAATATTAAAAATAAAACTATCGGGTGGTACCAAGATGGCTGAATAGGAACAGCTCCAGCCTCCAGCTCCCAGCGTGAGCGACACAGAAGATGGGTGATTTCTGCATTTCCAACTGAGGTACTGGGTTCATCTCACTGGGGCATGTCAGACAGTGGGTGCAGGACAGTGGGTGCAGCCCACTGGGCGAGAGCTGAAGCAGGGAGAGGCATCGCCTCACCCAGGAAGCACAAGGAGGAAGGGAATTCCCTTTCCTAGCCAAGGGAAACCGTGACACACAACACCTGGAAAATCGGGTCATTCCCACCACAATACTGTGCTTTACCAAAGCTCTTAGCAAATGGCACACCATAAGATTATATCCCGTGTCTGGCTCGGAGGGTCCCACGCCCGCGGAGCCTCCCTCATTACTAGCACAGCAGTCTGAAATTTGATGGCAAGGCGGCAGCGAGGCTGAGGGAAAGGTGCCTGCCATTGCTGAGGCTTGAGTAGGTAAACAAAGCGGCCAGGAAGCTCAAACTGGGTGGAGCTCACTGCAGCTCAAGGAGGCCTGCCTCCCTCTGTAGACTCCACCTCTGGGGACAGGGCATACCTAAACAAAAGGCAGCAGAAACCTCTGCAGATTTAAATGTTTCTGTCAGACAGCTTTGAAGAGAGTAGTGTTTCTCCCAGCACAGAGTTTGAGATCTAAGAACAGACAGACTGCCTGCTTAAGTGGGTCCCTGACTCCTGAGTAGCCTAACTGGGAGACATCCCCCACTATGGGCAGACTGACACCTCACACCTCACACAGCCGGGTACCCCTCTGAGACGAAGCTTCCAGAGGAACAATGAGGCAGCAACATTTGCTGTTCAGCAATATCCACTCTTCTGGAGCCTCCGCTGCTGATACCTAGGCAGACAGGGTCTGGAGTGGACCTCAGGCAAACTCCAACAGACATGCAGCTGAAGGTCCTGACTGTTAGAAGGAAAACTAACAAACAGAAAGGACACCCACACCGAAACCCCATCAGTACATCACCATCATCAAAGACAAAAGGTAGATAAAACCACAAAGATGGGGAAAAAGCAGTGCAGAAAAGCTGAAAATTCTAAAAATCAGAGTGCCTCTCCTGCTCCAAAGGAATGCAGCACCTTGCCAGCAATGGGACAAAGCTAGACGGAGAATGACTTTGACAAGTTGAGAGAAGGCTTCAGATGATCAAACTTCTCCAAGATAAAGGAGGAAGTTCGAACTCACCGCAAAGAATCTAAAAACCTTGAAAAAAGACTGGACGAATGGCTAAATAGAATAACCAATGTAGAGAAGTCCTTAAATGACATGATAGAGCTGAAAACCATGACACAAGAACTACGTGACAAATGCACAAGCTTCAGTAACCGACTTGATCAACTGGAAGAAAGGATATCAGTGACTGAAGAGCAAATGAATGAAATGAAGCAAGAAGAGAAGTTTAGAGAAAAAAGAGTAAAAAGAAATGAATGAAGCCTCCAAGAAATTTGGGACTATGTGAAAAGACCAAATCTACGTCTAATTGGTGTACCTGAAAGTGACAGGGAGAATGGAACCAAGTTGGAAAACACTCTTCACGCTATTATCCAGGAGAACTTCCCCAACCTAGCAAGGCAGGCCAACATTCAAATTCAGGAAATACAGAGAATGCCACAAAGATATTCCTCGAGAAGAGCAACTCCAAGACACATAATTGTCTGATTCACCAAAGTTGAAACGAAGGAAAAAATCTTAAGGGCAGCCAGAGAGAAAGGTCGGGTTACTCACAAAGGGAAGCCCATCAGACTAACAGCAGATCTCTCAGCAGAAACTCTACAAGTCAGAAGAGAGTGGGGGCCAATATTCAACATTCTTAAAGAAAAGAATTTTCAACCAAGAATTTCATATCCAGCCAAACTAAGCTTCCTAATAAGTGAAGGAGAAATAAAATCCTTTACAGACAAGCAAATGCTGAGAGATTTTGTCACCACCAGGCCTGTTCTACACGAGCTCCTGAAGGAAGCCCTAAACATGGAAAGGAAAAACCGGTACCAGCCAATGAAAAAACATGCCAAAATGTAAAGACCTTCGATGCTAGGAAGAAACTGCATCAACTAACGAGCAAAATAACCAGATAACATCATAATGACAGGATCAAGTTCATACATAACAATATTAACCTTAAATGTAAACGGGCTAAATGCTGTAATTAAAAGACACAGACTGGACAATTGGATAGAGTCAAGACCTATCAGTTTGCTGTATTCAGGAGACCCATCTCATGTGAAGAGACACACATAGGCTCAAAATAAAGGGATGGAGGCAGATCTAACAAGAAAATGGAACACAAAAAAAGCAGGGGTTGCAATACTAGTCTCTGATAAAACAGACTTTAAACCAACAAAGATCAGAAGAGACAAAGAAGGCCATTACATAATGGTAAATGGATCAATTCAACAAGAAGAGCTAACTATCCTAAATATATATGCACCCAACACAGGAGCACCCAGATTCATAAAGCAAGTCCTTAGAGACTTACACAGAGACTTAGTCTCCCATACAATAATAATGAGAGACTTTAACACCCCACTGTCAACATTAGACAGAGCCAGGAGACAGAAAGTTAACAAGGATATCCAGGAATTGAACTCAACTCTGCACCAAGTGGACCTAATAGACATGTACAGAACTCTCCACCCCAAATCAACAGAATATACATTCTTCTCAGCACCGCATCGCACTTATTCCAAAACCGACCACACAGCTGGAAGTAAAGCACTCCTCAGCAAATGTAAAAGAACAGAAATTATAACAAACTGTCTCTCAGACCACAGTGCAATCAGACTAGAACTCAGAATTAAGAAAATCACTCAAAACCACTCAACTACATGGAAACTGAACAACCTGCTCCTGAATGACTACTGGGTACATAACAAAATGAAGGCAGAAATAAAGATGTTCTTTGAAACCAATGAGAACAAAGAAACAACATACCAGAATCTCTGGGACACATTTAAAGCAGTGCGTAGAGGGAAATTTATAGCACTAAATGCCTACAAGAGAAAGCAAGAAAGATCTAAAATTCACACCCTAACATCACAATTAAAAGAACTAGAGAAGCAAGAGCAAACACATTCAAAAGCTAGCAGAAGGCATGAAATAACTAAGATCAGAGCAGAACTGAAGGAGATACAGACACAAAAATCCCTTCAAAAAAATCAATGAATCCAGGAGCTGCTTTTTGAGAATATCAACAAAATTGATAGACCACTAGTAAGACTAATAAGAAAAGAGAAAAATCAAATAGATGCAATAAAAAATGATAAAGGGGATATCACCACTGACTCCACAGAAACACAAGCTACCATCAGAGAGTACTATAAACACCTCTACGCAAATAAACTAGAAAACCTAGAAGAAATGGATAAATTCCTGGACATATTCACTCTCCCAAGACTAAACAAGGAAGATGTTGAATCCCTGAATAGACCAATAACAGGTTCTGAAATTGAGGCAATAATTAATACCCTACCAACCAAAAAAAGTCCAGGACCAGATGGATTCACAATCAAATTCTACCAGAGGTACAAAGAGGAGCTGGTACCATTCCTTCTGAAACTATTCCAATTAATAGAAAAACAGGGAACCTTTCCTAACTCATTTGATGAGGCCAACATCATCCTGATACCAAAGCCTGGCAGAGGCACAACAAAAAAGGAGAATTTTAGACCAATATCCCTTATGAACATCGATGCAAAAATCCTCAATAAAATATTGGCAAACTGAATCCAGCAGCACATCAAAAAGCTTATCCACCATGATCGAGTGGGCTTCATCCCTGGGATGCAAGGCTGCTTCAATATATGCAAATCAATAAACATAATCCACCATATAAACAGAACCAAAGACAAAAACCACATGATTATCTTAATAGACGCAGAAAAGGCCTTTGACAAAATTCAGCAGCCCTTCATGCTAAAAGCTCTCAATAAATTCGGTATTGATGGAACGTATCTCAATAAGAGCTATTTATGACACACCCACAGCTAATATCATAACAAATGGGCAAAAACTGGAAGCATTCCCCTTGAAAACTGGCACAAGACAGGGATGCCCTCTCTCACCACTCCTATTCAACATAGTGTTGGAAGTTCTTGCCAGGGCAGTCAGGCAAGAGAAAGAAATAAAGCGTATTCAGTTAGGAAAAGAGGAAGTCAAATTGTCCCTGTTTGCAGATGATATGACTGTATGTTAAGAAAACCCCATTGTCTCAGCCCCAAATCTCCTTACGCTGATAAGCAACTTCAGCAAAGTCTCAGGATACAAAATCAATGTGTGAAAATCACAAGCATTCTTAACAGACAAACAGAGAGCCAAATCGTGAATGAACTCCCATTCATAGTTGCTTCAAAGAGAATAAAATATCTAGGAATACAAGTTATAAGGAATGTGAAGGACCTCTTCAAGTAGAGCTATAAACCACTGCTCAGTGAAATGAAAGAGGACACAAACAAATGGAAGAACATTCCATGCTCATGGATAGGAAGAATCAATATCATGAAAATGGCCATACTGCCCAAGGTAATTTATTTGTCAGTGCCATCCCCATTAAGCTACCAATGACTGTCTTCACAGAATTGGAAAAAACTGCTTTAAAGTACATATGGAACCAAAAAAGAGCCTGCATTGTCAAGACAATCCTATGCCAAAAGTACAAAGCTAGAGGCATCATGCTACCTGACTTCAAGCTATACTACAAGGCTACAGTCACCAAAACAGCATGGTGCTCTTACCAAAGCAGAGATACAGACCAATGGAACAGAACAGAGCCCTCAGAAATAATACCACACATCTACAACCATCTGATCTTTGACAAACCTGACAAAAACAAGAAATGGGGAAAGGATTCCCTATTTAATAAATGGTGCCGGGAAAACTGGCTAGCCATATGTAGAAAGCTGAAACTGGATCCCTTCCTTACACCTTATACAAAAATTAATTCAAGATGGATTAGAGACTTAAATGTTAGACCTAAAACCATAAATACCCTAGAAGAAAACCTAGGCAGTACCATTCAGGACATAGGCATGGGCAAGGGCTTCATGTCTGAAACACCAAAAGCAATGGTAACAAAAGCCAAAATTGACAAATGGGATCTAATTAAACTAAAGAGCATCTGCACAGCAAAGGAAACTACCATCAGAGTGAACAGGCAACCTATACAATTAGGGAAAATGTTTGCAATCTACTCATCTGACAAAGGGCTAATATGCGGAACCTACAAAGAACTCAAACAAATTTATAAGAAAAAAAAAACCCATGAAAAAGTGTGCAAAGGATATGAACAGACATTTCTCAAAAGAAGACATTTATGCAGCCAACGGACACATGAAAAAATGCTCATCACCACTAACCATCAGAGAAATGCAAATCAAAACCAGAATGAGATACCATCTCACACTAGTTAGAATGGCAGTCATTAAAAAGTCAGGAAACAGGTACTGGAGAGGATGTGGAGAAATAGGAACACTTTTACACTGTTGGTGGGACTCTAAACTAGTTCAACCATTGTGTAAGGCAGTGTGGCAATACCTCAAGGATCTAGAACTAGAAATACCATTTGACCCAGCCATCCCATTACTGGGTATATACCTAAAGGATTATAAATCATGCTGCTATAAAGACACATAAACACGTATGTTTACTGCGGCACTATTCACAATAGCAAAGACTTGGAACCAACCCAAATGTCCATCAGTGACAGACTGGATTAAGAAAATGTGGCACATACACACCATGGAATGCTATGCAGCCATAAAAAAGGATGAGTCTGTGTCCTTTGTAGGGACATGGATGAAGCTGGAAACCATCATTCTCAGCAAACTATCACAAGAACAGAAAACCAAACACCACATGTTCTCATTCATAGGTGGGAATTGAACAATGAGAACACTTGCCACTGGGGGGGGAACATCACACACCGGGGCCTGTTGTTGGGTGGGGGGAGTGGGGAGGGATAGCATTAGCAGATATACCTAATGTAAATGACAAGTTAATGGGTGGAGCACACCTACATGGCACATGTATACGTATGTAAGAAACCTGCACGTTGTGCACATGTACCCTAGAACATAAATTTTAATAACTAAAACTAAAACTATCATATGTTCCAGAAATCCTACTTCTAGGTATATGTCTAAAGGAAATGAAATCACTATCTTGAAGAGACATCTATACTCTCATGCTCATTGCAGCATTATTCACAACAATCGAGATACGGAAACCTAGTTTTCCCTCAAAAGTTGAATGGATAAAGAAATGAGTAAATATCTTTATCATGGAATATTATTCAGCCTTTAAAAAGAGGGAAATCCTGCTACTTACAACAATGTGAATGAACTTGGAGGACATTTTTAAGTGAATAAGCCGGACACAAAAAACCGCATGATTTTACTTATATGTGTAATGAAAAACAGTTGCACTCACAGTGATACAGAATAGGATGGTGGTTACCAGAAAGTTAGGGAAATGAGGCATTCTGGAAAAGGAGAGTTGTTAGGCAAAGGATACAAAGGAAATTCAGTCAGCCCTGGAAAAATTTGGATATTTCACATTTAAAAATTTTAAAAACAAAAGGACCTTTGGTTGAAGGGTAATAATGAAAAAAATTGAGAAACATTGATATCCAAAACCGGAATAATAAAATTCACAGTACCAACTTCATTTACAAGGCAAATTAGGAAGTTCTGTGAGGATTAGTCCATCTCTAATTCTTAGCAGAATTAAATAGAATTCAAATACTTACAAAATTCTATTAATATCTGTATCATTCACTTATATTGCAGTACAATCAATAAAAGCTATTTACTTGCAAAAAAAAGTGTGGTATTTACATAAATACAATATCATTTTGTCTTATAAAGTAAAGAAAATTACAACATGGATGAACCCAGAGCACATTTTGCTGAGTAAAATAAGCCAGGAACAAATACTGTACTGTATACTTAAAAATTTGCTAATAGGGTACTTCTTAAGTGTTCTTATCACAAAAGTAAACAAATTAAGAGGGCCAGGCATGGTGGCTCATGTCTGTAGCAGTTTGGGAGGCCGAGACTGGCAGATGGCTTGACGTAGGAGTTCGAGACTGGCCTGGAAACATGTCGAAACTCCCTCTCTCCAAAAAATACAAAAATTTGGCCAGGCATGGTGGTGTGTACCCGTAGCCCCAGTCTACTTAGGAGGCTGAGGTGGGAGAATCACCTGAGCCTGGGAGGTTCAGGCTGTAGTGAGCCATGATTGCACCACTGTACTCCAGCCTGGGTGACAGAGTGAGACCCTGTGTCAAAAAGAAAAAGTAAAAAGAGAGTAAGAGGAAATTTTTGAATAGTGATAGATATGTTTATGGCATTGAGTGTGGTAATGGGTCCACAATTGGTGGTTTCTTGGTCTCATTGACTTCAAGAATGAAGCCGCGGACCCTCGCAGTGAGTGTTACAGTTCTTAAAGATGGTGTGTCCAGAGTTTGTTCCTTGTGATGTTTGGATGTGTCTGGACTTTCTTCCTTCTGGTAGGTTTGTGGTCTCGCTGACTTCAGTTGTGAAGCCGCAGACCTTTGCGGTGAGTATTACAGCTCTTAAAGGCCGGGCATCCGGAGTTGCTCATTCCTCCTGCTGGGTTCATGGTCTCGCTGACTTCAGGAGTGAAGCAGCTCATAAAGGCGACGCGACCCAAAGAGTGAGCAGCAGCAGGATTTATTGCCAAGAGCAAAAAAACAAAGCTTCCACAGCACTGAAAAGGACCCGAGGGAGTTGCTGCTGCTGGCTCGGGTAGCCTGCCTTTATTTCCTTATCTGGCCCCACCCACATCTTGCTGATTAGTCCATTCTACAGAGAACTGATTGGTCCATTTTGGCAGAGTGCTGATTGGTGTGTTTACAAACCTTTAGTCCTACCCAATTAGCTGGTCGCAGAGTGCTGATTGGTGCATTTCCAGTCCTTTAGCTAGACAGGAAAGTTCTCCAAGTCCCCACCCGACCCAGAAGCCCAGCTGGCTTCACCTCTCAGTAATAGCTTCAGTGGTGTCTACTTCCCTCCAAATGAATCAAATTGTATACATTAAATATGTACGGCTTTTTGTGTGTCAGTAATGCCTTAGTAAAGTGATATGTAAAAAGAAGACAAAAGAAGAAAAGGGAGCTCAAGAGAATTACAATAATTACACATATTTGAGTTTATAAAAATGTAAACATTCCTAAATACAAAACAAATACGAAATCAAAACAATTTTTTAAAAAGTAAAGCAAAGTTGCCACATGGTAAAAAATACAAACTAAGCAGGGATTGTTATATACTGAATGACAAGACAGAATTATGCCACAGGTTATTAAACAGAACAAAGAAGTCACTCTACAATGCTGTGGGCTACCTTTCTTTCTTTTCTTTTCTTTTTTTTTTTTTTGAGAGGGAGTCTTGCTCTGTCGCCCAGGCTGGAGTGCAGTGGCCGGATCTCAGCTCACTGCAAGCTCCGCCTCCCGGGTTTACGCCATTCTCCTGCCTCAGCCTCCCGAGTAGCTGGGACTGCAGGCGCCCGCCACCTCGCCTGGCTAGTTTTTTGTATTTTTTAGTAGAGACGGGGTTTCAGTGTGTTAGCCAGGATGGTCTCGATCTCCTGACCTCGTGATCCGCCCGTCTCGGCCTCCCAAAGTGCTGGGATTACAGGCTTGAGCCACCGCGCCTGGCCTGTGGGCTACCTTTCATAATAATAAAAGTTATATCTGTGTACCAAATAAAATGATAGGCATCTTCATAAAGCAGAAATTGTAGGAGATATCAGAAGAAACAGACAAAAGCAAACCAGTAGTTAATTTGCACATAACATTTTCAGTCTAAGACTGGTCAAAGAGACAAAAATGAAGCAATAAATGAGCAAAGTAACAGAATCGATAAGGAGTTCTCATGTAGATGGATACACACACACACACACACACACACTGAGTTTATACACACACAAAGTATATATATATACATATATACACACTCTGATAATAGAGACACGCTTTTCGGTACTTCAGACTGATAGTGTTCTATAATATCAGTTACATGAAGATAGAGGTCATCTATTTATTTGTTTAACTTTCCATTTGTTTAACTTGCTGATTGAGGAGTGCTAAAAGCAACTGTTAATGTAATTGTCTTCTTTAATTGTTACCTTTTTTGGTTTCATATATTTAAGACATTCACACTCATGATTGTTAGGTCTTCCTGATGAACTGGTGTTTTTATCATTATGAAATGTCTCTCCTTTAATACTGTTTTAAAAATTATATTATGTCTGATAATTATAGCCATTCTAGCCTTTTCATATTTATACTTTTCTATTTATGTACTTTCAAACTATCTGTGTTTGTATATTTATAGTGGATTTCTTACAAGCAGCATATATTTGATGCTTGCTCTTTTGTGACAGTCTTTGTCTCTTGATTGGAATGTTAAGTTCATTAACATTTAATGTAATTAGGGATGTAGCTGGAATTCAGTCTGCCATTTTGCTTTCTGTTTGTACTAATTTTTACTAATTTTCGTTTCTTCACTCCTCCTTTCCTTCCTCCTTTGGATTATTTGAATATTTTCCAGATTTTTTATTTATTTGCTTTTTTAGTCATACCTACTTGTACTGTTTTTTTAATGGTTGCTGTAAGGGTTACATTTATATCCTTACTGTTCTACAGTCCACTTAGAATTAAAAGGTAGAAATCTTCACATAGTCCACTTCATGTAAAATGTAGAAATCTTGAAATGAACTGAATCGGTTCCTTTACCCACCTTACCCCATCCTTTATGCTACTGTTGCCATATACATTACCTACATGTTATAACCTTCACAAAATGTTTTAATTTTTGCTTTCAACAGACAAGTGTATATTAAATAAATGTAATGGAGTTCCTTATATTTGCCCATGTATTTACC
Organism: Macaca fascicularis; assembly: GCF_037993035.2. Lineage (NCBI taxonomy): Eukaryota > Metazoa > Chordata > Mammalia > Primates > Cercopithecidae > Macaca > Macaca fascicularis. The sequence continues at coordinate 58,625,835 of NC_088387.1, forward strand.
ATTTCTCCTACTTTTCATTCTTTCTTGGAGATCTGCATTTCCATCTAGCATTTATTTTAGCCTAAAGAACTTCTT